>NC_140811.1:17420000-17447500 GCF_050613455.1 Vespa mandarinia
TAAATATTATTATTATTTTTTTTTTCTTTATTATTATTATTATTATTATTATTATTATATATGTTCCAAAAGATTCCTGTTAAACTTCACAAACATATTCCTATGATTAAAATAATGAAAAATGTTCGTATATAAACGTAAATCCGAAAACGTTTCTCGTTTTCGATTTTCAACCGGTCAAAGGGATTTTCTTTCTTTTCCTTTTGCTTTTCGAGAATGAAACAATACTGCGCTTAAGAGTCTAACGCAATTTATAAATTTAAATTTATGATTTTAAATGAAATTTTAATAAAAACAAAGACTGATTGCAATTTCGTGGATTGAAATATAGTGAACGAAATCCCCAAAAATGTAACCCTTCTTTTTTTCACTTCGTATTTTCGCGTATGAAATGACGAAAATTAAAACGGAAAAAATAAAACAGATCCTTCGAAAAATCTTATAAAGTATTTAATTCTGAGGAAATTTGGAAAAGGAAGAAAAAAGAAAAAAATAAAAAAAAAAAGAAAAAAAAATTGTGAAAAGGAAAAAAAGATCAATCGTTAACAGGCTACAAGAGTAAATAAGTCGTATTTTCAAAAAAAAAAAAAGAAAAACGAGAAAAACAAAAGTGAAAAAAAATTCGAACTAACTTCGACATCTTTTTCAAGAAGTAAAAGGAGAACGTTCACGTTAATCGAACTTTTTTCTCGTTCGAGAAAATATCTTTGCTCCATCTCAGGATCTCAATGTCCTGTCTGGCGAACACGAAAGGATGTCGATAACCCTGAAATAATTATGAAGGAGAAGAAGAAGAAGAAGAGCATGTAGTCCCAATCGATTGTGTTCATCGCTACGAAAGCTAGTGGATTCAAGAAAGAAGAAAGAAGAGTATCCGTTGTATTACATCTAGGATCATTTTATTTTCTTCTTGTTTTTTTTTCCTTCTCCTCCTCCCTCTACTCTTCTTTCTCTTTTCTTTCTTTCTTTCTTTCTTTCTTTCTTTCTTTCTTTCTTTCTTTCTTTTTTTTTTCTTCCTCTTCTCCTTTTTTTTCTTCCTTATTCCTTCGACGAGAACTCACCGCAATGTCGTCGTCGTCGTCGTCGTCATCGTCGTCGTCGTCGTCGTCGTCGTCGTCGTCACACCGATCGTTAGCTTTAATTAAATTCTTTATTTAACGAGTGGAAAAAAGACAGAAAAGATAGATATTAGCGTTCTTTGAAGATGCGCGAACAAGAAAAAAAAAAAAAAAAAAGAAAAAGAAAATAGGAAAGAAGCTTTGAAATATTGAAAGAGACTTAAAACTACGTTCTTCTTTTTCTTTTTTTTTTTTTGTTCAAGTTGCTTCTTAAACAAAAGTAATAAAATACATTAATTCTTCTTTGTATGAAAGAGAGAGAGAGAGAGAGAGAGAGAGAGAGAGATGATGATGATGATGATGATGATGATGTTCGATTATTCGATGACACTATTTGAAATATTATACATTATTTCTAACGTAGAAAAAAAAAAAAGATAAAAATAAATAAATAAATTTTCGATTCCAATTTTCACATTTCTCATTATCGTTTATCGTTAACTTCATTGATTGATATTATTTACATTTATTTTTTCCAATCGCTTTATAGCCATTGTTAAATACCTTAGTTCACTTTTTTTCTTCTCCTTTTTTTTTCTTTTTTTATTTATTTATTTTTTTTTCTTTCTTTTTTTTTTTTTTCTAAACGTACTCATAAAAATACGTAATCGCAATTAATCGTATTTTTCTATCAAATTCCATGGATAAATAATCTTTTCATCTTTTATCCTTTAATAATTAATAAAGAAGTAAGAATAGTTAATTAGTTCATAATCAGCTCATAAAAGATGAATCTTTTTTATTTTTCAAAACGATTTCTAATCTCGTTCATCGTTCTATTTATAAATCTATCTTATTTCTTTTAGATTTATAAACGTCTTTTAAAATGTTCGAATAAATTGATAGAAAATATTTTACATTTGAAATCAATTCGCGAAGCGAACAATTGATCAAGCAAACATCATTAATGGTAACCATCGATCAAATTTCAAATTAAAATCAAAGACAATTGAATCAGTTCAATTGTGAGAAAGAGAAAAAGAAAAGAATAGGAAAAAAAAAATAAAGAGTATATCTTTAAAGGATCATCTAGAATTTAACACGTTTCGTCGAACACGTTTCTGTTAAACAAATCGCGAAGAAAAATCATTTCCATTCGATTCTACGTGGATTTAATTTTTTTTTCTTTTTTTTTTTTCTCTTTTGTTTTTTTCTTTTTTGTTTTTTCTCTTCTTTTCTCTTTCTTTATCATTTTTCGTAAAAATACATTCAAAGGAAATAATGTGTATCTAGGATTCTTCCTTGTTAGAATACACAAAGTCTAAAATATAATGAAAAGATAGACAAGGCGATAGAAAGAAAAAGAAAAAAAGAAAGAAAAAGAGAAAGAGAGAGAGAGAGAGAGAGAGAGTGTGTGTATGTGTGTGTGTGTGTGTGTGTGTGTGTGTGTGTGTGTGTGTGTGTGTGTAAGTTTGTAAAGAGCGGCTCAATCCAGGCAGAAAAGTGTCGTTAGGTCGTTTCAAAAAAGGAAAAAGTGTTCGCAGCCGATGTGAAACCATCCGGAAAGGTTCATCTCGTATCTACGGAACATTTACTTATTCGCTCTACGAGAGCTCATTTAAAGGTTACACATACGAAGAGTACCGATTCCCTTTCTCCCATTTTCGGATTTAACACAGATAAAGCCAAAGGGATTGTACGATCGAAGCGATTACGCATTAAGTTAAAGTGTTTTAAATAGTCAAATTGAGTTGTCCGAGAAAGAAAAAGAGAGAGAGAGAGAGAGAGAGAGAGAGAGAGAGGATTTGACGTTAAAAATCGTTAAAAGTTTAACACCTTTTACTTTCTCTGTCTTTTTCTGGATTTCTTTTTCTTTCTTTCTTTCTTTCTTTCTTTCTTTCTATCTTTTTTCTTTTTCCTTTCTCTTTTTCTTTTCCCTTCATCCTCGTGCGTCGACGTTCGTTTTCGAAAAACAAACGATTCTTTTTCCGCATTCTTTATCTTTGTTTTCATCTTTTTTTTTTTTTTTAATTTCTCTTTTTCTTTCTTTCGAACAACACGAACGCATCGCAGTTACCAACTTTGATATGCCAAGTTTTGAATTACTTTCTTTGGATTGAAATCCCTTTGAATTGGAATTAAAAATAATTCCAAATAATAATTTTCTCATTCTTTTTCTTTCTTACTTTCTTTCTTTCTTTCTTTCCTTCTTTCTTTCTTTCTTTCTTTCTTTCCTTTTTCCTTTCTCTTCTCTTTTCCTTTCTTTTCTTTTCTTTTCTTTTCTTTTCTTTTCTTTACTTTACTTTACTTTCGTTTAAAAACAAAAACTCCCTCGTGAACATTCACGTGCTCTTTGTTAATCGGCTCTCGGAGATTGGACGCGAGATTTAACGTCAATTTCGCGAACTCGATGGGAAAGCCGGTACAGAGGGAAGAAACGAGGTATAGGGATAGGGGTGGAGGGTTGGAGGGTGAGAGAAATAATCTCTCGCGCTTTTCTGGACTTTGATCGTTAACAAAAGTAGAGAAATTCGTTTGACAACGAGGAGGACAAAATTTGTGCAGTTACGGTGCTTTTATTTCAATCTACTTGCTCATGCTCCCTTTCACCTCCTCATCCACCACCTCATTCACCTCCTTCTCCTCCTCCTCCTATTCCTCTCCTTTCTACCTTTTCTTCTTTTTAACAGCTCCTATGTAAAACGTTTCACAAACGATTCCTATTTCAAAATTATTACGTATATTAAATAAACTTCCGTTGTTATCAAAAGGTCGTAACATAACAATGAAATCTCCTACATACATACATACGTAAGTATATACATATATAAATATATATATATATATACATACGTAGATACATACGTGTATAAATATGTTCATACATATATGAATATATAAGTATATATTCTATACATACATATATACACATATATATATATATATATATGTACGTAAGTACGTATGTACGTATTATATATATATATATGTATTTATATATACATACAAGTTCTAATCCGCGTAGTAATGGCCGGTCCTTTGACAGTCACGGAACGATTACCGCTTTCACGGTGAATACTCGCGAACGGCATTGTTCGTGGCAGCCGCAATCTGAAGATCGATGAGCCAAGAGAATTGTCGTCGCGAACTCTCTCTCTCTCTCTCTCTCTCTTGCTCTCCCTCGCTCTCTCTCGCTCTCTCTCTTCATCCCCATCCTTTCTCCACCCCGTCCAGTAGACGATCGAACTTGTCCACGAACGCGTTTCCATTAGGCGACACGAATTTGTCAGCACGAATACCCTGGAAATACATAACGTCCTTCTCCCCCACCAAAATAATGTTTCGATTCTATCGTAAAACGTATACTTAGTTATTTACTTATTTACATTATTTATTTACTTACTTGCTAACGAATCTCACTTTGTATTTGAATGATCTCTTTGAGATTGGCTATACTAAAAAAAAAAAAATTGATTTATTTTTGTTCATTTTTATTTCATAATGTTTCAAATGTAATATTTTATATTACTTTTGCAAGTAAACGTAACTGTTCAATATTACAAAGAAAAATATTTGATATCATTTTCGATCATCGAATTAATTTAATTTTTAATTATATAACGAAGAGACATTAAGATAAAGAAGATACAATGTACGTTAATCAATGAACGATTTATCGATTACATCGATATTTATTATAAAAAAAAATTTATTACATCTATCCTATATTGATTATATTGATGTTTTTAAGCTCTATCACATATATATTTCATTTATTGATTATAACGACTCGAATGATAATACTCTTTAATAAATAAAATAAAATCATATTAATAAAAATTTGTACGATAAAGAAAAAGAAAAAAGAAGAAACAAAAAAAAAAAAAAAACAAAAAAAAATTGAAATAAGACATAATGATATCTTGAAATTCGTATAACAGAAAAAAAAAAAAAAGATGAAGGTAATCATTGAGAATGACTTATGAGGTATTCAAACATTACGTCGGAAGTAATCGATCGAAATCTTTGGTTTACGAAGGTGGTAAAGGAAAATTGAAAATTTGACTTCTTATCGTGACACACTTCTTATCACTCCTACCACCCCCGCCATCCCCCCCTCCTTCTGTCCTCACCCTTCATGCGACTATCTTCTACGTACGACGATAAGAAGAAATCCCTTCTCAAATTTCCGTTTCTCTCCGCTTCTTTCCAGGGTCATCTTTTGGCCAGCCGATCTCGTTTTCTGGCGGCCTCGTATCTTCAGAATTGAAAAAGTTCCGTCAAGAAGGAGAACTGGTTGCTTCTTCTTCATCCTCCTTCTAGACTAGGTAGGATCTTAAAGAGACGTCGTATCAACTTCTTATCTCGCGCGATTAATCTCGAGAAAGCGTCTACCTCTCTTCCTTTCCCCCTCTCTTTCCTCTCTCTCTCTCTCTCTCTCTCTCTCTCTCTTTCTCGCTCTCTTTATTTCTCTCTCTTTCTCGCAGAAGGAAGGGAAAAGGACTGTTCCATCGCACGTTCGATCGTTACACGTTATCACTTAACGCCTTAACCAGGAGGCCACCGACGAACATCGACGACTATGACGACGATGCTTAACCTCTTTTCCATCCCTTACTAAATGATAATTATTATCCTTCTTTTTTTAAGAGGGAATTTAAGAGAAAACTCTTCAATAACAGTAAACCTAAACAATAATGTTAATGATAATTGACGACGACGACGAAGACGATCATAATGATGATGATAATGATGATGATGATGATGATGATGATGATGATGATTATAATCCAATCCCGTTATTTCTTTTTCTTCGTAGAAAATAATAATAATAAGAAGAAAAAGAAGAAGAAGAAGAAAAGGGGAGATAAAGAAAAGATTGAACGATTAAGAAAAATTCGGGAATCCTGACTAATCGAAAAATATTTCCAACTATTTCGAGAAAACAGAGATATCTCTCTCTCTCTCTCTCTCTCTCTTTCTCCCCCTCTTCTTCCTTAGGAGATTTTTCTTCTTTATCTCTTTGCGGTCGCTGAATCCCAGAGAGAGATTCTACTTCTTCGTCTTAAAGGAAGAAGAAGCAGAAGAATGTAGACTCGAAGGATGAAGAGAGGATGGAAAAAAGACACAGAGTGAGAGAGAGAGAGAGAGAGAGAGAGAGAAGAGAAAAGATAGAAAAAAAAAAAAGGGAAAGTAGCGACCAGCGAAGCATAATAATTGGCCAAACGGTCGGTAAGTAATTCCGGAAACATGGCGAAATGACGGAAGGATGTTCGTTCTACGAATGGAAATCGATGATGCTCGGAACTCCAAGTATTTCACTGTGGAAGCCTAATTTTATCTTAACATCCTCGTCGTACTTCTCTGCTACGTTCATGAAACAGCCTTTACTGACGGACTCGTCTCTTTTGTAAATCTTCATGGTCCAATGATATATATATATACATATGTATATGCTAAACTCTTTTACTATATATATATATATATATATGTATGTGTGTATGTATATATATACATTTTTTTTTTTACTTTTATTTAACAGAATAAAACGCACGTGTACGTCAAATTATTCAAAGAAAAGAAAATTCTCTTTCAATTTTCAAAAAAGCCAAAGCATGTCGAGTAAAGAGGAACGTGTGACATCGTATAAATGAGTATACATTCCAGACATATTAGAAAACGCGCCTAGACTATTGATACAAGAGAAGAGAGGGAGAGAGAGAGAGAGAGAGAGAGATGAAAAACGCTAATTGAATTTCCATCGTAGTCTTAGTCATCATCGTTGTCATCATCGTCATCCAACGAACGAGTCATCATGAATCGAACGTGTAAAATATTTTTCGTCGATATATTATTATATATCCCAACGGTAGACTTGAAAAATCACAACTTATATTTCTAACAGTGATCTCATATAATTTCGTTGATATATATTTAATCTCTCGATCGAATTAAATTTTATTCACTTAAAAATAATCAAAATTGTTGATCTCTCATAACAATTGTCATTTGTATTTTAATCATATAAATTATTAAGTAATTGCATTCATAGTACTTAAATGAATTATATCGTGATTAAAAATAAAGATCATGTAGTATAAATATTTATAAATATAAGCGTTTAAGATGAGTATACAAAACTGTTCTCGAAGTTTTTCCTTCTCTTTTTCTTTTTTTGTTTTTTGAACTCTCTCTCTCTCTCTCTCTCAGGAAGGATGTATAAATTGAAAACGAAATTGCAATGAAGATCTTTTCGATTACACTTTTTCTTTTAAAGGAAAAAGGACTTCCTCCTCACAAGCAGCCAATTCTTTTACGAGTCTGAAGCCGAATGGAAGATTACAATGTACGCTCGCCCGATCCCTTTGCTCGGTTATCTCGAAGACGAGAAAGAAATAGTTGGAGATTGAGAAAGTAGGAAGAAGGAAATAGAGAAGGAGGAAAGGGAGAAGGTAAAGGAGAGATTCGCGAAGGGATTTTATTTTTGCGACTGTGTGTTCAGAGAGCCAAAGGATTCCGCACGTGCCCGGAGACCGCGGAAAATGCCACTTCGACTAGCATTTTCACCTCGACGGCGTCGCGAATTCCAACCTCGAATCGATTCATCGTCGGAAAATTCGTCTTCAATTTCCGGATGCATTCGAGCGTGCGTTTGACGACGACAACGACGTAGACGTCGATGACGCGTCGTTGAATTCACGTTCGAAACGACTAAAACGAATCGAGCATCTCGAGTATGACGACGAGGATGATCGTGATAGGGCTTAATTTAAAAATCAATATATAAAAAATCTCTTACGAGATGACGATTATAAATCGGCTTCGTTATTCGAACGAATAACTATTTTAATAATTTCAAACGATATATAACATATATTTTGGAAATAATAAAATAAAGAATATTTTGTGTTAATAATACTTTATAATCACGTATCATATTAATTAAATTAAATTAAATTAATTTACTTGAATGTACACATTTATCGAAATTTGAAAGAGAGACAGAAAGAGAGAGAGAGAGAGAG
Source organism: Vespa mandarinia (assembly GCF_050613455.1). Lineage (NCBI taxonomy): Eukaryota > Metazoa > Arthropoda > Insecta > Hymenoptera > Vespidae > Vespa > Vespa mandarinia. The sequence goes on from NC_140811.1 coordinate 17,428,084, forward strand.
AGAGAAAATGTTACTTGCATCTACATATACGTGAATAAACGTTGCCTCATATGTTTACATATTAATCGGATTAATTCGTGTTCTCTTTAAAACATTCGATTAGAATAGACATGCCATGTACAAAAGAGTCCTATTATTTGTCATACAGTTAATAATAATAATAATAATAATAATAATAATAATAATAATAATAATAATAATAATAGTAATAATATTCTTATCACAGTAATAATAACAATGATATATCTTCTATATTCATAGTAAGAGAAACAGGATTGAAATGTATTACCGATATTGTAATACGATAATCGGCTTTCATTCGAGCCACTTCTAGTTCCGATAAACTGCTTAGTACGTAACAACAGGGCAAAGAAAGCTTCTTAATATACTTGAAAAGAGACGGAATCGCTACTCGATCAATCTGTTCAGAGGCATCCCCTTTATCGTGGATTCTAGATAGTCTGCAAATCTCAGATTAATGTCATCGGAACTGTACTGGACATACCGAGCAAGGCAGCTGGATAGCAAATGGTAGTTAGGGTCGTAGGGGTGGTTATGGGTCAAGAGTCGAGTTCAGGACGTCTACAGAGTAGTGTCAGAAGGGAGAAGGATATTGATCTCGACATCGACTCTGGATCCGTTCTGAAGGATTACAAGGAGGTTGAGCGACCTCAAGTACTTGGATACTCGTTAGAAGGGAACCCTTAATTTTTTTCTCTCTCTCTCTCTCTCTCTCTCTCTTTTCTATACCATTAAGCGAACTCTTGAACCTTACGTCGATACCTTTCTCCAAGGTGGAGAGAAAAAGCGTCATAAATAATAGCTGGCGAAACGTGAACTAAATTTAGGAAGCCGTTCAAAACGTCCACGTTAACTTTCGCTCGCGCCGTATATAATGGAAGAAAAAAAGAGTAGGAGGGAGGGGGGCGATGTGCGAAGGGGTGGGAAAGGGAGAGGAGGAGACTTAAAATCCGACAAATGCAAGATTTAAATCGACGAGGAGAATCGAGAGATATCAAGAGGGAAAAAAAAATATATATATATACTACAAAACGTACGTACATTCGATCGTCCATTTTCCTTTCTTGCTCTTTTCTCCCTCTTTTTTTTTTCTTTTTTTTTTTCTTTTTCTTTTTTTCGGTCAAATCAAACTTAACGAATAAACGATTTGTCCTTCTATCTATCTTTTTTCTAACGAAAAAATTGTTATACATCTTTCGTGATATCGATCAATGATTAAAGGCAAATTTTCAAGATATCGATAACCACAATCGCGAATAGTTTTGAAAGAATATTTTATATATCAAAACAAAAATAATAGTTAAAATTAACACGGATATTATATCATGATCTAGAAGTTCTCGTTATCGTTCTAACGAAGTGAAATCTACCTTAGAAATACTATATTTAGTTGAAGATAACTTCGTACGTTATCCATGAAACACTGTTTACTTTCTAAGCTCGCAAGAGTGGAAGAGAGAGAGAGATAGAGAGAGAGAGAGAGAGAGAGAGAGAGAGAGAGAGAGAGAGAGAGAGAAAGGGAGAGTGAGAGATAGGGGAAGAGGTTGTGGAGCTCCAAAATCGTTTTAGAAGGCCAGCTAGAGGCTTGGTAGAGAGGGATGAGGAAGAGAAAAGCGCATCTCTCTGAGGTAATATCGCAATGAAATCTGCTTTAGTCCCTGCAGAGAAGCCACTATGGTCCCCCATGGTTTATCCTCGGACCTGACGTAATCCTACCAACCTCTTTCTCTCTATCTCTCTCTCTCTCTCTCTATCTCTATCTATCTCTCTCTCTCTCTCTCTCTCTCCATCTCTATCTCTCTCTCTCTCTCTCTCTTGCTCGTAATACCGACTACACGCTGCGCGTAACGCAAATTCATGTCGTCGGGGTGTTCCCTGTCAAATTAGGATGAACCATAACGCATACATTATGGAAAGCAACGCGACTCATCTCTCTCTCTCTCTCTCTCTCTCTCTCTCTCTCTCTCTTTCTCTCTGTGTGTGTGTGCCTCTCACTCTTACATACATATACACTCACCAAGTATCATCGGTTTAAGTTATTTCAAAGCATATCTTTGTAAACTGATATTGAAATGAAGAGAGAACTTATTTATGCAACTTTTCTACGTAGCTTATCCTCTCAGAAGTGGACGAATGACATTTTTATGAAGAAAATACAAAAATTGTCCTCGTCGATTTTAAAATATGAATCTTAGAATTCTGCATGTAGACTACAAGGGGTTAATGATAATTAAAATTGTTTAATATTCTTAACAATTTTATGATATTTAAAAAAATGATATATATATATATATATATTGCGCCTGAAAATAGGCAATACCTTATACTTCGTCGACAATATAGTTTGCAAACGCCATTTATCGATATAAGCAACTTTTTCAAACCTTTATAGTAGGCAACCTATTTATACAGATATGTAAATATCCGTTGCCTACTATTAGGGGCTAAAAAAGTTTCTTATAAATGGACTCGCACAAGCAAGGTATTATATTTATTAGCATAAATTACAGAAAATCGATAAATACTTCTAATGGATTATAACCGAGGCCGTTTTAAACTAAATATAACATTTCGGGATTATGATATATGTGTATGCAGTAATTTATGTAAAAAAAAAAAAAAAAAAAAAAACATTTAATTATCTTTAAAGCACGAAGCATAGTATTATTATCTGTTATCTCGTCTTAAATTTCTAACTCGTCTTTATTATCCATTAATAAGATCGAAGATCAAATCCCATATTGTTTAACGTATTTAATTAACGAAATAACTCGTGCAATTTTTTTCTTCTAATATTCTGTCTAAAATGTACGATCTTTATAAATTTAACATCACTCATTCGAGATGTACACTCAAATTCAGAATATTGGAGAACTCTCTACTGTAGATAAACTACGTACGGCCTGTCTCTGCATCATGTTTCCCCAAGTAACGGATGAGTCAATCATTTATGCTTCACGTATACGCATCTAACTATCCAATTTTCAAAAGATAAAAAAAAAATTTCTGACGCTACATACAACGACCAGCAATATTTAGCCATTAACAAGTAATATCTTCAATTTGAAATATTTTCCATTTTGTGATATTATAAAAAGAAATAATTTTTGTTTTAAAACAATTGAAAATAAATAAATATAATATATCATAAATTTGATATAACAATAAAATATCTTAAATCATTAATATCGATTCGATTATTACATTAAATAGAATTTAAATACATTTATCAATAATTTTCAAAACTGATTATTACGCTTCTTCTATTTGATTAAAAAGAAGAAAAAGAAAAGAAAAAGAAAAGAAAAAGAAAAGAAAAAGAAAAAGAAAAAGAAAAAGAAAAAGAAGAAGAAGAAGAAAAAAGAAAACCAGAAAGAAAAAAGTGACATAGAATAATCCATAAACTTTAGCCAAAGATTAGATATATGGAGTTCCATTATCTTATTAGACGTCGTTTTCGAATGCACACAGTATAATACGTCAGATAGTTCTATGTTTCTCTCCTTAAATTGGGATCAAACTTTTGGGGGATATGAAACTACTAGAATGACAAGAAGGATCGTAGGAGTATTTAGCGAAGACCATACGACGGAGCCGCACGTTTCGCGAACATCCGGTATTGCAGATCCAAGAGAACTCGAACTAAGACAGATGACGGAAGAGGAATCGTCTAGGAAACTCAACTTAGCACGGTTGGCACATTGGCGAGCCACAGAAGCCGATCGAAGATCTTACACACCTATATCTAAGCTCATACAAATACACACACACATACACATGCACACACATACACATATGAACATATCTACACGCAAAAGCTCTTACATTTCAGAGGTAGAGACGCGATCGTTTCAGGAAGCTTCGACTTGAGAACGAACGATCGTTAATCCGATTTCCCTCTCAGTGGTGACGACCTTCTCTCACCCTTTCATTCATCCTCTCTCTGTCTCTCTCTCTCTCTCTCTTCCTTTCTCTGTTTCTCTCTCTCTCTGTCTCTCTCTCTCTAAATTTGCGATTCCAACCGATCCCACGCTTCTGCACTCTACCGTTATTGCAGTCACGTTGCCAGTGGTACACAGAGCAAGTCCCTTTTACGCTCCACGAGTTCCCTTTTACCCTCTTCATGAAGCATCATCCAGCGTGTTCTTCCACGTGATCCAATACGCATAGAGAACTATCGTTGAAATTAATACCTTCAAATGTTCTATAATTATGAAATAATTCGATTTATTATCCATTTAAAATGAAAACCAATAGTCCTATCATTTTCTTAATTAATTATTTTCTAACCACTGATAATATCTTACAAATCGTTTATTAATATTATTTTGCATATACATTATCTACATGCGTATACATATATTATTATTATTATTATTATTATTATTAATAAATATTTTCATAGAAAACATAAGAAATTGAAAAGTTTTCAAAATGATATGCCTTTATTAAAAGAGAAAAAAATTAAAGTTCTTCTTTTAGACGTAAGAAAATTTCATGGCCGTTTTACGAAAATTCGCGAATAAAATGGGCTGAAATATTTCAGGATTCGACGTTGCGGATTACGTTGCGGGATAACCATGCGGAAAGTTATCCATAGGGAAGACAGCATTAATCAAACGAAGCGATTTCCGTTACGGTAAAGGCGAAGATGACTTCGAGCTACGTTACGTTAACGTACGGATAATCAATCCAACGAATTAGATCAGATATCTGGTTTTGTACGTGCGCCAACTTTGTCTCCAAGGATTTATTTTCTTCCTCTCCTTTTCTCTTTCGAAGAAAAAAGAGGATAGATAAAGGTGACGGTTTCAAGCCCCGGTAATCGACTTGATTTTCTTAGTTTTCCTATCAAAGAATTTATGTTCTTCTTCTTTAAGCCAGTCATTCTGAATAGTTCCCTTTGGGATTACTATTTTGACCCTTTTCTCTCTTTCTCTCTCTCTTTCTAGCTTTTTTCCATTTTATGTGTGATACAACGGGCTCTTTATTTTTTCTCTTTTTATTCGAAAATCAGATTAATTTATGTGCGTAATTAGTGAAAATATCTTGCTATATATATATACAAGGACGTTTCCATGTAAATAAGTTGTTAAAAAATTGTAAAAAAAAAGATACGACTACTTGATACGTCTCTCTTTTTATCTCTCTCTCTCTCTCTCTCTCTCTCTCTCTCTCTCTCTCTCTCCCTCCCTCCCTCCCTCTCTCTATCTCTCTCGCTATTTATCTCATTTTTTCAGCCCACTCTTAAAAGCATTATCTATGAAATTATCTACCACTCTCTCATTAGCAACGTATAAAACAATAAAGTAAAAAAAAATAAGAGACTCGGGTATAGAAATGAATGGCGTTGTAAAGTCTTTAAAAACATTATATATACGTGAAAGTTAACAAGAATGGTATTTATAACTTTTCTTTTTGACCTTACCGAGCCATGAGTTTTATTTATCTTCCTAATGAAAAAAATTGCGTACTTAATTCTTTGGTATAGAAAGAAAGAAAAAAGAAAAAGAGAAGAAAGAAAAAAGAAAAAGAAAAAAAATGTAATTTATTATATTAACTCGCGAAGGAAAAGACATACGGTTACTCGTTTACCGTGACAATAGAAAATATAATTTTCAAAAAACTCTTATATACCCATTAATTTAATAATGATCACTTTTATTGTTCTTTCAATGAGCCTTTATAACTTTTTTAATTACTTTTCCATTCTATGCTAATACGTCGGACCTCTTTTTAATTTAATTAAGAGAAACAATGAAATAATACTTTTAATTTAATGTGGTATAGTTTCTTTCGATTTTTGTTTTATTTCGAAAGTGTTCTACAATTATTAAAAGTAATAATACATATATATGTATATATATATATATATACACATATATATATATATATATATGTATATATATATATATATATACGTATGTATATGGTATGTATATATTTTATGTATATTTTTGTTTTTATTAAAATAAACGCATCGAGCTGCAATACTGTACCAAAGGTACTAAAGGTACTATAAAATGTTACAGAAATGCAGAAGTAGCGTTCGACGCTTTTCGAGCATTTTGGCGATACATCTTAGTCTCCTCCATTTTTAACTGTGATGTAAACACAGTAGACGATAATACATTAAACTTTAATTACTAGATAGGACGTTTGGTATTTTGATTGCTTATTAATCGAGTAATTTAATTGTAGCTAAGATACATAAATATATATATTTTTGCGAATGATACGCAGTTCAGTTGGGTTTATACGATATTACGACAATCGTCTATTAATATAATTACAGGAGAAGAGATATATTACGGAGTAGAGAAAAATACATTTTCTTATGACATTGTAACGTTTGGCTTATTTTTTGTTTGATTTTTTGAAAACAAAGTAAAAAAAGGAAAAGAAAAAAAAAAAAAAAAGATAAAACTACGAACATTGTACGTATGTAACAACGTTGGAAGAGCCAAAGAGTATTTTATTCGCTACCCCATGAAATCACGGACCATCCTATGTTAAATATTTTCTAAAACTCGTTATCAATTGCTTATCGTCATATAAACGGTCCATTTCTATAACTTCCTGCTAATCGATGATAAGAAATAATGTTATAATTACAAAGCCCCTTTATGTGTACCTTAAAATAGCAGTCTTTTAACTATAGATACTGATCTTTACTTAAAATACTTAAGAAATATAAATATGTAATACATGCCTAAACGCAAGGTTCAACATAATTGCCAGGAAATAATCCGGTTATTCCATCCATTACACCTTCCCACCAACCATCGTCGTTCTTTTTTAAAACATAAATGACAGAGCTTTCTTGGAAACTCAATTCGTCTTCCTTATCGGCATAATAATCATAAATAGCGACGACTAAAATGATAAATCTTTATAATATTTATCCATATATATTGTATCGCTATAGAAAAATAAAGTCTCACCTTTCTCAATATAATTTTTTGGTACCCAACCAGGTAAATCTTCTTCGTCCGGTACAATAGGCATAATAGCACCACTGGAAGGTGTTGGTCTACCAAATTGTGGATGTTCCTCTTGTTCCGGAGGTGGAGGAGGTGGCAGTGGTGGACTGCTAGCACCGCTACTTCGACTAATTTGATGAGCTAATCTATGCGGTAAAGTATGATGACCACTATAATCAGCCATATCTCCACTAATACCGACCAATGGAGAAGGCGGTGCTAAAACATTTTATAATTAAATTTTTTTTATATTTAATAATTAAATGATCTTAAATAATAACTTGTAATCATTTTCACTTACGAGGCATATTATTATGTTGCTCCTGTATATATCCCGCAGCTCCTGTAACACTGGGTGGTGCTGGTGGTGGTGTCTGTGGATGACTTTGCAATGGATGAACCGTACCAACTTGAGGTGGAGATGTATGTTGCGTCATATTGTTCGTGTGAGTAGAATGATTGGTATTATGAGAAGAATGAGAAGTTGTATGTGCATGCAATGGCAATGTACTATATCCTGGGCCACGTTCGCGTCTTGGATGACCCAATGGATAATTTGGCGCATAATGACTAGGAACTTGTGGTGGAGCAACCGCAGGTGGAGTTCTGTATTCACGTGAACCCTTACTCAGTGTTCCTATTATTGAACAAATGATCATTAGAAATTTTGTAATATTTAAATTGTTTAACTCGTTCAAAATAATTATAAATCATTCTTACCAGTCCTTACTGTTTGAGGAGGAGTCGGTGGCTTCGTAGTAGGTGCAGGTCCTACCATAGCAGCACCCAAACCAGAACCAGTAGATGTTGCACCCAAGCTCTGAACGCTACCTTGACTACCACCTCTTTGTTTACTTCTTGGTGTACCACTACTACGTACACCATGGCCAATATCATCCAAAATCGTATAATCTATACTTTTTCTTACATATTTAATAGGCTTTTCAGGATTTGCTGGTGCAATAATTTTATATTGACGGGCTGTCATTTTGTTAGCCGTTAATACACCTATCTCTCGTCTAGCAACTTTTTCTTTATGTATCATAACAGTTTGAGCTATATGATTCATCTGACTTTCCATCTCAGCTAACTGAGATGTTTGTAGATCTAATAATTGAAGAAAATTATAAGCGAGAGTATTTATTTGGTATGCTACACTAGCCAATGATTGAGTCGTATAATTCTTTGTTTCTTCCAATGCAATCCTTTTATTGTCAGCTTGAAAATAATTTGCCTCGCAATAATCCGCAACACGTTCAAGATTTGTATGACTGTCTGCAAGATTGTGCCTTCCTTCAGGAATTTCCTGATGCAGCAATGCTGCTAGTTCAGCCATGACTTCTGAATCACTGCCTACTCCGGAAGACACGCAATACGAACCAGATCCTTGCATTTAAAAATATAACGCGTTAGAAATTTTGTTCATTCTCGTAAATTGATATGATTGTATGTTGTACAACAATAAAAAATAAAAACAAAAAAAAACAAAAAAAAAACAACAAATTATAAGAAATAAGAAAAATATGAATCATGCTTTGTATGATCATTGTTATATTTATTTATGATTATTCAATTTGAACATATTTGACAGTTATTCAAAATGTCTATCCTAAGTAATAATAAAAGATTTATCTCATTTAATTAAAATAAAGAGAATTGGGGTTAGGTGAAACTATTAAAATAAAAAAAAAAAAAAAAAAAAAAAGAAAATAAAAAAAACCGATTCCAGATCATAATAATAATATAATAAAATATCAAATATCGTGACATATGAGATCTGACTTTTAATAAACGTCGAAAATTATATGAAGGGTGGTGACTGACATGCAGGAAGCAAGATGGAGATCAAAGATGAGCATTTCCTTTTTTGAAGTGAATACAACGCTGCAAAATGAAATATAATGAACGTATATAAATTGAACTAACGATACTCAGCCATATCGCAACTACCAGCTACTACTGCTGCATTAATTCATAATTACCAGGATCTTCAAATTTTCGGATAAAAAGAATTAAACGGTCTACTTTACGGTTTATGGACGAACTATCTCAGGCCAAGTACAATCGAATGGCATACGTTCGATAACGATATATAACGATATATCTCAATAATCGCATTTGTATATCGATACTTCGCTTTACCTAACTTTAACTACACTACGCTATTGTTGGTTATGTTTTAAGAAAAGGATGTATATAGTACAACAGAAAGGACAAGAAAAAGATAAAAGAAAATATGAGAGAAGGATGGAAGAACGTCATTCGAGATTTTCGATAAATCGAAAATACATAAGAGACATGTCTAACGTTGAATTTTACGATTCGATATATCGTTTATTATAATGTTACAAAATACAGTAATTATATCGTAAAGGGATAGTCGGATAGAAATTCAACGAATATATCTTTGTATTTGAGTCAAATTATATTCGATATTGATTTCTAATATATCGCATTAATTTAAGACAAAAGAAAACATTTTCTATTGAAGAACATTCAATCTAAATGCTCGAACGAAGAGAATGAGAGAATAATTTTGTCGACCATTAGACACTGTAATTTCTTTAACGTGCGGTAGGTCAAGTATTTTACATTTTTCGAAATAGAATATATACGAAGAATATGATATTCCATGGGAAATATATGGAGAATAATGTAGCTTCAAGATAATTCAAATTGCAACGTTATCCTTCAATTTAATCGAAATTGTAAATTCTAATAACAATGGACAACCTAATGAGGGAATTGGAAGGTTTAAAAATTTCTGGAAATATAATGGACGAAAGTCTATGGTCGGGATGCATAGATCTCATAGAAAAAAGCTTTGTCCCACAGAAATTATGTGGTAATGAGAGGCCATGCGATGAAAAAGACTTCAGAGAATATAGAATTATTGTGGATAGAAATTTAAGAAATATTAAGTCTATGTTACAACATATTATACAGACTCGTAATGAAACAAATGTACGAATAGATTATGATAATATATTAGTGAAAAACTTTGCATTGAATTTAATATATCTAATTGGAGAAATGCATGAGAAAAACATTTGGAATACTGCAGAATCTGTTTCAATTTCCAAAGAATTAACCGATTCCTTTTATCAGTTATATTATTATTTAGATATCTCACAATTTTTAATGGAAAATAATAATCTTAGTGTGATATTAGAAAAGTTTAGATATAAATTACAACGAGACAATTGGAAAACTTATCCGTCAGCTGTTACGTGGTACAAATGGATTTTGTTACAATTAAAGGTAAAATACAGTGTTTTTATTTGAGAATATTAATTTCAATTGACAATTTTTTATTTGCAATAAAAAGGCCAATTGTTTGTATTTACTTTTTTAGAAATCAAATTTATATGATCATATTCGTGAAGTACTTCCAACAGCCCTAATAATTATCGATGATTATGTACCAGAAAATGTAGTAATTGGATTAGAATGCTTATATCAAATTATGCAGCACTCTCGTATGGTAAGTAAAAAAAAAAAAAAAAAAAAAAAAACATGTATTATGTGTAACAATTAATGATTATACATTACAATTTCTTATGATATTTAATTGCAGAAAAAGGGATTAATAGATACTGGTTATGCAGATGTAATTTATCATGCATTAGAACGTTTAACTCATCAGAGAAATGCCAGATATGTTGTGCCATTATATTCGTGTTTAACAAATCTTTTAGATACGTTGGACGTCTGGGATAATAATTTAAATGTGTTTGAGGTATATATTTTTTGATTACTATCTTTAATTTGTTAATTGAAAAATAATATATTTTTCAATATATATATATATATTTATATTTTAATGTATATATACATATTGTGTATTTATGTGTATATATAATATTATTATACATATAAGTAAGGGTGGGCAAAAACTTTGTCCATTATTTGTAAAACTATAGAAAAATGTTATATACAAAATTTGAATTATACAAAAGGAGACATAATATCATGTAAATACATATGTAAAAAATATTTACATTCATATCATTGAAATTTTTTATATAACATTTTTATACATAAATATTTCAAGTGATTAAAATTTTTGCCTCACTTTGTGTATGTGTGTCTATATAATGTATATATATATATATATATATGTATGTATGTGTGTGTAAATATTTACAGTGGACTAAACGAGATGAAGTACTTGCAACATTATTAGATAATATGGAGCTTGAACAAAATGTAGAATTACGGCATGTTTATATGTTAAGTTTACCACAACTTCTTAACAACATTGGTTGTGCCAAATGGTGTGAAAGAATAGCAAGAATATTATCTGAATATTGTGAGCATCATACAGATCTTAGAACATTAAAAGCTACGCTAGAGGTAAAAAGTTTAATCTTATAAATTTAATAAATTTAATTTTTACTATAAATGGCAAATATTTATATAATATTATTTGTTTACATAGACTGCCAAAACTTATCTTGTGATATTTAACCTACGGGTAGCAGCACACTGTATACCACTTTATAAAGCTTTTCTGAAGCTACATTTTGACTTAACGGAAACGCCAACATTTGATATGGGAATAATGCAGAATTTAGAAGATTGTATTTGTTTGCTTTATGAATTAACACCAAGTATAGGCTGTGCTATTATAAGAGACGATCGTATGCATTTAATGATAAAAAGCAAGTTTCAAGTACAATGTTTGGGTGATATTAAATATTTAGAGTGAATGTGCTAAGTCATTTTATATTTAAATATAATTTCAATGGATAGTAAGCGGTAAACTATAATCTCATACAAATTTGTAAAATTTATCGCATTAACAATATAGTAGTACTTAGACTTTTTTTTTTTTTTTTTTTTTTTTTTTTTATGATATGAAAAAGTTTACGTATATTATTTGTATAGCGAAATACACAATTTTATTAGAAGAATATTATTTTTTATATTTTTATCTTTCATGCTATTAATATACATATTTCGTATAATATTTTACTCGTCATTAATATTTTCGATCTAATAATAAATCAGAAATAAAAAAACCTTTATATGTTAAAAAATATTGATGTATCTGTTATATTGACGGAAATATTTGTGAAATTATAAAAAAATTATCATCCAATTTATTACATATGACATAGATGAATGTTGTCTGAGACTTTAGTTCTCTATAGTTTAATACTGTTTCTTATGAACAAATTGATAAAGATACATCAAACAATGAAATAATTTATGTATCACTTTATTATGAGTACGTATTTATTATCAAATAAAATTAAAGAACATGATATATATATCAATGTAACGTATAAAAAATACAAAATTTTCCATGAAAGATTATTTTTTCTTCTTTTTTGTTGATAAATTTATCGTATTATCACGGTTGGTATAATTTCTATAAAACAGTATTCTCCAACAATACTTCATGGTGTGTACATCACAAAGATGTTTTCTCTTTTAGTAATAATTGCTCTTCTCCTTATAATATATAATTATTACAAATATCTAAGCAGTAAACCACCAGGAACACCTCCAGGTAAAAATCTGTTTATTATTATTAACGATAATATATTTATTTAAATGATCATTAGAATAATATTAATTTATTTTACTTTATTTTATGTTTTCTTTTATAATAAAATAGGAATCGTTGGATTACCGATAATAGGAGTTTATTGGTATTGTTTATGGTACAATTACAAATATCCATATCAATCGTTGGGTTATTTTTCGAAGAAATTAAAATCTAAATTGATTAGTTGTTATCTTGGATCGTTTTTTACCGTAATTGCTAACGATTATGAAAATGCAAAAGAAATATTGCTCAGAGAAGAATTCGATGGTAAATTATCTGATACTTACTTCATAAAGGCACGAGCATTTAATAAAAAATTGGGTAATTTAATCTTGCATCTAGAGAATTATTTTTTAAAATAAATTAATTTATATTCTTATATTTTTTTTTATCTTTTTCTCTTTGTTTCTCTCCCTATTTTATAGGTATAATTTTTACTGATGGAGAACAATGGCGAGAACAAAGAAGATTCGCTCTTCGTTATATGCGAGATTTTGGATTTGGTCGACGACACGAGATATTTGAAATGAATAGCATGGAGGAATTAAACATTTTAATGAATATGTTAAAATATGGTCCTGTAAACGAAGATGAAAAGGTATGTTATACGATTATTATTTCTTTCTTTTTTTTTTTTTTTTTTTTTTCTTTTTTTTTTTTTTTTATTTTCTTTTCTCTTTCTTCATTTGATTTTTATTATAGAAAATTTGTAAAGACGGATTGGCCCTTTTTCCTGATGTTTTATACACATTCTTTATTAATAATATATGGGAAATTATATTTGGATACAGATTCGAACGTAGTAAATACGAAAAGCTTCGTTACTTCGGTCGAAAGGGCATGAAATTTATAAGATCAACCGACTCATTGGGTGGTTCTGTCTTTTTTTGGCCGATCACATGCTTTTTTGGAAATTTATTCTCATTCAAAGACTCAATGGAATCGAACTATGCTATGATAGACTTTATAAAGGTAATAAATGAATAAATTGTGTAAATCTGATTGTTATAATTTTGTAAAATATTCGTATTGTAGAAATATTTGGATAAATATAAATTAATGCACGAAAAAAATGGCGAGCACGGATTTATAGGTAAATACTTGAACAAATTGAAAGAGGACAATCTTCCAATTTCCTTCTCAGAGGAATATCTTATAATAACAATATTAGATTTCATATTGCCTACTGCAATTACGACAGTCAGTCTTATTACATTTGCTATTAAATTTATGATATATTTTCCAAACGTTGCGAAAAAAGTTAGAGAAGAGATACACGAGGTCGTTGGAAGTGGAAGATTGGTTAGTTGGGAGGATAGAAATAAGTAAGTAATTAAATTTTGAAAAATGTACCAATTTAAATCTTATATTGCGATTGAATTCATAAAATAATATCTCCCATTTGCTTTTACGTAGACTTCCATATACAGAAGCGACTATACGCGAAACCATGAGATACGAAACGATTACTCCACTTGGTATTATACATAGATCCACTAAGGATACAATATTTCGAGGATATTTTATTCCAAATAATACAGTTATGATAACCAATATCTCTGAGGTAAATAATGATCCCGATTTTTGGGGCGATCCAGAGAATTTTAGACCGGAAAGATTTTTAAAGGATGACGGTCAATTAAATAAAGATTTATCGATACCTTTTGGCGCAGGTAAGAAATCATATCAGAATCTCTTATTTTTATCGCATTCCTTTTCGATTTGTACATATAAATCTTTTATTTATTTATTTGTTCATTTAAATAAAAAAAAAAAAAATAAAAAAAAAATAAAAAAAAAAACAATTAGGTCACAGATTGTGCGCCGGAGAAACATTCGCGAGATTTACGATATTTCAAGTTTTTGCTGCCTTAATGCAAAACTTCGATTTTTCTTTCGTCGAAGGTCAACCTACGAAAATTGAAGATAAATATCCTGGTATAGTTATTACTCCAATGGAAAATTGGATTCGCCTAAAGCCATACTCTTAATCAGTCAGTACTGGTACGTACAAACGAAAAAAAAAAATCAATCTTTTATTATAGGTGACATATATTTTTAACTAACATGTTAAATTACATTTAAATGTAAATAAAAATATTCACTTGTTAGGTACATGTTTCGAATAATATAAATCTTAAATTACAGATTAAGAAAAAAAAAAGATAATATGTAATTTAATTTTAAAAGTATCAATGATTTACCAACGGATAAAGAGCGATGGTGTAATAAATACTATTGCATGAGATAAAATTATTATATTTACATGGAGTATGTAAATTTGATTGATCTACTTTACCACAGTTAATAATCAGGAAGAATTTTCATGATAGTATTCTGAACATATGAAGAACAACAATTCATTAAAATTAAAAAAATTTTTGCACAAACACATACACACATATATATATATATATATATATATATATATATATATATATATATACATACATATACATATACATATACATATACATATGCATATACATATATATATTCATTATTTTTCCATTATAATTTGTTAGGTTCGATTATATACTATATTAAAAACAAAGAAAAAGTTGCTTTCGATTTGGGATACAAATAATATGAGATATTATTTAAATCAGCAATAGATATAATTTAGTGTATGTACAACTTCTATTATTACCTTGACAGATTTTTTTTCAGTTTCCTGAACAATGAAAATGAATATCTTAATAAAGTATATACAAATCACTATTAAACTGTTGAATAGTACATTGTGTCTCCATATAATGTACTTTTTACTATAAAGATTAAACAACTGTCATTACAAATAATTATTATAATATTTTATTTTATATAGTCTAGCTGATGAATAAATAGAAATAAAATTTTTTGTTCTAATTGTGATTTAATTTGATAAGATATATTCTATAGCTTTTGACATCAATTATTAAATCTAATTAATTTTGCTATAAGTAGCAAAGCATAGTGCATAAAGAACGATAAAATGATGTGCAATAATTCTTAAAATTAAGATCAATGCCCAGCTATGTGTTTGAAAAATATTTTGTACCATTGTTTTCTTTATCTAAACAATGAATTTTATAAATTTTAACACAATGATTTATTTTTTGTTTTTTTTATTGTAAACACAAAGGTCGTGTACGCACATAAAAATCCAACTATTTTTTTTCTATATGATTTTGCCAATAGCCGAAAAACTGTTCATTTTGTGGCACAATATAAAAGTACTGGAGTGTCTGCCTTCGTACTCTTTCAATTATTATTTATCACTGTCACAAATTGTCAATATTTTAACAAAGCGATACATCTTTTTTTTTTTTTTATTTTTTTTTATAGAAGAAAATATATGTGAACAGTATACAATTGAAAGGGTATGAAATACATTCAAATAACCCCCGTACAAATGTTTTAATCAATTCATTGTCATCTAATACCATTACATATTTAGATTAAATGACAAATGACAGTCTATTGTATTAATTTTCTATAAAAAGTTATTCTTATTCTCTGTGAATCAAAACATATAAACCCAAACACGATAGAACGGCATATTTAAATTTTGGATATTCATTCATATAAATAGTAACCATACCTACGTATGGTAAGAATCCTCTTGCTCTACCTACAACGTCTTTATGTGTAAGCCATAATTGTCCCTGGGCGTATAAGCCTCTGTCATCGACAGAATTGTTATCACCTTTTGTTAAAAATTTAACAGTATTGTTCTGGTCTCCCCTAAAAGAAGAAAAAAAAAAAGAAAAACATCAACGTTCTAAGAGATCTGTATTAATGCAAAATAATTTTTATGAAAATAATTTATTAATATCACTTACTTCTCATGAAGTTTCAAAACCCTATGGACTATCGGTATTTCTCTACCTACCACTTTGAAAACAACAATTTCTCCTACTCTCATAGATTCATTTTGATGATTAGTTAAAAATAATAAATCACCTCTATGAAATGCTGGTTCCATACTACCGCTATAATATCAAATAAAAAGAATTTGTTTAAAAGCTACGAATTCTTAGAACAATATTTTTATAAGAAACGTTATATTGATAGCGTTGTTTTAAGAAATGTAATAGGTTAGTTTGCGATTGTACCTTAAAACAACAACAATGGGACTTTCGCTACCCGTTGCAACCATTAAACCTTTCCATATCATTAAGGCCGAGGACACGATCATGCCAAAGCTGAGCACTTGATACATGAACTGCAAGAAAAAAGAAAAAGAAAGAAAAAAAAAAAAAAAAGAAGAAAAGATTCAGATTAAGCTAAGTGTCTTTAGACGAGACCATATGTGCTTTTTCTACGAATCGAAGAGAATAATTTTAATGGAATAAATTTACCTGTCTTTTATTCATTCGCCGTACATCTTCAAATACTGATTGCAACATGATGATGATAATTATATTATATCAATAAAATAAATCAACTCTAATACGGATCCTTGCAATAATCCTTCCCAATGTTACTCGATGTGAATACTACCGGCACAGTCAGTCAATCAGTGAGACCCACGTCACGTAAATATACAACAGGAAACGATAGAGAACGTATGTATGCGTATGGCTGCCGATCGTCAGTAAGACGGAGGGAAACTTAGCGCTTGCACAGTACCGACTATGTAAAGGTTAGTTTTAATTTGCCCGGGAAATATGAAAAATTTTTCATACAAATTCGATAGAAACTTTAACGAATGTATACAATTGATCTTCCATTTAAACGATAGATCAAAAAGTTCGTATAAATGAAAGAGAATTTGTAAAAAGGAATAATCGTAATGTAGAAAAGAAGAAAAAAAAAAAAAAAGAAAAAGAAAATATAGCAAAGATAGAAAAATAGACGTATAATAGTTCTAAATGTAAAAACCCTATACGAACAATAAGAAGTTATTTTCAAGCAAAAAAATTTTGAAGATCATTGAATAAAGCTGTATTATTTAATTTTAATGGAATATATTTTTTTTTGATATATATTTTAACGATGCTTTATTCTAAAGGTTTCTTTTTTTTTTTTTTGTTATCCTTGGAAACAGAACAACACAACTATCCTATAATACGTGACTATTTATTATTCCTTCTTTTTATTCTTTTTATTTCAAAATTCTATGGCATTCTCTTTAGATCGTCCTTACGGCAGATCAAAAGTAAAGGATCCATAATGATAGTGGTAAGAAGAGTTTAATATTTTTTCAACATCCTTAACAAATTCTTTGAATATACCTTTCATACGATGTTCTTGTAATAAGGAATGCAACCAATATTTCTTTCTTTTTTTCTTTTCGTTTTGTTCTTTTTTTTTTCTTTTCTACAAATAATCATTATTACGACACGTCTCGATATTCATACTGTTCGACGATTGCTACGATACTGACAAAATCGAATCGCCAAATTGATCGTCGAGTATGGTCGTCTAGTTTTCTAATTATTCATCGATCTTAACGGGCGAATTTGTCGACATTACGCATATAGCCAAAAAGGACGAAGGATTAAAAAATATCGTCAGGTTAAAAAATAATTCAAGTTTGAGTATAAATGTATTTTTGTAAAAAAAAAAAAACAAAAAAAAAACAAAAAAAAAACAAAAAAAATTATAATTACAAATGGAAATATCCTTTCTAACATAATTGAATAGGAACGGAAATTTTAAAAATAATCATCGTGTTCGATTTATGCAAAAATAAATATGGTTTTTTTTGTCTTTATAAATGTATTTTGAAGTCGTATGAAAAAAGAAAAAAAAAAAAAAATTTCAAATATTATCTAATCTTACGGAAAAGAAACTTCAATATTTACAGAGAAATGAAATTCTTTCCTTTTTTTTTTTTTCTTTTCTTTTTTTAGGAATTCATTATATCATTCATTTATTAACATCGCCATCTACAATTATTTCCCTTTCAGAAATATAAAAATTGATGGTAGTATAAGATGTGTGACAAAAATATCATTCTTTTTTTATAGAAAATTTTAATGATAGACATATTTATTATTAATTTAACAATTATATAATATATTTTTATCACACATAAAAAAAAAAGAGAGAGAGAGAGAGAGAGAGAAAAGTAGAGATAATACATATTATCAATTTCTTATAAGTGGGGGTGTAACTCAGTGGTAGAGTGTCTGCTTCGCATGCTGAAAGTCCTGGGTTCAAATCCCAGCTCCTCCAATGAAATTCTTTTTTTTTCTATCCTTTTTCTTCATTAACTTTCACGTTCTTTAGAAGATTAATGTATACAAGTGTTTCTTGTATGCAAAACAGATCTTTTTTTTTTCTTTTTCTTTTTTTTTTTTTTTTTTTTTTTTTTTTTTGTAACTATACTTCAGTCTCATTATTAAGAACCAAGAAAAAAAAAAAAAGAAAAAGAAAAAAATGAAGAACGATGGACTTAATTTAATCGATTATCCTATATTTAATTATTTACTTATCATATCTATTTATAACATTTATTCATTTATCTTATTGTTAATACGATGACATTAAACTATAACAAAATTACGTATGTGATTTAAAGTACGTTGAAGAATAATGTCGTTGCTCGTCGCTTCGGAATGTCACAAAAGAAAGTAGATGTGCGTCCCGACCCATTGATAAGCACTTGAGCAGCAGGAGATATGGTAATTTCTAACCCAGTCTAATCACTCCTGCGGCACTAGTACTTAGGAACAGGACAGGATGTATTATTCATCGTCTGCTTATTATTTTTCAATAATATATCACCCCCTTCACGATCGCTCTGTAGATAATTCTGGAACAATCCTAAAAAAAAAAAATAAAAAAAAAAAAAAAAAGGGAAGAAAACAAAGGCAAAAGATAAGCAATAAAAAATAGATTAACGATTTGTACGAAGATATTAATC
>NC_140811.1:17455000-17475000 GCF_050613455.1 Vespa mandarinia
TGATATTTTCCTTTTAAATATAATTATAACCCGAATATAATTATCACGGAGTTTTTCTTTCAGCGTTCTCTTACCGACTGAGTTTATCGCAGAGTCGTCCAGTAAATTATATACTCCCGAGGACCGATTAAAGTTCAAAATTTTAGAACAAATACGTAAAAGTATTCCTCGAAAAATTCTGATAAAATTCAATATTTAATGAACAAGAGAAAACTGCCTAGGACAAAGATCAAACGAAAATAAATAGTTTTATCTTCTTGTAGAACTTTTCATTTGGGGATAATATAAGCGTAGAAAAGATAGTTTGATTTGTGAACGCAACAACGAGCGTGACTTCATATCGCCCATCGTTACGGTCACAAATCGAAACATCTTTATCGAGACTCCCAGGAAAATCCTTTGTTGTTCTATATTGTCTGAAACAAAGAAACAAAGAAACAAACAAGATATATAAACGAAATAATATTATATTCTAAATATTTCAATGCTTTGAACAATCTCGATTTTTGTCAATGTTGAGGTAAGAAAAAAAAAGAAAAGAAAAAGAAAAAGAAAAAGAAAAAGAAAAAGGAAAAAACAGAAGAAAAAAGAGAGAGAAAAAAGACACAGGAAAGGAAAAAAAAAATTATAGAGGTGATTTTATCATTAATCGATATCATTTTCGAAAAATTCTTATCTCTCGATCATCAGCATAAATCAATAGTCTGTTCAAAGTGCAGATAGGTCAATTTGAAGAGTTCTCTTTCACAGGACACGTAAGAAGAGAAAAGATTAAGTAAGGGCATTTGGAAACATCCATCCATCGTTCGGATGGATTTGTCCATAAATTGACAAACAATAGCAAATGGAGGGCCTTGTACGTAGCTTGACGGAAGAAACAGAAGAAGAAGAAGAAGAAGAAGAAAGAGGGACGGCGGGTTCGCCGATTAAACGACAAGAAACCCAGACACGCACTGGCCCTCATACTTCAAACACTGTATCTATAGAATGTAACTACTATTACATGCTGCTCGGTCTTTTTTTTTCTTTCATTTTTCTTTTTCTTTTCCTTTTCTTTTCTCTCTCACTCCCGAATGCTTCAGTCATTTCATAATAATCGCACTTTATACGCGAGCGCAGTCACACTATACCCTCCATAGTTTTTCCCATGCGGGCCCACTTTATCCATTTTAAAGGAACGAAGAATTTTATTGATATACAATCGTCCTTATTTTCTTGTCTCTTCCATATTCTCCTTCTTATTTTTTTCTTTCACCACACGTGTGCATATGTATTTTATATTTTCATCACTGATCGAAACAAATGATAATCTTTAATCCTCTTATCTCTCGGCACAATGACACTCTACGTTCTTAAAACAAATTCTTTTAATAAATCAAACCATCGAACTTCATATCTTGAATCGTAAAAAAAAAAAAAAAAGAAAAAAAAAAGAAGAAAGTAAATAAACTCTTTTGGTGGATAGATGAGAATGTCATCGTTCCTTTTCTTTTCTTTTCTTTTCTTTTCTTTCTTTCTTTCTTTATTTCTTCACACGAAGACGCAATATAATCGTTAATATTCGCATATGTTAGGAATATCCGTAAATGTCGATAGAAGACGACAACGACGAAGACGACGACGACAACGACGACAAGATATATTTCATTCTTGACATACGACACACTTACTGGATTTTCGCGATTCGTTTTTAGTAGATATTAACAAGTAAACGATGATTGTTTCGTTTTTTTTCTCCTTCAAAGTTACTTCTTCTTTTCTTTTCTTTTTCTTTTCTTTCTTTTTTTCTTTTTTTTTTTTTGAATTTTAAAAAAAATGTATTAACTAGGTAGATATGTTGGCAGTATAGCAAGGAATGAAATACGCCTTTGGAAATTGAGCTACTGGCAAATGTACGTAATGAAGTAGTTACACATGCACAGGTGTTTTCTGTGATCACGTGTGCCACATATGCATATTTCTCTCGACCTCTCTTTATTTCTTCAGAGAAGATCGTAATCGTCCTTTGACTAGTGAGAAATGAAAAAAGAAAAAAAAAAAGAAAAAAAAAACATGGACGAATAGAAAAGAAATTGTAAGAAACGAATATAAGAAATTTTCTTTTTTATTTATTTATTTATTCATTCATTTATTCGAATTTTTCTTATTTGAGAAAGAATGTATAGATTTTCTTCCTTTTCGCTTTTTTTTTTCTTTTTTTTACCCCCCCCCTTTCTTCCCTTTATTTATTTTTTTCATTTTATTTTATTCAAACGTCGATTAATCCCGCGATACAAAAGAAAAGTCGAAAGTCTCGCCTAAAGTTATTTTTCTTAAATTTCCAGGGAAATTCGTGATTAAGTCGCGAGGCACGGCCCCGACGAGTAATTTAGAGGAGTTTATTAAATTAGGTAGAATGCGGTGCGTAGGCCCACGCCGGATACTCGGAGAATGAATCTCATCCAACGAGAGGAAGTTCGAATTAACTCGAGCCACTGCCAAGAGGGTACGACGTCGTGTACCCCGATGTACTATCCATAAACTCTTGACCTATTTTTTCCCTTGGCACCTTTCCACACGCTATTAGATTCTCCTCCGGTCATTGAACGTAATGTTCTATCATTAATAATTTTTATATGTTACTTTGTTTACTTAATCAATTATAAACCATACGTTCTGTTTTTGATTATTATATGAAAGAACAATACCAATGAAATAATCCAAAGTATACAAACTTAATACAAAGATAAATTTCGTTTCAGAAATATTTCCTTGTGAAAAAAGTAATTCATGAAACGAATTACCAATTAACATAATCATATTATATATATATATATATATATATATATATATATAAATATGTATATATATATACATATATATTATTAAAAATCATTAAGTACTGTGAACTAATAAGATCGTAAAGTTTGGAAGTGTAGAATGTGATAGATGGTTAAGACTTATTACAATCGTTTGACCTTTCTACTTACACCGTATCTCAACTTTGATGGGTTTATACTGTACGAGAGAGAAGAAAAGGATGGTATAGCGAAAAAAAGGAGAAAGACAAAGAGAGAGATAGACAGAGAGAGAGAGAGAGAGAGAAAGGAATTTGAAGTGAAATTGAACGTACGAAGGAGAAGAAAGAATTATAAGAAATTATGTCGTTACATTCGAATTAACAATATTCTAACATAGTATTTGATTATTCATTATTTCAATACTAGTAAATGACAATAAGACAAGATGACAAATGATCCTATCAATTATTTTCCAAAGTATTATTCTTAGTCTAAAATAATGAGTCAGTATGTAAATAATGATAATTTTAATCGCTATATGCTGTAAATATTTTCGATATTATCTTCTTGACGTATTCCTAGCGAAGCGAAACGATCAATAATATAAACAAAATTCTTTCTAATGTTTATTTTTGTATATAGATAAATTTTATCATTTACATCATTTTTTCATCCATTAAGAATATTTTCTTATACCTTTATAAATAATTATATACAAATTTTAAACTTCTATAGGATGAAAGGCAATTATATTTTACAAATGAAATAATTATGCTTTTTCGCATATGATATCCACTAAAGTTGGTACCATTAGAATCGGATTTAAACATCTATGAACTGCGCTACCAAGGATTTCGTCTAAAAGGAAATGAACGACGCTGGAAAAAAAGAAAATATTAGAATTATATTATGGATATTGGTTTATCTGTGAAGAGAAAAACAAAATTATTCGATGAAAAATCATCATAAATATATATATATACTTCTCATCCGAAACAAATTTCCAAAGATAGAGCTGGAGATAATGTGTATCGACTTGTATCTGTTGTAAGCCATTTGTACTAAGTGTTCGTAATCTGACACATTCCAAAAATGTCTGAAAGAATGTTAAAAAAAAATTACTATTGTAATCTTTGTATAATGAAAAATGGCGGCGGGGGAGGAAGAAAAGAAGTAAATCTTAAACGTATAAAAGTGTAAAATATATTGCGTAGCGCGAATTACGTGCAATATGAGAGAAAGAGAGAGAGAGAGGAAGAGGGGGGGAGAAAGAGAGCAATGCAGACGCGAGAGTATAATGTACATACGCGATACAAAGTGGATAATAGCTGAGCTATTTTATCATTGGGACTGCTGTGCAGCACCTGCACCTATTAGAGTACTTTACATGCTAAAAGTATATTTCTTCCTATATACGTCAACCATGTTCTCCCTTGTTTAATATTATTTATATATTATAATACGGTAAATTACCTTTAAACTGATCTTGATGATTCCCGTTAAGATAGAAGCTTTGTTAAATTGAACCGATGAAAATATTTCGATACGTTCGGAAAATAATTTATGAATATTCGGCGCTAAAGAAGAATCCAAACGATTCGGTGTGTACGAGGACCAATTAGATCTATAATGATGCCTTGATGTACTCACGCTGAAATGAATGAACGATTAATTAAAACATTAAATCGAATTGAAAATAATGAAATTACAAATCCCATCTTACGTACATACCTATGCGTTTTTCTACTACTATCGCTACTTCTATCAACTTGTCCGTCTATATCATCGTATAATGCGGCAACTTGAGAATCAATTGCCGTTATGTCTTCAACGACTCTTTTCATGACGATTCTGACTGATCTTGGTTCCATTGTATGTAACCAATCTCGCGTCTCAACAGATTTTCTTATTAACTGTGAGACAGCTAAGCCTTGAATACGAACATAATGATTTAATAAATTTTGGGCTGCCATTTGAAAATTTTTACATATCTCCGATTCTGGTGTAATGATGTTATCGGATGATCCATATTGTTCGATATTAAAAA
Source organism: Vespa mandarinia (assembly GCF_050613455.1). Classification (NCBI taxonomy): domain Eukaryota; kingdom Metazoa; phylum Arthropoda; class Insecta; order Hymenoptera; family Vespidae; genus Vespa; species Vespa mandarinia. The sequence goes on from NC_140811.1 coordinate 17,459,828, forward strand.
GATTATCCGTTGTTTTCAGCTAAAATATATAATCGAAAATAATAAAAATTTAATAATTTATTAAATTAAATTTATATGTATATACATATTCAATATTAAATAATAAACATTAAATTTAATAAGTAATTTAATTACGTACCAGGTACCGTACATTGTTCTCTTTATATTCAATACACATTTTGCTAAGTAATAAAAAAAGAGTAGGTGGAAACTTTGGGACATCTGACCCTGTACAAAATCCACTGGCAATTGCTGTTAAATGATGTAAAAATCCAACAATTAATCCTTCTCTAACTTCATCTACACAGAAGTTATGTAAAAATTGTGTCTTTAAACTAAATGATAAATCTGACTGTAAAAATACCTGTTCAAATGATAAAAAAAAAAAAATTAATTATTACATGGCACAGTAAAGTAAATTTTTTAAAAGATACATCAAATAAAAGACAAACCAATAAATCTTGTAATACTCCTTTGACTTTTTCAATAATAGGCATAATTAAAAGTGCCTGAAGTTCTGCTAATCCACTATCCCCTTCTTGACTTGGTTTCTCTTTTCTAACTTTGACAGCTAATGTTTGTCTCACTTTGGCTAATGCTTCGCTCAAATGTTGCTTCAAGGAATGTAAATGATTACGACATTGTTTTCTTCCAGCATTTAAAACTATATCAATGCTTGCTCTGAAACGTAACAATTAGAAATCTTTGAAACGTCAGAATGTAATTCTATTATTACATTTATCAAAATTATTGATTCAATTACCCAGCGAAATCTGTTTCCTGACATGGCATATTTAAGATTTGTAATTTTCTATAAAATCTATCAAGAGCTCTTACTAATATTGCAGTATCAGCTACGTTTTCGACTTTTTTTTTGACAAGATCAAAATACTTTTCCATATTTCTTGTAATAAAATTATTTAAACGGTTAAGAGCTATTGTATCAAAATCATCAGACAAATCATTATCCTCTAAGGACACTCTATTTATAAACATATTATTATAAGATATAACTATAAGGCATAAATCGCTTAAAAATCCAGAACTACCCTTATCTATAAATTCTATCATATCATTTTCACACATATCCTTTAGTATATTTAATTGTTCTGTCAATCTTCCTTCCGCATGAGTTAAAAATTCATCGCACAATGAATCAGCTGGTTCTTTTAATTGCAACAGAAGATCTACGTTTTCTGCCAAAGCTTTAGTTGGCACATCTCTCTTATAAAATTGCATTCTTAATTTAGATTTAAGTTCTTCTAAAATTTCCTCACAATCCTTTTGTATTCCTTGGAAGGAAGGCATGTTACCATATTGATCAAGTACACGTTGTGCATTTATATAATCTTGTACTGCCTAAAATAACAGAAGAATTGTAAAATTCTTTTTAAAAAATGAATTTTTTTTTATACACAAATTAAAAATATTACTTGAGTATAATTTTCTTCGTTCATTTTCTCTTTTAAATTGCCCGGTAATTTAAATAGAAATTGTAATTTTTTTAAAAGAGTATGAACGGAGGATAGTCTAGCAATTTGTTGTCTAGTCCCTTGTAAGGTTGAAGAAATTTGTTCTGAAAAGGACGTTATACTATCCATGTTCTTTGCAAGTAAATCCATACTATCTTCCATTCCTTTAAAATCAGTTTTCATCTGAAAATGTAAAAAAAAAAAAAAAAAAGAATCATTTAACGATCATTTACTATTAATTTATAAATATTGAACTATTCGAACAACCTTTCTAATAGTATCTGTTGCTGATATAAATTTATTATAATTTTCATATACTAATGTTTGCATGTCTGAATGCAAAGTTTGTGTATCCCTTTTAATTTCAGCCTCATGATCCATAATCTGTTTTAATGTATACTCCTGCAAAATAGAAAAGTATTTGTAATTGAAATAATTGAATTTGAAAATTTTAAATTGACATAACGTAATAGTGACATACTTTTAATAACTTGTGTAAGTAACTATCTGGATTAAAATATTGTCCATTGATATCATATTGATTGTTAGAATTCTCTGCCATGTTTAATAAGTTATTAATAATTATTAATATTTTTAAATATATATTTTTAAGTTTTCCATTGATTTAGGTTAGTCATATATAGGATATTCGTATTCCACAGACAAACGGATACCAATCAAAATATTGACGAAATCATAAACGTCATCTAGAAATCTTATATAATTTTCTTACAGTGCTACCAAATATTTCGATTCGTAAAAATTTTTCCCTAAAAAAATAATAATATAATATTAATAAAATAATCGAAATCATTTAAATGAAAATAAAAGATATTAAATATAGATACGGCATATAGTATTTCTTTTAAAATAAATGAAATATAATGTATATTAGTAGCGAGAGATTTTTTTAAATGACTGAATAATGGCTACTTTCAATTCTAGTATTATTTACTAACTAAACCAACGGATTTGCTATATATCTTCTGTATATGGTGGAACTTTGACGGATCTTATTTTTAACAAATAAGGTGCATTCTTTTACGTGATAATTTTCATGATTACATGTTATTTCAAGACAGCGGATTGGTCACGCATATATTGGCTACTCATATTTCTTTAGTGCGTATTCCTCTATAAGTTAAATAAGAGACGCTGTAAAATAGTATCATGTAACATAACCTCTTAAGTATCAGAATGAAAATATTTTATATTAAAAAATTGAATACTTTTTCTTTTATCAGGCGATTAAGATTGTACGATAAGCATAAATACTTCAATACACAAGGTTTATCTTACAAACTGTACTGATAATTTATTCAATGGGAAGTTTATTACAATATTTTCCTTCAAGTAAATATATGCAGAGACAAAAAAGACTATATAATCATCCAATTCCAGTGATTTAAAGATATTTCCAAGATATATCAAGGATTAATTTAAAATTAATGAAGAAAAATTGTGGGACTAAATAAATCAAGTTTGAAAATTTCTGAAATTTTAAATATCATGGTGACAGTAACCTCTTAATTTTAGCATCATAACAAGATGATACTAATGTTTACTTGATGATTGTGAGTAGAGATAAAGTCAATAAAAAATGCCACATCCGTGTGTTGTGTGTGGACGTTCGCGTATGAATCCAAATAATAAGGAGGAAGAATATATGTTTTTTGGTTTTCCTGTTAATGATGAGGAACGATGCAGGAAATGGTTGGAATTTTGTTGTCGTGAAGATTTATATAAACTTACAAAGAAGCAACTTCTGCAAAGAATGGTATGCTCTAAACACTTTGAACAGAAAGATTTTTTAAATGAATATTATGACAAATTAAATAGTACAGCAGTACCATCAATCTACGATCCAAAACAAAGTTTATATAATATTACATGTGTATTATGTGGTCGATATCGTCGGGATCCACCCGATTTAAATTATGACGGAGCTACCTTCCATCATTTCCCAGGAGAAGAATTTCGATGCTTGAAATGGCTTGATTTTGTTGGTGTAGATTCTTATTATAGATTAACGAGAAAAGAAATATTATTTTGTTATATATGTTCGAAACATTTTGATCGTTCACAGTTTATGCAAAGTTATAAAAGTAGATTAGTGGACAATGCTGTTCCCAATATTCGTAATCCTGATGATGCAGATTCATCGGAAGAATATATTTTGGGATTAGATACAGAAACAAAAATGTATAATACGATAGAGAAAGCAAAGAAATTAGACCCACTTCCATCTGCTGTTTTAGAAAGTCAAGCTTGTGCCGCATGTGGTAGATCTAGATCTGATCCAAGAAATAAAACTGAAAGGTATAAATTTCATCCATTTCCTGCTTATGAAATAGGAAGATGTTTAAGATGGTGCCAATTTCTGGGTAGAGAGGATTTATTAAAAATGTCTCCCAATCAAATAAGAAAATTAGTATTGTGTTCGAAGCATTTTCAAACAGGTCAAAGTTTTCATAAGATAGGTCCTTGTGATGCAGTTCCAACAATAAAGGATGTTTCTTTAACAAATTCTATAAATTCTAATGAAAATGCGCATGACGAAGAGATGATTGAAGAAACAAATGAGAACTCTACTACATATATTACAACTACTAAAGGAATAAGAAAATCAGGGTCTTCGACGCCTCTAGTATCTAGTAAAAAACCAAAGGTAGATAATAAGCCTACACCATTAGCAAAAAAGCGTGGCAAGTGTAGAAGGCCAACTGTAATTAACATTCCAAAGCCTGATCCTAATAATATTGAAAATCTGATGGTAAAAAAATTACCTTTGCCTCCTACTTCAAATTGGAAATTTCAATATACAGATCAATATCAGCCAATAACAATAGCAAATAATATTGCATCTAATATCACTAATACTATTCCTGGTAGTATAAAGAAAGTTATTTTACCTTTTACCGGTGATCTATCTAGTTTGGGTAATCCAATACCAGTACATAGTTTATCAAGCATTCCTCCTGGTTTATTAATCAAAATAAATCTTCCTGAGCAAGAGAAACAAAAACCTGTAAAAACTGGTAGAAGGCAGAGTAAGAAAAATTTACAAACGAAATTGAAGAATGATCAAGTAATCGCTAGTATACCAATAATTAAAGAAGAAGAACAAACTTCAGATAAAAACCTTATTGAATTGCTATCAGATTCTCCAGAACCTATAGCAAACACATATAAAACAATACAATTAGAAGAACACGAAGAAGATCAAGAACAAGACCAACAACAAGATCAAGATGATCAGGATCAGAAGCATGGAGAAATTATGCTACCGCATGATTTTGAAGTTTTAGAAGATGATGAAGATGCCATAAATATTAAGGAAAATGAATATTTTGAAGATTTTGAGGAGGTGGAAGCTTTACCTGTGAAACCACAGAAGAGAAATCGTAATCGAAGAAAAAAATTAACAATGCGAAGAACTATTTTTCCTATACGAAGTGAAGTTAAATATTTTCTTCGTAAAGTTGCTCCACACATGCATAAACTTCCTACGAAAGCAAGAGCACAGATAAAACTTTCTATTGTTAATATGGTGATTGATCACTTGTAAACCTTATAACTCATAATACTATTTTTCAAAAAAGAATTGTACATGATATATATGAAGTTTAAGATCTTTTTTGTATAAGAAATAAAATTATTATACTTATAAAGAATAGGCAGATATTTACAATTATTGAAACATTGACAACTATGTCAATATAATTTATGAAATATTATTTTTATGTATTTGTAAAGACTTAGTAACAAATGTTACAGTAAATACTAATGGTTAAAATATTTAGAAGATTTAGGTAGAGTACAAAATTTTTATCATTAAGCACTGTTACTTTTCTATAAAGGAAAAAAGCATGATCAGCATTAATTTGTCTTTAAATTTCCTGCCATTGAAATTATATGTTATGATCCTCATAAAATTTATAGTTACAAAATGTAAAACGCAGAAACTACACTTAATTTAAAACTGCAATTGTATCATACATGTTTGTATACATATATACATATATATATATATATATATATATATATATATATGTATAAATATGTGTATATATAAATATATATGTAAGTTTTTTAATTAACAGTGATTGAAATCTATTGTGTTACTTTTTAACATATGTACATTTATAAGATTTATTGTAACATAATCTAAAACAAAATATAAGATGGAAATCATTTATGTAAAAATAATTCTCAGTTATAAATTGCAATATTATTAAAATTTAGTTTTCTTATGGGACAAAATTTGTAATAACCAACAAGTTAAGTAAACGTGTACATTATGTTATATGAGACAATTATTTTTATCTTAACAAAATCATATATCGTTTTTATTTTATAACCTATATAAAATTTTGAAAGTGAATGTTCAAGTTAATAAAGAAAAATAAAATAAAATATCATAGAGGATATTGTAAACAAAACTCATTATTAGTCTTTATTGATTATGCATTTTTTTTTATAATTAATAAGGATGATAACCGATAGTAAGAATATAATTTTCTGCCCAATCGCTAAAACATCCTTTTATTTTACCAAAGTGTGTTTCTGGCTCATTAGTCATTTTTACTGGTATTAAGCAAGAATCTCTTCCCCATTTGAAGTCTTTTTGCTTAATTACTCTACCTTTATGGGGAAGCATGTCAGTTAAAGTTGATAATTCTGTAGATTGAGTATTTAATCCTGCTGTATATAGATAACTTAAGTTGGGACGTAATTGCCTAAAAAAAAAGATAATTTATAATTTACATTTTGAAGTCCTTTTAAATGAGAGAAAAAATATTGCGAATTCTAACTTTGGTGATATAAGATCTAATAATATAGGTATCCATTTTTTTTCTATATTAGATGCATTAATTTCATCAAATTTACATTGAGTACAATAAAACATTGGTTTGTCAAATTCTTGGTTACGTTGTACATTATCTTTAATCCAAAAAACTGGAGTCGAAACAGTGGGATCTAATATATTGTAGAATCTTTAGTGTAGAACATAAATTCATTTATTTTTTTTTAATATTAAAAGAAAGTAGCTTACCTATCTTGAATTTAGGTATTATAGGATTTGTTGTTCCAATATTATACGGTTTAAAATTTTTAATAATTTCTTCATACTTAGTGCAATTGCATACTATACCAAGAGGTTGTTTTAATGAAGCTTCATGTAAAGTCATTTTTTGTGTGGAAGATGAGATATAAAATTTCGACAAAAAAAAAAAAAAAAACACAAAAAAAGAAAAAAAAATAAAATCAAGTTATACGAGAGAAAAATTATTATTTTATCACTTCTGTAATTAGAAATGTATATATAAGCATATTATACAATAATTTTATGAAATAGTTAAGATGGTTTAATTGATTATAGTCCTAATTAGTTTTTACTTTACAATGTTAATATAAATACAATATTTACATATAACCAGAAAGTGTTATAATTTCAAATGAAATTTCATTCTGTGATAGTCATCTGGTTACATCATGTTATACTAAATGCTATATTAAATACTATATTCGTGATTAATTTCATTAGTGAATTATTGTATATTACTTGCTGGTATAATTATCACTACACTATTATGACTATTGTTTACATAAATATTAATTTCAACATATTGTTCCAGCTTATTGTATGAAGTCTGTTATTAAATATAAAGAATATACTAGCGCAATATTTTTCTATTATACATTATGAAAATAAATTAGTATAAGTGATTTCAAAGCTAGCTTCAATTTATTTTTTTTTTTTTTTTTTTTTTTTTAACACGAATAGTGAATATTTGGTAAAATATAATATTTATAACAAAGATATAAAGATTGTTAAATATGCATATAAAACTTGTAATAAAGTAACATTGTTTAGAAACTTATATATGCTTAGAATTTTTACAGTAAGTTTGAATTATACTGTATTATGTAAAAATAAGTGTATCAAGGTGTTTTTAAAGCTTAATTGAGATAATTTAATTTAGTGTAGATGTTATTTCAACCGCTGTATTCATTATTCTAACAAATATAACTTTAAAATGATGTCAAATACTTATAATGTTATCAACACATAAATAATTTATGTATTAAGACTAACTTCGTAAACTCTGTAATCTATTTTTCATTTCTTCAAGCTCTTTATCATCATCTACATCCTCTGTTTCTACTTCAACGGATGTTGATGCAACAACACCAGGAGTTTCTGTAACAACCGCAGGAGCTATTCCAAGTTGTCCTGCTGTAACTTCCCATAAAATCTAAAACAACAAAATCATTTGTATTATATGTTTAACACATTTAAATATAATTTGTTTCATAGATATTTAATTACTTTATCAACTTCTTCATCGGCTTCATCTTCCATATCTTCAGATTCTTCAATAGAATCCATGGTCTCATCTAACATCTCTTCGATAATACCAGCTTTCATCATTTCTTTTGATAATTCTCTCATAGTGGCTGCAACCTCAGGCACTCTCACTAACGATTGCATAGCTTGCATAACTTCTGTTGATTTAGATACAGAACCAGCAACTCTTATAGTTGCCAATTGATTTTTCATTTGTAATGATACTGAATTCAAATGAGCTTTTGATGTACACAATTTATTACACGCTTTGCGAGCCCGAATAATTTCTCTAGCAAGAATTTTACAAACATCTTTATCGTTCTTCTTAGCTGCTTCCTTTAATGAACGTTTCACTTTATCTTCCTCTCTCTGTATTGCTACGCAAAAATATTTATCAATAGTTTAGATATTAACAATTAATAATTACATTTTGTATTTAATAATATGACTCACCTCTAACTTGTCTATCTAAATTATAACCTTCTTTTCTTAATTTATGAGTCCACTCTTGGACCTGTAATAGAACATATTTTAAATAAAGGAAATATATTTTATCATATTTTAATGCTAACCATTTCTTTTGGATCTTTTTCTTGGGTTTTACCAAATAAACCCATATTATAATAATGTTAATAAAGCTGTCAAGTTTCGTCGTGTACAGACAGACACAAACACACATACACGACCTTGCATATATTGTACTGAATATAATTTTAAATACCTTCGTCACAGTAGGTCAAAAGATGTATAATGTGTGAGTATGAATATTGCTTACCTGTTCATATCACTCTCTGCATTATCTACAATCGAATTGTAGTGCTCGTACGTAGTAGTATTACAATATTCTTAATATATTCGTAATAATCTTGTTTTTCTTTTCTTTTTATTTTTATTTTTATTTTTACTTTTTAATTTTTTTTTTTTTTTTTTTTTTTTTTAAGAGAATTGTTAATAATCAATAAAAAAAATTTCCTTATGAATATATTTATCATGGAAATGAATAAGAATATCGTGCAGACTTTAGTCCAATTGATTATTAATTAACTGTTCGAGATATAAATAAACTTATTTAATAAAGTTTTAAATAAATTAGAAAAGTGAATGAAAATGTCGTAATATAATTTATAAAAGGGAAAGGATCAATTGATTTTGGATTGATTTTTTTTTTCTTATTTTATTATTCTTTTAAAAATATTAAAAAAGAAGGATATATAATTTATTTATACTATATATTTATACGGAGACGTTATTCAATTGACAAATAACGTTCTTAACCAATTTATTATATTTTTTAATATTTCCGTACTATTGTTTGAATTTTGTTTAATGGCACGTTGTTGTCTATAAGGTTCATAATTTTTCTGCATTCTCTTAACGAATTTCATCCTTTGAAAAATAGGATTGTTTCTTTTAATTTTTGGATTTTCATCGCAATAAGTATTTTTTGCTTCTCTGACGTCATCTATCTCTGTATCATCAAGATTTAATTTCAAATTATATTTCTTAGCGAAAGCCATAACGGGCATCGTTAAAATTTCCGAATTATTCTCATCCGAATCGTCTAATTTTTTATGTAATATCATCGATCTAGGTGTTCGTTGTCTCAATGGATTTGATTTCATGATTGTCGACCTTTGTTCAAAATATTGATTATTTTTCTTATCGAAAGTTTTATTATCATTATTATCATTGCTAATTTCTTCGATACTTCTTTTTATTAAACGTACATTTCCTTCGAGTGGTACACAACATGGACAATTCTTTTTTAAAACATCCTCACATATCTTTCTCGAGATCAATAAGATATACGAATCATCTTTCAGTTTTTTAATTTCCAATGGAAATTTCACATTGTCTCCTATGTAATACAATTCTGAATTTTGCAAATCTTGCAAATTGTTTTTGTCATTGTCGATATCATTCGTTTTCGTTTTAAAAGCTTCTTCCTTGTAAATGATATCTTCTTCAGAATCGTAATCTCGATGATTTAAATTTTTATAAGTCTTTGCGTTATCATCGTCACTCTCGTTAATATCTTCTGTATTTTCATTCGTTTCAAAATTATTCGTAATGTCGTCCATTTCGGGAGCTTTCGAAATTATCGGATTTCTTTCGAAAGAAGCATCCTCCATTCCCTTTGATCTATAATTCTGTTTCGTTGTTTTAACCCTTTTGTTGAACTTAGTAACATTTTCATGTGTACTGGTACAATTTTCTATCTTACAAAGACGACGTTTTTCTTTTTCTTCCAAGAATCCTTCATTAGCCGAATCAGTCTCATTAATTTTAGGATTATCAACTCCTACAATAGAATTTTGTGATAATCTAAGTACTTCCGATTCATTAGCTTTCACTTTATTGCTGTTACTTTGATCCAATTGTGTTTCAGATTGAGACATTTCAAGTGTTTCTTCATTTATGTTTGCAACATTACTCGTGAACGTTGTTTCGTAAACATAAATGGATTCTGTGCTTTGATATTTTTGTAGATTTTCTTCGTAAAATTCAGTACTGTAGGTATCACGAACATCATTCGAATAATCACTTGGTTGTATTTTATTTATAGTCATTTTTGGAAATTCTTTATCTGTTATAAAATCGTCATAGTACGAGTTGGCCAATGAATTATCGGTCGTACTTTCTAAAGTTTCGAATCTATTATCTTTCATAAAGATGTTTTCTGTCGTCGTTTCATCATAATTATTTGTACCTTCCATCGTCGAAATATTTTCAGAATTAATTTTTGTCTTACGTTTATTTGAATCATACGAATTATCTTGTAAAAAATTTCCTAAAATATCACGAATCGTGTCTTCTTCTATATCCATATCGTTAGCATTTTCCATTTGATGTTTCGCAGCTTGGATGATGATATTTTGCACAGCATTTTTTTTAGCTGATTCCAAACCAATCGCAGGATTATAAATAAGATCTTTTAAATGATTTTGTAATCTTCGAGAAATGTCTTGTTTTTTTGTTCGTTCGGACGATGTAAGTGGAAGAAGAGTCACCAAGTTTGTCGTCCAATGTCCACCCTGAAATTGATGTTCCTCAACGGTCATTGGTGGAAGTTCTGATTGCATGTTCGGCAAACGATTCAATGTATTTCTAAGAGTTTGTTTAATCACGTTATTCGATTCCTCATCGAACAATGCGTTTTTAGGTAAACCGATTATTTTCGATAAGTGATCTTTCACTTTTTTTATGATTATATTTTCAACTGGTGTCAGCGATAAGAGAGATCGTAAATTTGGAATTCCAACGATTTCTGGTGACAGTTCAACATTATCGGCAATTTTTGTAAAATCCTTAGGATATCCGAGATTTCCATCGTTCGAATTGAAATTATTTATTATTGTTTTAATAGAATTTGCGAGTTGTGCATCGTCATAAAATGATAAATTTGGCGTAGTCGATTCAACGTCATATTTTAAAATGTTCTTAAGTATATTAACTTCTTTATCAGTTTTCGTATAATCTGCGACGAACGTGATCGGATTTAAGGTGGTGTCAAACTCTTCAGATAATTTAACGAATCCTCCTTCGTTAGATAATCCAACGATAGAATCATTAATTTTGTCACGAGTTTCTTTTTCAGTTGCAATTTCTGTTGTTGTTGTTCTTACTGTTGTTTCTTCGGTCGTAGGTAAGTCGTGGTTTGAAGTTTGAAGTTTTATCTCGTTTGTAGTAGAAATTGTAACAGGAATTTCGTAATCATTGATCGTTGTTTTTTTTTCATTTTCTGTACATTCTATAGGTGAATTAATATCGATTGATAAAGTACACAGATTTGAAATATCTGTCGAATAACCATCAACGTTATTCGTTTTATAATCTAAAGATGACTTGGTGTATCCTAAAGATGAATCGATAGTAATTTGTTCTTGTTCTGTTGTACTTATAAACGAAGATAAATTTTGTGTGTCGTATTTTAATCCTGATTCCTTTTTTTTTGGATTATTCTTTACATCTTCCCGATTTTCAATGTTTTCTTTTCTTAACGAATCATTGTTATCTTCTGTAATTGTTTTATCGTCATCTAGATTATTTTCTACAGTCGAATTGATTGAAATTTGATTTTCAATTAAATCCGAATTGATTTCAGTGGATAATACATTTTGTGAATTAGCTCGATCGTTCGTTACATCTGGAATGTTTGTAGCTTCCACGTTCGGTGAATCATCGATTAAATTCGTTAGATTATTCTTAGATAAATGATGATCGTAAGTAAATAGATCGCTATTATAACCATTCTCATCGAACTTATCGTAGCTTTGCGAAGTAAAATAACTATTTGTTATTTCTTGTATATCCGAATAATCTAATTCAGAGTGCGTTATATAATGTGTCCCATCGTCATTTAAAATTGTATCGGTTAAGTTATTGTCTTCATTAGTAACCATGGAATCATTGAAATTGATATTATTTGTTATTGCAGTTGACGTTGTATATTCGATATCATTGATTACGTTAGAATCAATTAGAAGAGTCGTAGATAATTGATCTTGTTCTTGTGAATTTTGTGTTGCTTGAAGAATAGACATTTCCGTGGGATTCACGGTCGTATATTCTTGTATTTTTATATCTTCATCGGAAGTATAATACGTTGTTGATTGCTTTGTGAATGAATCGTCCGTCGAAGTTGTATAGTTATCGGTATTAGTTATGATGTATTCTGAAGTTTCTAGGATAATATTCGATGTTGTTGAATCGTGATTATCTTCGTTATAATTTTCGGTCGATTGTTTTTTATATATTAGATTATCGTCAAAATTATTTTCCTTAGAATCTATTAATATATCGGACATTGTAGAATCGTAATGATCTTCGTTAATATCGTATGTACTCGATTGTTCGGTAGTATCATACCGATTACGAATCGATCCAATGTTTTCATCTTTCTGATCTTTATTTTTATTCAAATATTTGCAAGATGTTGCAGCAGCGAGGAGGCATACTTTACGACCATACAATTTTATACATTCTAACATATTTGCATCGAACGAATTCTCATCGATTTCTTTCATTGAATTTAGGTCATTCTCTTCGTGCTCAGGATAATTCATGGTCGTCGAGAAATCATTGTTTCTTTTATTGTCGTTAAGAATCGATGTATTCGATTTTTGAAGAATTTCAGATTGATTCTTTGTCGCAAGAATATATTGCTTAAGCAGTGTTTGTTGTTTTTTATTTGAATTTTGTTGATACTCTTGAGAAACCGGTGCATTCATGCCGACATGAGGTTCGCCTTGTTCGTAAGTAACTCTGAAAGGTACAGTTAACGGATAAACGCGAGGTGATATTCCATGAATTATCGGTAAAATTTGTATCTTCTCGGAATTCGGATAATTCGATTTTAAATCATAAGGAATTTCTTCATAAAGTTTCGACAAGCGTAACGGTATTTCCGTTATCTTATAATCGTTTGAATTAATTTTTCGATATTTATCACCTTTCGCTTTATTATTTGGATCCTTCAAATGAGATTTAAGCAATTTTCTTTTCGATTGACAATCCTGACAATTTTCTTTATGACAATAGCACACTAATCTTTTTGAATTTTCACGATATTTCTTATCAGACGGATAAGAAGTCTCATAAGATTCGATGGAAAGATTTTTCTCTGATGATAGTTCAACGTCATTGTTTTTGTCGGTTGACTCTTTTTGACGTTTTTCACGAATTTCATTCAAAAACTTAAAATCTACGTACGGTTCTTTATTTTTTTCAGCTTTTACCGTCTTATCCTTATACTTTTTAGTTAATGGTATACTCGTTGTAGTATAAAGTGCCGATTTTCTACGTTTTATTGTTTTACTTTGGCGAGTTTTCTCTGTTATTTCATTATTTACATTCTCGTGTTCCTCTTCAATCGGTAGTAGAAATATAAAGGATCTTTTATCTCTTGCAAATCTTCTATTCGAAGAATATTTGTCGGTGATGGATAATCTATGAAAAATAAAAATGTGGAATAAATAATATATATATATATATATATATATATATATATATATATATATATAATTCCACGATATTTGATTTTGCAAAATAATCATCGTATCTGTTCTATTTAATATCTACATATATGTACAAAATTTCAAAGTTATTTATATAGTTCGAACTAGAATATTTCGAATTCATTAACATACTTTTAATTAGAATATCAAAAACAATTAATATATGGAAAATTTTGACAAAGACATTTTAGAACGGAATATATAATAGGAATAATTAATTAATACTTTAATTTTATTTTTAATAAAATTTTAATTTTTATTTGAATAAAAAACTTACCCCTTTTCATTGACATTCTCAAAAATATTGTCTGGTTGTTCTGAACTAATAATACCGATGGCACACAATAAATAAATTATTATTATTTTATACATTTTTATCGATTGAATAATAAATTTTGTTAAACTGTAATATTTCTAACGAACCATCTAATATTCATTAAATTCATGTTATGTATTACTTGTGTAACTATTATCTTTTAGGGGTTTTAATAAAAATTTATGTTCAATAATAATCGTTTTGTATGGAACTGCAACCAAATATACGCGATCACTATTCTCTTTAACGTCGTAATTTTTTCTTAAAAGCAATTTTTGATGAAGGTTTCATATATTTGCTATCGTTGCATAATTATGCAATCGAAATGTTTGATTAATAATATTACGAAATATAAATTCATGTCATTTGTTTCAAACAAGACAAGGTTTTCTTATTATTTACATAAATTGTTGTTACTCGCTCGATAGTCTTTAAATAACAATATGCAAAATATATTGTTCGTAAATTACCTTTCTATCTTCGATACTTTAATAAACAAAATGAATACCGCAACGGCAGTAAAAAATATAAAACAAAGTAATGTGATTATTTTTTATTAAAATAAATATTATCTCACGACTTTAATTATAATTTTAATTAATAAGATAATATTTCGAGATTACATTGTAGAATTTTTATATTATTAATCTATAAAATATACGTTCTATGAAATCTATATTCGATGAAATAACAACAAAATAAATTGTTAATCAACGCTACGATGAAAAAATATTTAACAAATTAAATATTTTCTTCAAAATATTCACTCGTATAATTTTTAAATTAATGTTATCATTTAACGCGCCTAAAAACGTAGCTTCTTATTGGTTGTTGAAAAAATTAATTCGCATGCATGCTCACAGATGGCACTGTAGTTGATCTTTTTAATAAACCGTTATTCAAATTAAAAAAAAGAAAAAAAAGAAAAAAGAAAGAAAAAGAAAACATTAACGCAGCTAATTCATACTAACAAAGTTTATAAACAAAATTAAGATTTATTAATCAAACATTAAATA
>NC_140811.1:17477500-17570000 GCF_050613455.1 Vespa mandarinia
TGAATATGTAAATAGAGAATTATAAAAAGAAAACTTTTTTTTTTAATAATAACTTTGAAATATTTTATTTATTATATATGCAGTGTGCAGTAAAACAAAATTTGAAAGAAGGTGCACTAAAGAGTATATCAGAATGCACCAAAGCAGATAATTCTTTAGCAGATGATTTGCTTGCTGCTAATGGTGATAAAACGTGGGCTCTAAACCCACAACTTTCCTTCGTACCAACGATAATCATTAATGGAGTAAGTATTTCAATGATTATTATATAGAGTTATATGATTATACATAAAGTTACATTTTATATAGAAATATCATATATATATATATATATATATACATATGTATGTATATATGTCTTAATTTTATATCATATAAATTTTTTCAATAGGTCTGGTCAGGAGAAAATCAAAAAGCCGCATTACACAATTTTACAAATACAATTTGCGCTTTTTTGACAGAGGATGAACAACGTTTAGTTTGTCCAACGTTGTAAGATAAAAGAAAAATCGACAGAAATACTTGCATAAAGGTAAGTTTTCATTTATAGTAAAGAAAAAAAAAAAAAAAAGAACAAAGAGAAAAAAAAGAAGAAGAATAAAGAAAAAAAAAGAAAAATAAATCATCATTGTAACTCATAATATTATATATGGATATTATGTACTTTTATTTCTCGTGAAATATATAAATATACAAGTACATCTATGTACAAAAATATATACGATTTTATTCGAATATTTTTATATATATATATATTATATAAATAATGTATATATATATATAATATATATATAACGTAAAACTATAAATGTCATTATTATTATTATTATTATTATTATTATTATTATTATTATTATTATTATTATTATTATTATTATTATTATTATTATTATTATTATTATTAATAATATCATTGTTACTATTATTATTATAGAAAAGAAAACAGAAAGAAAAATAATAATAATAAGATGAAATAAGTCTTTAGTAAATGCAGCACGTTGATCGTGATTGTGCAAATGTGTTTTTCGCCCTCATATAATAATAATAATAATCAAAAAAAAAAAGAATAGAAAAAATATTTTATATATACATACATATATATACATACATATATATATATATATATATATATATATATATATATACACACAATTAAATATAAAAATACAATATTCAACGTTAAACATCGATGAAAACAGCATCGTTGAGATTACTCAATTCAAGAAACTCTTGCTCGATGTCAGAACCGAGTTCTTGAAAATCAGGAACATCGTCGTTCGTACCATATCCTATAAATAAAATTATAATCATATTAAACATTATACGATACGTACATATATATATATATATATATATATATATATATATATATATATATTTAGTTAGTGAAACTTTTTAGTTAAGTCGATAAATTAAATCTTCGATCTATTATTTTCTTTTTTGTTCTTTCTTCTGTTTTTTTTTTTTTTTTTTTTTTTTTTTTACTAAGAAGAAAGGACAAAAAGAAAAAGAGAGAAAGTGAGTGAGTGAGCGAGCGAGCGAGCGAGCGAGCGAGAGAGAGAGAGAGAGAGAGAGAGAAAGCTTTGAATTCTAAAAGTGCACGCGTGTGTTACACGTGTCCATTATGTGGACCGTTTTGGCGCGTGCGTGAGCGTACGTTCGTAGGCATGCACAAAAAAGTGAAGAATATTATTTTAAGACTCGGTGTGGGGTACACAAGCATAAAGCGGCAAACCTCCTCTGAGATTAAATATGAAAGACCGAGCATAAGCGTGCTGCCACTGTCATTGTCATCGTCATCCTCGTCGTTGTCCTCGTCATCTTCTTCGTTGTTGTCTTCGTCGTTGTCGTCTTCGTCGTCTTCGTTGTCTTCGTCGATGTCGTCGTCGTCGTTGTGTACGTGTTAGTTTTTACCAATCAAAAGCGAATCACGAGCACGTGCCATTAACGATTAACATTCTCACAAACATGATTTTACAACATATACACGTATATATACACACACATATGTATGTATGTATATATGCGTGTATCATATAAATCAATTAATTTATATTAAAAGAAATGAACACAAAAAATCTTACCAGTATTACAATCGTTTTGAGAATTATTTATGTCTTCGATAAGGAAACGTTTCATGTATTCTATCGGAACATATTCTTGATGATTATTATCAAACGGAACGGTAGGGATCCTTTCACTTTCGTATAAATTATTATAAAGAAAATCAATATCATCTTCCCTACATGATTCCGAATTTTTTAATGATCTATAATTTGTTGAAAGGGGACTGTTCGCCTGTCGAATGTGATGTAACGTATTAGTTATATCCTTACGGTGTTCCGTTATTACGTTTGACGAATTATTATAACCGATAGACATTTTGTTATCTAAGGTAGTTGTTGGTAATGTCATTAACGACGTTGTTGGTTCCGCATGATTTTTTGCATGTTTTCTTAAACTTGATGGATCCGTGTAACGTTTACCACAGCCGCTTACTTGACAAGCGTAAGGTTTCTGTAATGATTTTTATTAAATATTATTATGGTTAAAATCAATTTATATATTTTTATAAGATAACTTAATTTTTAACTACTAAGAAGATACCATATATACCATATATTACTATGAAGATATTATAATATATAATATACTACCATGAAGCCATCATAATATACTATTATGAAGATATCATAATATATAATATACTACTATGAAGATACTATAATATATGATATACTACTATGAAGATACCATATATATATATATACACATAAGTATTATTGAAAAAATTTACTATATACTTTTTTTTTCTAAGATCAATATTTATTTTGGGACTTAAGTTTCAGATATCGTTGACAGGTACCGTATCATAATGAGTCCTTTGGTGTTTAGCTCGATCGCTACTATTGCTGAAAGCTTTAGTGCAACCACGATGCTGACACGCGTAAGGTTTCTCTCCGGTATGCGATCTCTGATGTATCTTCAAATTTTCAAGCCGTGAAAATGCCTTTTTACAACCAGCAAACTGTAAAAAAAGAAATTCTCTAAGATTTGGCAAGTATAAATATGTATATATTTCTATTGATAAATATTTGAAATGATGAAATAATATTAAAGATCGTAAACATGTTTAAATCTATATATAAACTTACAGGGCATTTATTTGGCTTCTCACCGCTATGTACTCGCATATGTATGAGTAATTTGTATCTAGCATTAAATGGTCTAGCACGAGGACATCCTTGCCAAAGACAAGCAAATTCGTCTTGTCCCGTTGTTGGAGCACTCGTTTGTCCTAAGAAAGAACTATCCCCGTCTCTCTCCTTTTCCTTATCTCTATCTCTTTGTACACGTCGTCCGTGTCCATGAGCATTGGAAGAGGAAGATTCTACGTGCCGCCTCTCTATATGTCTTACGAGACTTTCTTGTTCCGTAAATGCACTTCCGCAATCAATCCATCGACATTGATACGTCGATATAAAATTATTTTCTTCTATCGTGGGACGATCTATTAAATGTTAAATTAATACGTAAGTGATTATTAAGAAAAATCATTTGAATTAAATAACAAGTGTGTGTGTGTGTGTGTGTGTGCATATGTGTGTGTGAGAGAGAGAGAGAGAGAGAGAGAGAGAGAGAGAGAGAGAGAGAGAGAGAGAGAGAGAGAGAGATAGAGATAGAGATAAAAATGTATTTACTAGGATTAATTGGAATTTAAAATTAAACCAAAACTCACCGTAGGATCTATCACAAACATCGTTCTTCGTTGTTACGTCAGATCTTGGGACACGTTGATCGGCAAGAAGTAATCCTTCGTTTTGAGGTAATACCACTTGATTCCCAAGATTATCTTTAACCACATTTTCCTGATGAAAATTCATCGTGGACAATTGTGTACTCGACTGTGAAGATACCAGATGACCAACGGCATAACAAAGACCATCAACATTTTGAAACGGATCCTGTAATTCTTCCAAATACGTTGACGCCGAAGACGAAGAAGAATCAACATTGGCAAGCAAAGAAGTAGGATCGCCTCTGATCAAACTCAAATCAAATTCATTTGTAGCTATTTGCATGGCGCTACCAAGCTCTTGAAATTCTTCGTTCTGCGAACTGATTGAAGTTACTAGATTTGTACTCTCTTGATAATCCTGATATCCTTGATAATCGGGATATACGAAAGCTCGCGAAAATGAGAAGGCTGTTCCTACCGAAGGCAATCTTTGCCGTCCATTAGTTTTGTCATCGTAATAATCACCATTTCTCGTAATCTCGTTACTCCAATTGTTTACTTCGTTGGTATTATTGCTCAATGTGTCAGGTCGTTGATCGGGATATTGTATAGCTACCGTAAGTTCTTCCCAATCATTTTTTTTACAAGAATTTGAAGATGTCGATAAAAATGGCGAGGACGATCCAATATTATCCACTTGCGAGGAATGATGATGATTAGTCCAACAAGATTCTCGTGTACTACCAACGACGTTCATTGTCGGTATCAAACGAGATGATGAATCAAGAAGATATTCTTCTTGATCGATCCCGTTTGTTGAATAAACACGTTGCCTTACGTTCTCCCCGTTCTTGTCGACAACGAGGTAATCCTCGAGGTGCATATCTGCTTAAATTCTTTTCTTTTCTTTCGTTTTTTTTTTCCTTCTTTTTTTTCTTTTTTTCAAGATCTCACAGCGCCAACAACGACAATACATTCGATCATATCACGCGCAAAGTATTTCGTAATATGCATATGATTTTGTAATGTACAGGGTCTCTTTGGTATGTAGTTGTCGTCGATAGAGCGAAGAGAGATTAGAGTACACTTGCGCGCCGCTTTAGAACAACTTTTGTATTTAATATCGCCGCTATTTTGCGCCACTGTCGAGTTTAAACTAAAGATAAATGGAAATTTTGCGACCTCCTTTAAACATTTGCTTTACTATTCTTTTCTTTTGATCAAAGAAAAATGCGTAATCACTTGAGATGATTTCTATCTATTTATCTCTCTTTCTCTCTGTCTCTCTCTCTCTTTCTCTTCCTCTCTCACTTCTCTCTTTCTATCACTGTACTTGAATGCCTCTATAACTTCTTCTTTATTCCCTTTTGCGTAGTAACGATATAAATTTTTTACCGAACACAAAACGAAATAAAACGAAGAAGGACAAAGAAAAATGAAACAAGTAAAAGAAAACAATAAAGAAAAATATATGACGGGAAACGAGGAAAAGATGATGCGAATGATAAATTAAAAAGAAAAAAAGAAAAAGGGGATGATAGCTCGAGCAAGCGTTGGCCGAGTTTGACCCTGAATTGATAAGAATGATCAGCTTAACGTTTCTCGAGTATTTCTACTCGTTCTCGCGTCTGCAAGAAGACTATCAAGGACCGAACGAGAAGATACTACCGCATTTTTACACCGAACTTAAAGTATCCCCCCTCCACTATTCTTCTCTCTCTCTCTCTCTTTCTTTTTCTCTCTCTTCCTTCGGGATCTCTTCTTCTTCTTCTTCTTCTTCTTCTTCCCCGCTTATAAAGACGATAAGGAAGGAACCCTCGAGAAGGATACGACGACTACCGCAAGAAGAAAACCTAAGCACCGCCCACTCGCGTGGCTGTAGCTAGGCTTATGCGAGATGTGGGGATCCTATATGGTGCAACACGTTCTATGCACTTGTTTCTCTCTCTCTCTCTCTCTCTCCCTCTTTCCCTTAACCCTCTCTATTACTTGAATATTACTTTTCCCCAAAGTCACACTTTATTTTATATTTAATTAATAATAATATTAAATGAAATTTCAAATATATATTATATTAATATCAAGGTATTAAAGATTTTAATAGATTTTAATTTACCTCAATATTATCCTGAAAAATATTTTTTAGTTCGATTACTATTATTATTATTATTATTATTATTATTATTATTATTATTATTATTATTATTATTATTATTATTATTATTATTATTATTATTATTATTATTATTATATAATTAATAATAATATTTTTGTAATAATATAAAATTAATATAATATATATTATAGTTATATTAATTTTATTTCAATTATTTTTTTATTTATAATATTTTAATATCCAAATATTTTTAATATTTATAAATCGTATTTAAATAATCTGTGTGCGTGGATGTATTTTAATATTCGAGTATTTCTTAAATACTTAAAAGAATTATATCAGGTATAAGTAATACTATAATTCAAATTATATAATTTTTTTTTTCTTAAATGCAAAAACATGAAATTAGAAATTTATTAAATCGGATGACTTCTGTATAAATCTAATATTATGAATAAAGTTTATAATGAAGAAAGAAAAACAAAAAGAAAAGCGAAGAAAGTAAAATACAATATTTGTAAGTTATAAAAATTATATATAAAAAAAAAAAAAAAGAAAAAAAGAAAAGAAAAAAATATCATCGAAGTCGATTAACTTCGATATTAATATTAATAAAAATTTTGTAAATAAATCGATGGTTTTAAATAATTTTCATACTAAATCACACGTATGCGGGACACATATATAGAAATTAAACGTGTAACATAAAAAGTGTCAACGATCGAGAAGAATTTTTAGTAAAAAGGAGACTTTAATAGTTCACATACATGGTCGACTAGATGACTAGATGTGCCTTGGATGAACTAATTTCAAGAAAATAGAGAAGTCCAAGAAAAAGAGAAAGAGAAAAAGAGAGAAAGAGAAAAAGAGAGAAAGAGGGGGAAGAAAGAGAGAGAGAGAGAAAGAAAAAGAGAGAGAGAGAGAGAGAGAGAGAGAGAGAAAGAAAGGGAGGAATGAAAAGAGGGTGCTCGGGACGATCTTTCGTCGCTCGAGCCCCGAGAATCGGGTGTAGAGCAAAAAAATGTCAAACCAGCTGCCGCACACGCGTCGCTTATTAACAACAGCTTCTTCGCGCGCGCACATGAGGACATGTCGTTCACTCTTCTCGCTTATGTTACAGCCTACTATTATTTCATGGACATCATCCCTCTTTATCTCTCTCTCTCTCTCTCTTTCTCTATCTCTATCTACAATGATTTTTGTATTAATACAAATTATTATTATTATTACATATATATATATATATACACATTAACATTTTTCTTTTAATACTATAAGTATCAGAGAGACAAAATTAATAATGTCATAATAATTATACTAATGAATGATATAGTAAACGAATATAAAAGTATTTGTAAATATATTTGATTGCTTTTAGAAAATCAATTGTTATTAAAATATATATATAATAATTTAATAACACAATAGATTATCTAAAAGCTATTCAATATTCCTTATATATGTATATATGTATCATTGTAAAACACAAAAGTCGATTATCGTCCCTATACATAAGGACATACCCTGCACCCAAGCATACATCTTAGAGTTGCATCTTACAGTTGCTTTATACGTCATATTACGGGTAGATAAGTGATAGAGTGGCACATATGGTCTGCCAGCCCTCTATGCTTACATTATATACATATACTATGCTCGCTCTCGGCCGTACTTTTTTGTCAAGGCACCTGTCAACTTCGTCCAGAGCATAGTCACCGCATGTGTACGGTCCCTTCTTAAGTAAACATACTAAAAAAAAAGGATTCTGATCTTGCAACGCATACGGACGCAATAACTTAGGAAATGCATTGAAAAAAGAAAAAAAAAAAAGAAAAAAAAAGAAATAATACTAAAAGAAAAAAAAATAAATAAATAAAAATAACAGATATATATATATATATATACATATATATATATATATATATATGTAAACGTATAAGATTATTTAATCGCTTTGCAAAGGATTATTATGCATAACGACGACTATGACGAGTTTTAAAGAAAAGAAAGAAAGAATAAAAGAAAAAAAGAAAAAATTAAAATAAAATTGAAATTATTTATTGTATTTTTTCTTTGGACTTATTCTTCTTTCATATACTTTCTTTCTGTTTTCTTTTCTTTTTTTTCGTTTCCTTTTTTTTTTTTTTTTTTTTTTTTATTTTTTCTTTGGTAATCTCGTTGTATGCAATATTATTGTATTAAGTTGAAGAAAAAAAAATAAAAAAAATAAAAAAAATAAAAATAAAAAAAAAAGAAAAAAAAAGAAGAAGAAGAAGATATTATTTATTATTTATTTTTGAGATTACATCACTGTATAAAGAGTAGGAATACACCCATAAATCGGATGACACATAGTACGTATTGGAAATAGCTAGGGATGCATAACATTCTCTCGTGGTATATAGCATTCGGTCAAGCAACGTAAAAATAGAAAGGCGTGCGCTCTGCATGTGACTTCGTATAATTAGGTACCGAACTCGAGAACTTGTATGTCCTATACGTTACTCACGTAGCATGTCGGAGACCCTAACATTGGACCACGTTTTCTTTTCTTTTTTTTTCTTTTCTCTCTCTCTCTCTCTCTCTCTCTGTCTCTCTCTCCAACATAATGACAAGTCAAAGACCGATAGAAAAATTATGTAATTTCCATTCCATACTTGTGTATATATATCTCGGAAATAAGACAAGAAAATACGGATATCGAAATTGAAGTTACATTTTTTTTTTTTTTTTTTTTTTTTTTTTTTTTTTTTTTCTTGTTTTAATGAAATTCTCTATGAAATTTTGTAGTCGAACAATAACGTAAAAAGGATATTTAAATCCAATCATCATTGTCGTTATAAGAGTGGGAGATAGGAAAATGTTGTATACGTCCGCTACTCCAAGCAATAGTCAAACAGATTATTAAATCCGTGGAAGGATATTTTTTATAAAAATTAATACAATTTGGCACTTCTCCGGGTAAACCTTGAACGAAACAAAATGGTTTTACTTCGACCGCTCTTCCTAGATTTCTTACTTTCGTTTGTATTAAAACGATCAATGGACTCTTCTGTAAAATCAAAAAATGAAAATAATTAATTTGAAAATAATCGATTGAAGGAATGATTTTGTTATATAGATTTTATTGAAATTCTTACCTGAAAGAGGACAGCAAGATATTTACCAGAAGGATCCCATTCCATTGCTATTATTCGACCACCGACTGTAACAGAATCTTCATTTATATCCGACGTGAAACGGACTTCAGCTAAATTTATTATAGGATATGCTACATTGATTTCATCGAATGATGATTTAGTATCAAAAATATTCTCTTGAAGTGGTAATGAAAATATAATAGGATCATCGCTCGACGCAAATATCAATGCTAAATCTGGTCCAAAACAAGCAGCAGCAATACGTCCGGATGGTACAGTCCATCTTTCTGCATACCAAGGTGTTGGAGTACCAGATCGCCAAACTCTGAATATAAAAGAATTATAAAAAGATACGTTCAACTATATGAATATATTTAATATGAAATGTATAATTATTATTCATTGATGACACTATCTACCTAAAAATGTTCCTACACGTGGCAGAAAATAAACGACTTCCACAAAAAGACCAATGTACAAAACATAATCCACCACCACCTACTCGCTTTAATGGTACACCTTCCTTTTTGGAAACATCCCATACGATCATATTAGAATCATTAGGTGAACAAGAGACCAATATATCACCCTAAGATAAATAAATAATAAAATCATTTAATATGATAGATTTATATGATAGATTTAATAAAATTTTATATAAAAATACCTGTGGATGCCAGGCCACACTGGTAACAGGAGTATGATTTCTTCGCTTTAATACCACAGCATGGCTTAACATATTACTAGCAGCACCTAGTTCAATCGTCCATATTAAAACACCTATATGACATGCAGCAGCTAATACTCTTCCAGCATAAGGACTCCAACTTAATTGATAAATGAATTTTTGGGCACTATGTCGTAATATTGGTATTCCTGATATACCCTCTGAAAATATACGTATTCTGTCGTCTCTGGTTGCAACAGCTAAACGGGTGCAATGTGGATGCCATGAAATGCAACGTATCTAAAAATAAGTAAATGTCAAAAATGTCTTGTATAACAATATATATATATATATATATATATATATATATATATATATATATATACATATACTCATACAATGGAGGTATTCCAATCACGTGTAGAGACTATATCAGCAATGGATCCTGATCCAATGGTTGGTAAAACTTCTTTTTGAAAAATACCTTTCTCCATAGCGTCTAAAGCCCATGTGAGCCTATTAATCAAAATATTAAGATCGTTAAGATACATTAAATTCAATCATAATAATGTAATAAGATTAAAATACATTTATATCCATACTTTACAGCTATCCAATGTATAGCTTTAGTTACATGTTCAGAATCCGCAGATGCAGCAAAACGTAAAGCTTCTGTAAATCCTTTTTCCCTCCATATGCTTATAATTCTTTTAAATATACTGTCTTGAATGGGTTGGAATAAATAACCATTGTTGATAGTGCGAATACATTCACGCGCGCCAAGCATATCACTGGTAATAGAAATTGCTGGATAGTTACGTAGATATTCGTAAAAAGGGTGCATTTCATCATGCATTTCTATATGATCGGTGTAACCCATAATACCTCCACAAATACCAGCAGAGGCCAGTTTATTAAACTCTGGAGATTGGAATTTATTTAAAGACAATATCATCATCTTGAATAATTCTTGTCACTGTACGACATTAAGGGATATAACCTATAAACCATGAAATAAAATCAAATCCTTAATTAATTTCCTGCGATTTTTATAAAGGATAGAATCATAATAATTTACAAAATATAATTTTTGAGGTTAACTTACTTACTTTTGTCAATTAAATGATTACTTTAAATAAAGTCATAGAAATTGAGTAGAACGTTCGAACCTGAATGCATCATTTTCTAAAAATAACAATATAATTGATATAACTTTGTGATTTAAACTAACAATATTTTAATTCAACATTTATAAATGGCATATTTTTAAACAGTCAATTACAGTTAGATATCTTGCACACATGTTCAACGGCGTCTGCTACAAACGTAATAAATTAACAAACACTTCCTCTAGATATAATTAAATAGTTAATTAATCTAGAATCGTTAATTTTCGTTTTCATATTTCACTTGTATCCAAATTTATTAGCCTTACCTTAATCTCTACGATTAAAATATCTTGTAATAACTTAACAATCAAGAAATACGAGAATATCCATGTGATGTTTTTAAAATACCGGGAATTAGTGAAGATGGCGCTGTCTTGTTGACGACATCATTACAGTAACCATAAAAGAGCATGCGCGAATGAGAAAAGATTTAAATTAAATATTACAAATAGAGTGAACACTTCCATAAATTCTTAATCAATTCTTCCATATAATTTTTTGCATTATCTAGTATTTCATTAGAACATCAATAAAAATTTTTATCTCACGCTAATAAAAATAGCGCTAAATTTGAATTTATTCATGCGATTGATTCATATCGCACGAATAAATGTTATATATATATATATATATATATATATATATATATTAACAAATAAAAAAGAATACAAGTAAAAAAAAAAGATTTGTTAATTTTGTATTTTCATATTTCAATGTAAATTCAAATAGATTAAGAAGTATCGATTGGTTAGAATATCGATAGATGATACTGCTGAAAACATAAGCCCAATGTCGGTTTCACTGGATTATGGTCTGTAATCCTTTAAGATTTGAATGGATTTTAAATATGATATGTGATCGGATAGCTCGAACATTATTTTTCATGAAAAATTATTACGACGAAAGATCCGAGGCGCGGCAGTGTACGAACGATGGTGCGCATTCTCGTTGATGGCCGGCGTCGTCGACAACGACGACGATTCAAGAGAACACATGAAAGAATCAAAATCGAAGGAAAAGAAGAATAAAAATAAATATACTCGTTATGTCAACGAAGTAGTGTCCTTTATTTCAATGAAGAAAAATAAAAAGGGGAAAAAGAAAAAAGAGAAAGTAGAAAATTACAAGAATGAGTAGAGGTACAAATGTATGATAGACAGAGAGAGAGAGAGAGAGAGAGAGAGATCGAGTGAGATAGGTTGAGGTAATGGAGTGGGGAGGAAGAGCATCGATAGAAACGGGTGGGGAGATGCCGAGAAGGGGCTTAGCGGGGAGCGCAGTGTGCGATCGCCGTTCGAGCGGTTAAGATTATGTTTAGAGTTTGTTTCGCGAGACGTCTCGGTGTTACTCGCGCTTGAGTATAATTGATAACGTACGTTCCTTCTTTTTTTCTTCCCCCCTTTCTTTTTTCTTCTTTTCTCTTTCTATTTCTCTATATCGAATAACCTATCTAGGATAAAAAAAAAAAAAAGAAGGGATATAAACGCGAAGGGTTGACGAGATTAATATAATTACCGGATGATATGCTACCAAATAGAAGATAGTGGTGTGTTCAGGCGATCCACCAAGATGATTATCATCTCGATGACACTTTTAACTTAAAGTGTAAGACCGAAATAAAAATAACGAAAGAAAGAGAAAAAGAGAAAAAGAGAAGGAGAGGGGGAGAGAGAGAGAGAGAAAGAGAGAAAATAAGACAATATAACAAAGATCGAAGAAAAACGAAAGGAAAGGAGGCTTAGAAGACCGTCGTCACGGTCTTCCTAAGAAATGGGCAAGAAGGGCTCCAAGCGGAAGACCCGATGGAGAACCCTGAGCATTGGTGGTGAGTCTCCATTTCTTCTCTTTCTCATTGTCATTCCCAGACAATGATTGGGCCCTGACGCAACCCCTCCGCGTATTAATTCCTCGTGTCTTGTTCGAGATTCTCTTTACACCCCTTCTTGTATATGGGAACGTGAATACGAGCGCGCGCGCGCGCGCGTTCTCTCTCTCTCACTCACCTTTCTCCATATTTCGCAAATCACCCGACGTCCGACCGGGCCATCGATCGCTCTCGACTAGATATTGCCTCGCCTTCGTGATATTCTATCTTCCTTTCTGTAATCTCTATTTTTCTTTCCTTCTTTCTTTTCTATTTCATTTATTCACTTTAGAATTTCTTATTTGCCATAAATAACGAGACGTCGCATTTCTCATTCTCAATATACCCTTTGTTCGTCGTCGTTCGTCAATGTCAAATTTTCCCTTCGAAAAATACAAAAAAAAAGAAGAAGAAAAAGGAAAAACTATCAATTAGAACTTTTCCATTTGATATAATAATACGATTACGTATCGATAATATCGAAAAGTTTATATAAATACGCGAGATATATAGAATATTGAGAGTAAAATATGGTCGAGAAATAGTCAATTCATAGACTCGACGTCTCGCTAAATGATTTTATTAACATCGCAAAAGTATACGGTTCATGTAATAAGGGGTAAAGGTCGAGGTAACTAAGATGATATATTTTTAATGAAAATATATAGTCATATTTCCTTTTATTTTGTATTTTTATTTTATTTATTTATTTATTTGTTCGTTTATTCATCCTACAATTAATTTCCGCAATTTATATATACATTTTTTACATTTTCATTTTGAGGTTATGATGAAGTTATATGCAAGTTAAAAAATCAAATATCTTTACATATTTATGTATTTACATATGGATAATATATAAGTCCGTGTATGTGTGTGTATGTGTATGTGTGTGTGTATACACGTTATGTATACATATAGTGATAGAGAATGTGTGGGAGAAGATGGGGATGGAAAAAGAGAAATAGTGTCACTGGGACATGTTAAAACGATTTCTTTGAGTCTCGAATTTAACGAGGCTCCAAAATCTATAATAACTTTTGAAAAAGAAAGAAAGAAAGAGAGAGCTAGAGATAGAAATAGAAGAGAGAGAAAGAGAAAGAGAGAGAGAGAGAGAGAAAAATCAAAACATATTTACGTCCTTGAAGGATCTGTTCGTTTGTATGTTGCTGCGTTATACGCAGAAATATAAACATACCCTTAATGGATTCGTCTGTAGAAACGAACTTAGGATCGTCAGAAACGTTCGACTGCGAGACCACCTCGCGACAGCATACATCGATCCATGTAACACCCTCTCTTTTGCGCTTCTTTCTACCTGCTCTGTTAGCTTGAGAAAATATCTACGTAACCTAAAAAAAGAAAAAAATTCTCTTGTTAGGTCCTTCTTTTCATACACAAAATGGGGTGTGTGTGTTTGTGTGTGTGTGTATATATGCATGTATGTATGTATGTATATATGCATGTATGTATGTATGTATGTATGTATGTATGTATGTATGTATGTATATATGTATACAAAATATATACTCACATATTTTCTTAGATTAAATTCTAATCTAAAATCTAAGTTTTCTCATTAAAAAATAATCTTCAGGAAGTCGTTTATAAGGGTCGTGCGATGGTAAATCGTGAGGGAAAAAAAAAGAAAAATCGACTTTCGTCGACTATGAAATATTCACGTACCTTGAAAAAATGTTGAATGTGATATTAATTTTAGCCAATAATAATGAGCACGATGTAAGTGAGCCAACAACACAGGGTTCATTAGAAAATTCACTTCAATTATGAAATGAATATATAAGCAGAAGAAGTGGAAAGAAAGTTTTTTTTTATTTTATTTAATTTTATTAATATTAATCGAATTTCGAACTTCTCGAACATCTTCCAAATACATACTTTTATATTTTATATATATATATATATATATATATATATATTTATATATTTCTTATAATCTATCTTATGTATAATTTCTGCCCACGCACACGCACACACACACACACACACAGACGCACATACACACACACATATATATATATATGATGTAGAAATAAGATTCTACAGAGTTAGTAGTTCAGTCAGCAAAATTACGAAAGGATTGAGAAAAAGGGGTATGACAAAGGAGAAAAATTAAAAAGAAAAAAAAAAAAAGGAAAAAGAAAGAATAAAAAAATAAAAGAGAAAGAAGAAAGAGAAGAAAGGAATACGGAATTCCATCCACGCGAGCATCAAAGCGCGGTGGTCGTTCTTGCAAGTTGCACGTGCTGCAGATCGTAGACCTTCCTCGAGCGTCGAATGATGCGCTCTCGTGTGTTACGTAATCCTAACCAACGCTGCCGGTAATAACGCACAACTTTAAGTACGTTACGTTACATGCGGGGCGTCACCAACTCTTTTTCCCTCTCTCTCTTTCTTTCTCTCTTTTTCTATATAACCTAACTCCTCTTATTACGTATATAGATATATGTTAGAAAAAGAAAAAAAAAGAAAAAAAGAAAAGAAAAGAAAAGAAAAATAATTACACAAAAATATTATTTCAATCATTGATAAGCGTAATTTCTTATAATTCGAAAAATAAATTAAAAAGGGAAAGATTTAAAAAAGGAAAAAAAAAAGAAAAAAAAAGAAAATATTCAAGTCCAAGCTCGGAACGTGTGTATGTAATGAACTGCGTAATACCTTTTGGGCATGCGTAAAAGCGATATAATGTACGAGAGAGAGAGAGAGAGAGAGAGAGAGAGAGAGAGAGAGAGAGAGAGAGAGAGAGTTATATATTAGAGAGAGATGGAGAGATACTTATATACATTTATCTAATGGAATTGTTCATATCGTTGATTGATAATTAAGAAATTTTTTTAATATCTTTAAAGATAATATTTTTTTAAATGATTAGTAGGTGCGATAAGTAAATACATATGTACATGCATACATACATGTATACGTGCATACATATGTGTATATATATATATATATATATATATGCAAATGTAGAAAGTATTTTTTTATTTGATCGTTCGAAAAATGTTCAGACGAATGTACTTTGAGTTTGAGTTATGAATAGCACGTGAGTGGCCACGAGGAACTCGAGTCACATGTTATCCCGCGTCGCCACACAGAGACGAGTTCACTTTTCGAATGATTCGTATGTCACGAGTCGTTTATATCTAAACTATTTCTTTTGATTTTTTTCTCTATTTTTCTTCTCTTTCTCTCTCTCTCTCTCTCTTTCTCTCTCTCTCTCTCTCTTTCTCTCTCTCTCTCTCTCTCTTTCTCTCTTTCTTTTTTCTTTCTATTGCTTTTTCTCTCTCTCTTTCTCTCTCTCTCTCTCTCTCTCTCTCTCTCTCTCTCTCTCTCTCTCTCTTTCTAACCGTCAAAATCATTACAAATTTTACAAAATATGTAACTACTGCGATATATTTTGTCGTAATATTGGAAAGTTACCAGGACTACGTTATCTTTTAGTTAGACTTTGCTTTAACATTGACAAATGTCAGATTTTCGTTGATTTTTATCAAGGATCAAAACGTATTTCGTTTTTTATACATGTAAACGATACTTGACCAAAAGTTTTTCGAATAATATTATCGATGAACTATTGAACTTTATTATCATGAATTTTGTATACATAATGGGCCAACATTTCCTAGATAGGTCAAAAAAAATGTTCTTATATAGGTCATTTTAATATTGAATTACTACTCTTTTTTGAGGATTTTTTTTAGACTTATTTTATCTTTTTTTTTTTCGTTAGATTGCAAAGTAAGTTTTTCGTGTAGTTTTATAATATTATATAATTGAAATTCAATTGAATTTTTTTGATTATTAAAAACATTGTTTTATACCTTTTGGCTTTTCTAACCTTACCTTGGAAGGTTAAGGAACTCTTGAGGGTATGCCAAATTTAACATCGATTGATTTCACACTGCTATTGAGACATATATATATATATATCTTATGTTTCTCAATACTATTAATATTAATCGTTCTAACTTAAAAATTATACATCCAAGTTTATATCTCAGAGACACATTTTCGCGCATTTGATGATTATATAATACAAAAAACATGACCTATAAATCAATGACTAAACACTAGAGGATGAAAATATCTTTATGTTGAAGAAAATAATAATAATAATACATATTATAATATTTATTTCTTGTACTCAACAAAATCGATTCTTATGATTATTATAATATACAACAGTTATATATTTATACTAATATACATTTATATTTATCTAAACGATCGGATCAAATATTTCATTGAAGTCATTGCAATGATGGCCTATACAAAACTAGTGTTTGTTGGTAGTGTGTAACAAACAGTTACTCAACGACCCAATAATCAAAATATTTTGTTAGTTTGCCAAAGTAATATACATACTATATTTCACGTTTATAATTCATCGATTGATGTGATCTAGGATTTTTTCTTTTTTTTTTTTCTAATATTCATAAAATATTTACATTAGCATAGAGATTATTTGAAAAAAAAAAAATTACCTATATCATAATATAGTTCATTGAAATACGAGATAAAAATCAAAATAGAAAGAAAAAAAAACGAAAAGAAAGAAAAAAGATTCAAGGAAATTATGTAGATACGAATAAAAGAAATTTCATATACGATTTTAGATTTATATGTAATGAAAATGGCGGCGAAGGTGAGAATGAATTCGAAACGAAGAATTTAAACGATAGATAAATAGATAGGTAGACAGAAAGCTGGTCCAATGTTTTCGACAATGTACCTAGACCATTCTATAATAGTCCGACGTTCCAAATCACTTATGCCTCGGCTATCCTTAACATTTGTCATCGTTCAGTACGATGGCAATAGTTAGACGCCAGCCATTCTTATTTTGGTGATACGAATTTAAAAAAAAAGAAAAAAGAAAAAGAAAAAAAAGGAAAAGAAAAAAGTGTGGAAAAGTAAAAGAAAGAGAAAAATAAGCAGAATAAAAATTTATAAGAATAAATTAAAATTTATGGCGCTTTAGAAATCAATTTTTCGAACAAATGGATCGGATCAAAAGTCGCCAATGTTTTCATTAAAAAGAGAAGTCCGAATGGGGCCTGATTTATGATAAAGAGTTCTTTATCTTAATTTCGTTCGGAGGGAATATTCTAATCTTAAAATACATTTTTCAATACACGTTTATTTTAAATGAATTTATTAAACGAAATTCTACTTAGAAACTGAAATATGTGCTTCGACAAAATAAAATAAGAAAGAAAAAGAAAAAGAAAAACATTAATACTCAGCTAATTTATAATAATCTGATGCATAATTGAAGAATAATAATAATCGATAATATTAATTCAATAATAATCAACTAATACGTCCATGTATATTACTCTCTTGAATATTTCATCGTAACATTCATTAATTTGATAAATCTGTTAAATAGTTATAATACTGATCCCATCTTACGGACATCTATATTTCAAAAACTATCATTTCAAAATATCTGGTACATATGGTACCGAGCGATGGCGAACATTTTAAAAATGATTCTCGAGCACTTGGGTAAGGCCCAAAAGACCCCGCGTTAAATCATCGTTTCAATTTTCATTATCCGATTGTTATTAATTATTGTTTTATCGTTTCGATCGAGACGATTAAAGTCGTTGCATTGAACTTGACACGTTTCTTATTACGATTCGTAATAAATTTATAGTGTTGTAATTCGTAAATATTTTCAAATCATTTCTTACGATATGGGGCGAAGAAAAAAGAAAGAAAGAAAATGAAAACATTGTAGCAATCTATTTATTCGAGATGTTGTTAGAAAGTCGAGGCGTGTATATAAGCAGAAAGGTGAGAGAGTTGTTCCTTCTAGAGTAACCTATTGATCAATGAGGTTGTCCCTAACGGGAAAGGGAAAAGGGCCTTCTCGTTGTGGCACAAGTTCAAATCTCGATTGCCAAAAGGGAAAGAAAGAAGGGATCTATATCTACTACGATACCATAGCAACGGGCGTGTCCCTTTCGATTTCATTTACGATATAAGAAGAAATAATATCTATAGGTGTATGTGTGCATGTGCATATTTGCTTTATATAAAAGAAAAGAAAACGAATATATTTATATATAACTAGAAGTTAAATATATTAATATCAAAATATATTATGTCATATATATATACGTATATTATATAAAAAATATATATTACATATATTATAATAATATGTTTTTACTTATACTTATGATATATGTATTGTATTTTTCTACTTCGTATATATTATATAATATATATATATTTTTTTTTTGTTTATTAAATACGGAAAAATACTTATATCAAAAGATATTGATATATATATATATATATATATATATATACATATATATATATATGAGATTTTAAAAGATACATGCACACACCTATATATATATATATATATATGTATACATACACAGCCAGATATATATGTACCTATATACATACATATATACCAGGAAACATGCATATATATATATATATATATATATATGTATGTTTCTACAAAACATTGTTTTAATTTCTCATGGATTAATATAAACAAAGTTTATAAAGTGATATGCATTTTGGCAATGCTCTTCACTTTATCTTCCGTTAGTGCCGTCTGTCGGAACGAATTACATAATTACTCGGTTACTACAAAGTAAAGTGATGTTCGCCGTCGTCGTCGTCGTCGTCGTCGTTATTCGTTCGTTCGTTCGGCATAGGCCGCAGTTATATAATTCCTCAGAGAAGCGAAACGCGCGCGCGAGCGAGCGAGCGAGCCGCAAGACACAGTCGTCTCTATTTATCGGATGGTATCTTCACACCTAGTAGAATTTCTAGAGTCTCTGTCTCTAGAGGCACAGGCTATAAAAGGAGAGAGGACACACTGGGTGGGATATCATTTGATTCTTCAATTTCCTCCTCCTGCCTTTTTCTTTCTTATCTTATTGATCATTATCGTCAATTATGCCAACGTCCAAATACGAAATTTGTTTATTACACAGAAAAACGAAATTCGCAATTTTTTTTTTTTTTTTTTTTTTTTTTTTTTTTTATCAGAATTTTTTTTTATTATTATCACAAGAAGAAAAGTGTTTAATTTGATTCGGATCAATTATAAAAAGAAAAAGAAAGAAATTATTTTTTTCATTAGAAAAATTCCGATGAAAATCTTAAAATAATCCTGAATTAATTTCATTCATTTATTTAACTATCGTAATCGTCGATTATCCCAATACTTAGATACAAATTTTATATATCCAACAATAATCGCGGAACAATTTCAAATTTCGTTTGATCGATTATTATTGGAGGGGAGAAAAAAAAAAAGAAAAAAAAAAGAAAAAAAAAAAGAAAAAAAATAAAAACGAAGAAAGAAATGAAGAAAAGGAGAAAAATAATTTTAATTAGGAAAAGTCTTTTTCGAGGTTCATAGAAATAATCCTAGAATTGCGCAACATTGTCGTCGGTATACCGTAGAGGAAAAGAGGGTGGATGGATGGGGTGGGGTGGGCGCGAGAGGAGGACGTGCATTTGGTGGAGTATTGCGCGCGCGCGCGTTTACTTAGGGATCAGGGAAAGAGGGAGAGAAGTAATAGAAATAGGAAGAAGAGGTGGAAGCGAAGGAGGAGAAGGAGAGGAGAAGGACTGTGGAGGGTGCGGTAGATGGAAAATCGTTTTGCTTCGCACAGTCGCCGGGGCTCGTGGAAGAAAATCGAAGGGTGAGAAGAGAAAAGAGAGGAGGATTTTGTTGTTAGGGGGCAACCAGTGTGGCGTACACCACCACCGTATACGCCACTTCGCATTTCGTTTTTCGTATTTCTTTTCGTTTCTCTTTCTCTCTCTTTCTCTCTTTATTTTTCCCTGGACTTGACGAGTTAATAACTCTTAATAACGGAATTTTCCAACGGACATAATCTGTCCTTTTTTTTTCGTTTTTTTTTCTTTTTCCCTTTCATTTTATTTCCCCGTTGAAAATGGAGAGAAAAAAAGGAAAGAGAGAGAGAAGGAAGAAAATAGTGTTTAAGAGCTACGTACGTTGATTAAAGTTAAAAGAAATAGAAAGGAAACAGAGATAGTAATAGTGTATTTGAAAAAAAAGGAGAAAGAGAGAGAGTGTGTGTGTGTGTGTTTTCTTGCTTCTCATTTTTATTTCTTTACTTTTTTTTCTACCATTTTTTCTTATTATTCACTATTATTATTATTATTATTATTATTATTATTATTATTATTATTATTATTATTATTGTTATTGTTATTGTTATTATTATTATTATTATTATTTAACTTCTGTTTTCATTTATTCTTCTTTTCTTTCACTTTCTCTCTCTATTTCTCTCTCTCTCTCTCTCTCTCTCTTTCTGTCCAATTTTCTAATCTTTTCTTCTACATAAAGAATATTTTGTTATTGTGTGCATCTACTTCTCGTTCTCGGATGGTAATCATCCCTGAAATAATTTCAACTCGTCGAAATTAGCCATCGATAAGATTTAGTAAGATCAATTACGTAATAATCGAGCATCGATCGTGTTCGGTGCTTTGAACGTCATGTACCTTTCTTATCGAATGACTCTCACATACACACACATGCACACACACACGCACACACTCACACACAATACATATCTATATACATGTATGTATGTTATTTTCGATAACCGTATTCATGATGCGTATAAGTGTATGCGTAAGCACTGACGCGTGTGTATATGTGTACAATCGTATATAAGTAGTACTCTATTGCATGATTTGTTTCGACCGATGCTTTAAATTTCTATGTAATATTAGCAATTTTCAAAGGTATATACGTACATAGCGTTATAACAATAGTATGATTTCGCAAGAGCAACGATTGACGATCGATCGTAAAACGAAATGGCAATATTTTTTTTTTTTTTAAATAGAAGGAGCTAAGAGAGCTGTGAAAAAGAATGAAAAGGAAAATGAAACAGAAAAACGATAAGAATGAGAGAACGATAAGAGGAAAGTTTATGCAGTATTGTTGATGTTGTAATGATGTTGTAATTACGGAAAAAGAGATAGATGGTATATCAACAAGAAAGAGAGAAAAAGAGATGAGAGTAAAGAGGAGGGGAGATAAAGGTCGAAAGGTAAAAGGAGTATCGATTCAAATATCATCGGTTACCAATCGATAAGCCTATATATGTATGTGGTATGTTAATTTAATCACTAGGTATAATAATATGGATCATAATCTCGAGACATTCCTTCGACTTATAGTAATTGTGTATAGTAATGTGTCCGATTTTAACACGAATTCTAGAAACCGAACGTGAGTAGATAAAGATAGGCCTCGGAAAGACGTGTTGCGTAAGTAACCGACGATAACGGAGGGCAAGTTTTTTATACAATTGTAACGTTATCGTTAAATTCTTAAGCGTAAACGTTTCTGAAGAAAAGAGGCAGGAAATGGGGAAGGAGGGAGGAGCGCTTTTATCTATATATCCGTGCATGGTCGCTTTTACCTTACACTATAAAATAGATTATTATGTATATTGAGTATGCGATAATATCTCGTTTATTAATCGTAATTTGAATTCATTAATTATCGTAAAGAATTCTCATGATATATTACCGTTTTACTATCGTTATTCTCAAACGTACGATTATAAATAATTTTTTTTTTCTTTTTCTTTTTTCTCGCCCGTTTTTAATTCTTTCTGCTTTTATTTTTCTTTTTTTTTCGAGGGATATTGAATTTTACGATTTTATTATGAGAAACTTTAGAATGATGCGATTTTAATCTCTCAGAGTTATTTGCCCTGTCCTCCATTATCACAGTTTTACGAAGTTTAATCGTAAACGGAAGAACTTCAAAAGATATTAATATTTAAAGATTCTAAAGACTACAAACATTCTTCTTCTTCTTCGATCTTTACGAAAAAAGAAAGTTGACGGTCTCTTTTTCTTTTTTTTTTTTATTTATCCCCTTTGTTTTATTAATTTTTAAATAAATAGATACAACTCTCGATGGATATTCGTGTGTGTGTGTGTGTGTGTATATGTGTGTGTGAGGGATTGGGGAGGTGGTGTTGAGGGGAGGATGGTATACGTGTGTGTATGCAGTATTACCTGCAAACGGATCGATCAAT
The DNA here is from genome assembly GCF_050613455.1 of Vespa mandarinia. Classification (NCBI taxonomy): domain Eukaryota; kingdom Metazoa; phylum Arthropoda; class Insecta; order Hymenoptera; family Vespidae; genus Vespa; species Vespa mandarinia. The sequence goes on from NC_140811.1 coordinate 17,500,299, forward strand.
GAAGCGCGTACTCTTTCAATTTAATACGGTTTCACAGCAAAGTATGTAGTATATATATCTATAGAATATGTACTTTAATCAACTATACTGAGAATCTAGGCTGAAACAAGAAAAGTCAAAGGGAATAAAGGAAACGTACGTCGTAGTAGCATCGACCTTTTCGTGACACAGGAAGGAAAAAGATTTGAAAGTAGGAAAAATGATATATCACAAAGGATGATAATGTAAAATGATTAAAAAAAAAAAGTTGGAAGAAGGAAATAAAATAAATGTAAGAAGGTCAAGAACCTGAGAAAGGCAAAAAGCATAATCAAAAATTAATCTTTGGTTCGAGAAACGAACGAATATTCGACAGACTTGCGTCGTGGAAGTATATTAGCATCGATTAGCACTCACATTCTAATCGTATTATTTAGTTTCAAAAAGTTACAAGTGTTTCATTTACACCAGAAATGGTTATAGTTATCTTTATATATATATATATATATATATATATATATATATATAATCTAAATATTACTAAATATTATACTAATTATTTCTAATAGTATTTTTAAATTTATATGTATATATATATATATGTAAAAAATTTTTATAAATGTAGAAAAAACATAATCAAGAAATGATAAAAAAAAAATTGATAAAAATTATAAAAGTGGCCTTAGAAAAATAATATGTGAGAAATATAGTATGAGGATTTGTTGTCCTTCGTTGAACTCGAGAATTCTACCGATGGGATCTATCGCACCATCGCTTGTCTTCTATTCTAATTCCAATGCTATTCTAGTCCTATGCTAGCACAGTAGCCAATCGGCTACGTCCGCCGAAGCGCACGACACTCTACGAACGCCCTCGTCTCTTCTCTCTCTCTCTCTTTTTACGCCCTCTTCTCCCCCGCGACTCCCTACGCTCACCCCTTTCCGCGCACAGCCTTAGTCGATCTCAGGGCATCGCGTGCGAAACATTATTGCGCTGCATCCTCGTTACGTGTATTTTCGTCCCTTTTCACTCATCCGTAACGATCGAGACAAACGAACGGTGAGAGAGGAAAGAGAGAGAAAGAGAGACAGATAGAGAAACAGAAAGAGGGAGAGAGAAAGAGAGAGCGAGAGAGAGAGAGGGAGGGAGGGAGGGTGAGAGGGAGTGGGAAAGATTTAAAGAAGAAAATCGAATAAAAGTATCCGGTCGAATGAAAGAAAAATTAATTAATTAAAAAAAAAAAAAAAAAAAGGAAAGGAAAAAAGGAGAAAAATTAACTTCGAAATTTGTAGTTCCTGGTTAGATCGATCTCTTTTAATAATTTTGTCTTCTTTTCGTCTCTTCTTTCCCTCCTTCCCAACCCCCTATTTCTTAAATCCGTTCATTCGCCTCCCCACCATCTTCATTTTTCTTCATATTATATATATATATATATATATATATATATATATATATATATAAATAAATAATGATTTGTCATTGGAGAACGCATCGATCGAAAACCGAGAAGTAGATGCGTTATTAGAAACTTATACGTCGTGTTGAGTGCGCGAGACGGATTCTTCTCTACGTTGTGGAAAAGTTTAAAAAGGGCGGAGGGAATAAGTCATGCAGTGGCGCCGACAACGGAGGGTTACCCACGTGATCGGCTCCTCCAATCACGTTTTGCTTTTAGCGAGGTACCAAGATGGTACGATTTTCAAATTGTCATGAATTAATGCCCGTGAAATTGGTCGCATTATTGATCTATATGAAAAAAAGAGCATCTTTTGTAATTCTTTTCTTTCTTTCTTTTTTTTTAAATTTTTTTCCTTCTTTTCCTTTCTTTTCTTTTTTGTATTATTTAACACTAATATATATATATATATATATATATATATATATATTTCTTAATATAGAAAGAAAGTGAGGTATGATTAATAGTAATACGAAATTTTCTATAGAAACTTAATGGTAACGATAAATCTTGTTCATCATTCAAAATAATGGCACGTTAAAAACGACAAAGATAGTGTAGTAACGAACCTTCGGTGATTGTCACACTTACCGTTTTCGAAACGTTCGTTTGGCACGAAATCTAGGCTAACATACTTTATTTTCTATCGTCGTGTATGTAACTCCCAGTCGCGACGATTCTTCCAAACGTATTTGTCGTGTATATATATATATATATATGTATATATATATATATATATGTATATATATATATATATATATATATGTATATATATATATATATATATGTATATATATATATATATATATGTATATATATATATATACACGATGGTTGCGATAGAAAAAGAAAATTATAAAAAATTCGAATCTATTTGGAACCAAATGAACGAATTTATTGAATGATCTTTTCTTTCTATAGCTCCACCAGGAGAGGAGGACGAAGAAGAAGGCTTGCGAAACGGATACGTAAAAGGTCAGCAAAATGACACGAGCCCTCATAACTTTGATCGAAATGGACAGGCTGAATATAAACCACGAAGAAGCGTTGTTGGATTCAGTGGTAGCAGTAATTATGCGAGTGGAACATCGAGATCGAGGAGAGACGAATCGACAGGTTCTCTTTCCCAACCTAAAATTATATTCAATGAGGACGAATATACGAGGATTACGACACCTAGACAAGATGTTCTCTTCAAGAAGGGTTATTTGTCCCGTAAAAAACCATGGGCTAGTAATACTAGTACCAGTGCTACACCATCAACCACTGAGAGTCAGTCAGCCTCGCATTCAACCGCAGGTAGAGGTATAGGTAGAAGCGTAAAGCATTTCATCAAATCTTTTTTATTGTCCATTTTTTGTTTGTCCAAATATCTTACGTATAATGTATAAAATTAAATTAACTCTGTTTTTTGTCTTTATATTTATCTTAGGAAAGAGGTAATTCGTTATACTTTATATTTTTATCATCTTTTTTTTCTTTTTCTTCTTAATTTTTATCGTTCGCTCTACATCGTCCACATACCTAAAATTATTATCATCCAAATAGTTAATATCTTATTTATAATGTAATGAATTTTAGATGGCAGCGAAACAACAGAGGATCAACAATTATTGGATAGGGATAGCACAGTTGGAGAATATCCTCCAGCAATTGATCCGACAGCGCAAATTAGTTATGGAACATTTTATGATCATGCCAGTGGTTATTATTACGAATATCCGATGATGTTGGTTGGACCTGCACCAATTCCTGCCCAAATTGGACCTAGCGTCCTTGCGGCTCTCCCATGTGGTTCGGTACCTTTAAGACCAATAGAATGGATCAATCCAGCTTTTGTACCAAAACTATCTGGACAATCTTATTGCTTGATGGACTCCAATGAGATTCATTATCAGGTGAAACTGACTCTATTCGATATTATTATATTTATATGAATTTAAAAAGAAGAAGAAAAAAAAATTAATATAATTAGTAACGTTAAATAATTCTTTAAACAGAGTGGTCAAAGTACAGAAAGTCATGCGATAGTAACGGAAGAACATAATAATGCTTCAGTACCAGTGGAAAATTCTAATGGTGTTTGGAATGAAAATGGTACAGGAAGTGCAAGTTGCAATGGAAGCATTGCTGAGGAAGTCGAAGAACAAAAAGTAGAAGGAACTAATGTGATAAAAGGAGAAATCGTCAAAGAGGATAATCGAACGGAAGAGTTTTATGGTGTAGTGGATCAATGTCCAATGATAGAAGAAAATAATGATGGAAGTCGTGCTCCTTATCTCGAGCCAATTGTGATGCAACAACCACCTATACACCACGTGCCACATGTGATACCAGCCATACCACAGCCATATATGTATCCTGGTCACTACATGTTCGGTCCACCACTGGTCAACATTAATGGTTGGTTAACAATTTAATCGCTCTGTCTTGTTTATGCGAATCCAAAGATTGATATCGTTTTTTTGACTTATTTTCAATCGTTAAGAATAGTTTTTTTTTATTCGCTCTTCGTACGATTAGCTTCGTTCTGTTCACGGACGGATGGACGGAACAACGGACGAAATAAAGAGTCTTGTTATGGATTAAAAAAGACAGAGATAGATAAAGAGAAATGTAGAGGGAGGGAGGGAGGGAGAGAAAGAGAGTGAGAGAGGAAAAAAGGAAAAAAAAGCGCATGTTGAGAAGGAAACGCGAAACGTGTCTCTTTTACGATCGTTTATGTAATATTGCACAATCGGCTAGTATCTTTACATATTACATCATGATCTTGGAAAATTATATATATATATATATGTGTGTGTGTATACATATGTATATATGTGTGTGTATATATGTACATATCAGATTAAGCTTAGATTTAATATACTCTTTATTCAGATTATAATTCTTTTGTAAGAAGTTTATTTATCTTTTTTTTTTCTCTCGTAATGAATTGATCGTTAACAAAATGTTTGTATAGTCGAAGTATATTTTTAATTCTACGGATGTATAAAAATATCGTAAAAGCCAAAAAAAATAGAGGAAAAGAAAAAGAAGAAAAAAAAACAGAAAAAGAGAGAGAGAGAGAGAGAAAGAGAGAGAGAGAGAGAGAGAGAGAGAAATATCGGCTCCTTCCTTCCCTGTAATACGTCAAGATTGGGCATAGTACGTTTGATTGTACCTATTTCTAATGTTAAACGAGAACAGTGTCGGTTGGATGCGCGGCCAGGGGAAAGGAATATACCCAGATACATGACTGCTGTCCCGTCCATCGACATCATTGCTGTTTTATTACCACCGTGCCTCTACCCCATTCAAGGTAAAAGGTAATAATACGCAAATGGGAAATAGCTTGTCTTAGATACGATCGTAATGGAAAAGTTATTGGATTGTATTAATGTAAGATATTTCTGAAAAAAATTTCTGAATCTTTTGATGATACGAAGAATTGAAATTAATTTGAACAAAATTAATTTTCATTTTTAAGACGATTGTTTTTGACCATTAAGCTATCCAAATCTTTAAGCTAATATATCTTACAAATGTTTACTTGTTAATAATGAGAGATTAATGATTTAAAAACAAAATAAAAAAAAAATCCAATTGATTTGCGATCGTATTTAAAGAGAGCACGGCTTCCTATTACACACTCGATGTCACGTATTTGTAAAAAAGAAAAAAAAAAAAAGAAAAAAGAAAAAAAATAAGGAGAAGAAAAAAAATGAAAAAAAAAAAATGTATTCAAAAAACGATGTTTTTGGTACATCACCTATGTCATCTCATTCACTACATATAAATGTATACAAATAAATGTAATTATCTCTCGTCGTTTTACGATCACGCCCGTTCTCTCATTGCCGATTCACATTGCACACATCAAAAAGAGAAACTATCATCTCTCTTATCTTAGAAGTCCATTGACTCATGCCGATGATCACGAGAAGTCTCGCGGTAAATTACGTCGACATTTAGCACGTCTGAAATATGTTGCCTCCTTGAAGTAGAAGTAGAAGTAGAAGTAGAAGAAGAATAAGAAGAACATAAAGATGAGGAAGAAGAAGAAGATGAAGAAGAAAAAGAAGAAAAAGAAGAAGAAGAAGAAGAAGAGGAGGAAACGGCGGTAAAGAGACTTGGCAAAGTAATTTACGCATTGCGCTCCTAGAACTAAAATAGAGTCTAGATAAAAATATATTCGTTGGCGTCGATGCGAGGCCAGGAGCTCTCGAGAAAAGCATTAAAAAGCCAAGTTCATTCCACGTGTCCTCAAGCAAGTCCTCCTGATTGATACCACAGGAGGATTGTACCAATCATTAAAGGTGTTTTATGAGTTATTATATAAAAAAAAAAAAAAAAAAAAGAAACCGCACATATTCATCTTTTGATCGTCCTTCATAGAACTGCTCCGTTTATACTCCTTTGATTATTTTAATTTGTAATATTTCGAATGATTATCCATTGAAAATATGTTTTCATTTTTATTTATTTATTTTTTTTCTTTCTTTTTTTTCTTCCTTATTCTTTCTAAATAATATGTTTTCTTTTGTATCAAAAGGTGTAACCATACAAGGAGGACCAATGATCAGAACCACCGATATTACAACAATGATGGGAACGTACACCAAAAGAAGGAAGAAGAAAAAGAGTAGAAAGCAAAGAAGACTCGCGTTGGTATGATCACATATTTTATTACTTATAAATGCAAATATTATCTTTAATAATGTAATAAGAGAATCGTTTGCGATATAAAGTAATATCTTTTTTTTTTCTTTTTCTTTCTTAAAATTTCTTAAGGTTAACGCGGAAGACGACGATGAGGAATACAGTTCCGAAGGAGAAAATGGTTTATCGTCTTCCCGGACATCTTGGTCTACTACGTGTCCAGCTTTGGTTACAACAATAACAACAACGATGACGACGACGACGACGACGACAACGACGGAGACCGAGACGGCAACTACGACGACCACGACAATGACGAATCGACCTCTTAATCCTGAGTGCGAAGAATTTCAACTTCGTCCGGTTGTCGAACGTGCTGTTTCACTTGCGATATCATCATTGCCATCACCATCACCATCACCACCACCACCACCACCACCACCACCACCACCACCACCACCACAACAACAACAACAACAACAACAACAAGCGCAACAGCAGCAGCATACTTTTGAAGAAACCGATCAGTTACTTCGAACGAGTACATTTACAGAAGAAATACATGAGAATGGTAATGATACTTCTTGTGAAACGAAGTATTATAATACTTCCTGTAAAGATATGAATAACAAAGAACAGGAAACGACGACATTAAATGAAATATACGATTCGAATATGGAATCATTCATGGAAGATTTGTTGTCTTCGGCGTCATCGTCATCGTCGTCGTCGTCGTCGAACAAACAAGTTGACTCTTTGACTAATCCAGAGAATAGACTGACCGACTACCTCTCTGATAACAAAACAGTCAACTCAACGAAAGAGGAGACTACAGACTACGTAATTAATGACGCAAGGACTGAAAGTAAAGCGTCGCAAAGGACTGATATTAAAGATGTTGCTAATAATTCGTTCAGTGCCAATGAAAAAATATGCGAACGATCTACTAGCGACGTTAATAAATTTTCATCTATATTATACGCGGAACGTGACAAGGATATATTAATAAATGGACAAAGAGGTACGGATGAAGATAATGACGATACGGAAATGATGAAAATTTCATCTTTAGAAAATTATACATTACTTTCTGAAAAAGTAATATTATCGCCGCCATCATCATCATCGTCATCCTCGTCCACATCGTCATCATCGTCATCGTCATCATCATCGTCATCATCGAGATTGTCCAGAGAATTGGATCTCGAGGAAGAAATGATAATAACTAGCAATCTGAATACTCGACAGAAGGAAGAAGAAGAAGAAAAAACTTCTGAATCGTTTGATACAAAGGGAACAAAAACGATATTATTTTCGAAGAAGTACAATTCGAAGGATACAAAGTTTTTGAGAGAAACAACACCTGTTCTAAACTTAAATGAGAGTAATAATGCAATAGTCGAATCCAATGAAAATGTAACAAATGAAATTGAGAAGGCACAAACGAAGAAAGTTACATTAACGATCGAATTGGAATCCGTGTCTATTGTTGAAAAAAATGATAAAATCGAAATGGAAGATCGAGTTTCGAATGAGTCCGTATTTGAGACTGCGAGAGACTATGTCGATAATAAGACTGTTAGGAAGGACGTTGCTGAAAGTTCTAACGATGATTCTGGTTTTGAAACTCAAACGCATCAAGCTGAATATCATATAACCGAAGCTGTAACTGAATGGTTACGCAGAGCAAATTCGCCAGATGTATTTATAAAGACGTCAGTGATTATTTCGGACAGCGATAGCGTGGATGAGGATGATTTGGACGAAGAGCCGCCAAAAAACTTGAAAGGCAACCCCATACCTGCACTATCTTTTAATAGCAACGCCGACGATTATGATCAATTGTCGTGCATGGCTAGCTGCAGCGAATTCGCAAAGATTAATAACAGCATTGAGAACGATAAGACATGCAACAACGATATATCAGCAATTTCTAAAAGGAAAACAGCAATGTATGTTCGAGGTATTAAGAAAATGTCAGGAGAGAGATTCGCTAGGCGTGTTGTAAATAAAGACGAAAATATTTTCAACAAAGTAATATTTTCTTCCTCGGATTCTTGTCAACAACAGGAAAAAGAAGAAGACCACAAACAAGAAGACGAAGAAGAAGAAGAAGAAAAATTCACCAACAAATTGAGAAATAGGAATCTGCTGAAAAAGAATGTTGTTGGGATTTGCGAATTTACTGAGAAGGATAGCGTTACGGGTATGAGGGTTGCTAACAGCTCTCGGATGAATTTAAAAAGGAACAACGCGAGACGTGCGAGAAGAATTGGAAAAATTCATAAAAGACCAGCTGAATGTATGAACGTTAAGATACAACGTATAGATGTGAGTACTGAGGATGAAGGAATTGCAGAAGATACTATGAACGTAAGAACTTTTGAGAAAGGAGAAATAGTTGTCTCGATAGACGGCAAATTGCTTCAGATTTCACCGTTTGCACAGTTCGTACATTATGTAGAAAATGTATCTAAAAATATTAATCAAACAGATGAGATAAATCTGAAAAAGACAATAGTTGGTACTAATAAAATAGAAAGAAAATACATGGATAAGAAAAACAGTAATAGTGATGACGATGAAATCGAAAGTACAGTGGCTTCATTGGTTAGTATAGAGGAACCTGATGTATTAGAATGTTGGGAAGCAGAAACTATTGAGCCGATAATAACTCCAAAGAGAATGTTGCAAAGTCATGGTACATCTTATGAAGGAGAAGCCGCGGAAGAAGATAATTTTCAAACTGAACCAGCTATTGTAGAACATGTACAGAAGTATTACAGATTGGCACGTGAAAGTGCTACGAGTATAGAAGAGGAACCATACGAAAGCAAAATAAATGAGCTCGATCTTAAGCCATTTAATAAATCCAGAATGGTGCCAAATAGTTCTGTTGAATTGATCAAAGGTTACCAAGGAGAAGAAATTCCAATAATAATGCCAAATGAAAAAGACACGAGTATTGTGGACGAACTTAAGATACCTATCGAAGAAGCTTTCGAAGTATATGAAAATTGCTACATGGATAAATCACCCAATTCAATTTTTCAACCATATAACATATTAAATCGTCAAGAAAGTGAAAGACCTGTATCATGCAGAGCGGTTTATTGTAGCATTCAATAATAATCTTAAATAACTGGAAACACAGTTATAACTTCGTTATAAATATAATGTCTTGGAAAAAAAAAAACAAAGAATAATGATAGCTCTAAGGCTGCACATCTCGATCATACTTCTATGACACTACTTCTTCCACGAATACTATATATATCAATGTATATGTTTACATCATTGCCTCGAGAGTGGAAGATCGAAATTCATTCATTATATTATATAATCTGTGCATTAATATATTTTTATTATACAACAAAAATCATGATTCAAGAAATGATTCGAATGAAATGCGACAAACGGAGATAAAACGTATACAACTGTTCTTTCTTTTTGTTTTTATTCTTTTTTTGTAAATAATTCTATACATTTTTTTTTTCATCTCGTCATATTTCATAAATACTTCAGTCGAATGTTATGCATTATGAAAGAAAGAAAAGAAAAAAAAGAAAAAGGAAAAAAAAAATATTAACGTTAACAGTTTTCAATGAATTAACGATTACCACAATGGTTAGAAACTACTTGCTGCACATATTTTTATTTCTACGATGACAAATATGCAGGTCGTGCATTTTTTAAGATCTTGCCAGGAAACAAGATTAATTGAATAAGGTCACATCATCTTTATTTAATGGATGGATAATGAAATATGATAAAGAATAAAAAAAAAGAAAGAACGGAGAAGAAAGAAAAGAAAAGGAAAGTAAAAAATATGAAAGAAAAAAAAAAATAATGGAGACAGGCAAGACGACACATTGATTATTTTTCTTCTTCTTATTAAAAGAAAAAAAAAAAAAAGTACATTGTAAGCACGAAACGAATTATATTATGTCTTAAAATGACTAAAAGACATATTTTTTACAAACTCCGTTTAATCCACGAATTTTACATGAAAATTAAATAATCAACTTCGTGTACCACGTTAAAGGACCTTCGCTTAGGGAATACCTTAAATTTGTTAATGGAAGATACAAAAAAAAAAAATATACAATAGAAACTGTAGATTATATTCGCAAATTCATTATATTATCGCTTCATTCAATTTCCTAAGCTAGGGGCTTATATTATTATTATTATTATTATTATTAAATGAAGAAAAAAAAAAAGAAAAAAGTAAGAGAGAGAGAGAGAGAGAGAGAGAGAGAGAGAGAGAGAGAATAGACAGAAAAGCTCAGAAACAATTATTTCTTGTATGCTTCGAGTAGCGACGTATGGATATTGACATGATTATGGCGTTATGTTTGGCTAGGTATATATAATAATCTATAGGAAAGACAAAAATGCAGTAGATTACGTAGTTTTATCCTAGCCATTGAAGAAAAAAAAAAAAGAAAAAAGAAAAAAAACGAACAACAAAAAATAAGTAAAATATAAAATGTACATAAGTTTTTTGCTCAGCAATGAGCATGTTATACTGGTTTAATCGAAAGAAATAAAAAGCGATGAAAGTTACGTTGAAATAGATACATACATACAGTTGAAACTATAGATGCACACTTTGCTTGTATACGCATATGTGTACTTACACATGCAAGAAGATAAAATATAAAAGAAGCTGTTGTTATGTCATAATTCATATATTAGTTTCATATAGCTGGGGAAAAAAAAAAGGGAAAATACCTCAGGTTGGTACAGATATATATCTCGATTGAAAGAGAAAAAGAAAAAAAAGAAATAGAAAAAGGAAACGTATGGTTCACTAATATCGCATGTATCTCATATCATAATATACAAACATACCTCAAAGAAATGTATATATTTAAAAGCGCTATTCATCCAAACAAACAAAACAAACAAACACACATACATATACACACATACATACACAATATTGACGTCAGGTATAATAATAATTATTATTAATAATAATAATATAATTAAATATTAATATAATAAAATAATAATAATCATTATGTCGGAGCAACAGCGATATATAGAGAAGACAGTCGTTCCTGCAATATCCTAATTTTTCCAAGGTACATGAGAAGCATCGATTATTTCCAGGATAATCCATAAAATTTATAGTAATTCATTCACTTTAAAGTATATTAATGATAGGAGCGAATAATACCGCTATATTAAATGCGCGTTGCATTAATTGTGTGCCTTATTCTGTGGCGGCCATTTTTGTAACCAGTTCAAAGCAAACTCCTTGATGATCAACAATGAACAATATTGTCAAAGAGCTCTTAAGACTTATTATTACGCTCGAAGTCGCGAATAAAAACAGAAAATAAATACTTGGCGACAATGATTTTATCTCTGGGCATGCATGATATATAACTGATGATGTATATTAAAAGAAAAAAAAAAAAGGAAAAAAAAGAAAAAAAAAAATAGAAAAAAAAAGTAAAAAAAAAAAAGTGAAAAACTCTCATTTATTCCTTTCGTGGTTACAACTAACGTGCATACACATTCGTACGAATACGTGGCAGGCATTAATATATTAACGTCGTATAAAAAAAAAAAAAAAAAAACGTCACACGTTACTATACAATTATATTTTAGTTGAATTTAAATAAAAATGTAAGGGAGTTAAGTGTACTTCAAATTTTGTTGTGTTTTTGTTTAAAAAATATGAATAAAAAGTTGCAATTAATTAATATACGTTTTTATAATATTAGCTTTTTTTTTTTTTTTATCATTTTTCATTTTTTTCAGTCAACCAAAGGACGATTTTGTTGAAATAACCGATAATACAGGTGATTACTAAAAAAGGTAAGATATATATATATATATATATATAATTACATTATTGGATAATGCAAAGAATAAAATTATTAAAAATACGAATAAACAATGAAAATCATAATTTTATATAATAAAATTACATAAAAGATTTCAAACTTTTATAAGTAATAAGTAAAGATTAAAAAGTAAAATCAAAATTTTTTCCATGAAAATTATAATGAAAAGATGTTTAACATATACATAAACATATACATATACACATATATATATATATATAATATTAATTAAAAAGTTTGAATAATGTATTTTATATAATAATAATTTAAAAAAAACAATTTTAAATCGCCTGCTCTAACCATTTTGAATGTATCACCGTATGACATTTGTTAATTTAAGTTGGTAGCAGTGCTATCAGTGAAATTGTGCTTTTTATATTTTGTGTTCTTAATGTGGTATTCTGTACGATTCTTCACAGTCTAATGGATTACTTTTGAGAAACTTATTAGAATATACTTTTATCAAGTTAAATAAACAATTCTTGATATTTAAGACAAAATGTGGTATGAAATATTACCGCCAATAGCAATAATATTAGCTGGTTTAGGATTACCGCATGTTGCTTCACATTATTTATGTATACATTTTTATGGCACTGTGAGTAAAATTTATCTCAATAAATATTTTGAATAATACTATTAGATTATTTAATATTAATGACATACTAATATTATAATCCTAATTATCACTTTTATATCTTGATAAATAAAAAGTTACGATAGGAGTTTTATTTATTTTATAAATAATATTACAATAATTTCATAAATATTATATGTATAAAATATAATTATATAATAATAATATATATATATCACATTTATTATAAACTTCAATTTATTTAATTTTTCTAGCCAGTACGTAGATTGCTATCGGAAAAATGGGATTTACTTATGTTTTCGAGAGACAAACGTTTGTGTAATGAGCCAATGAATGCAGGGGTAAAAACATGTGAAAATATTGTTTATATTCGTAGAAAAACGCATAGGTTTTTAAAGATATTTATATATGTATATTACTTTTATTCTATTTTAGCAAATGGGACTGGAGAATATACCTGATGATTGAGAAGTACAAATCTATGTATGATTTATTTATCGATCAATTCGAGAAATAGTATCTTAGATCTACTATGTAAATATAATTATCTAATATAAAAAATATATAAAAAAAAAGTATATACAAAAATGTATTATGTATTAACCTTATTTAGCATGGTATCATTATTTGACTTTAATCCAATATTCGTAAAAATATATTTATGCGATGATACTCGGTAAAATAAAAATAATATTTTGAATTAACTTTATTCCTTTACAAATAATTGTTTTTTTCATCTAATCAATAATATAAATATGTAATATATGTCTATTATTTCATTATTATATAATTTTCTATAGATGCACCTTTAATTTGATCATTAACTTTAATCTTTTATCGCTAGGTGGAGTTAAAATATAGTTTCAAAGAAATAATATATACATATGTTTGAGTTTTAAATAAAATTTACATTAGATATAGATTTTTAACGAATTAATTGATTAATAAATTATGAAATTATATCTTGTTTATATACATATATGTAGAGTTATTAAGATCGTCTTTGAATATATATTTTTGTATTAGTGTAGTTGTACAATCAGTAGCTTACTTCACCTTGTTTACAATCGACGGTTTCAACGTTTGAATGAAATAAAATATTGTGAAATAAATTGACAAAAATAACAATAAATATGTCTTTAAAAACCAAACGTATGCAAAAAATTTTGGATCCTATTGAAATACAAGTAAAAAAGATGACGATTTCATTTTTAATTATTAAAATATTTACTTTAGTATACATTCAAACAATACCTATAAGATATAAAATATTAAAACTATATTTTTTATAATGTACTTTCAGATAAATAATTTGAAGCATTCGATAGGGAATAGCAAAGCTGGAACATCCGATGTTTTAAATATAAAATCAGTTTTTTGTGATCAGTTACGTATTTTAGCTGAAAAATTTGAAAACTTATCCAAAGATGATATCACTGATTATCAAGAAATGAAAACAAAAATTGCTGATACGGTTGAGGAATTTTGTTTATCAAATGAATTTGTCGCTAATGAATTGGTATGTTTATTTTATGATAAATTTTGTGTTAATAGTAAAGCAATAATTTTTTAGGTAGAAAACATTAATAGTCATACGAGCAAAGATGCAATAGGAACATTATTGGAAAAGTTTACAATGGCTTTAAAAGCTCTCGAAAATCTTGAGTGTTTACCACTGAAACAAAGACTTCAAGATTATTTTGATTATGTTAAAGAAATGGGTACTGTTAATGAAATTGAAGATTTTCAAAACATAAAGGTTTAATTATTTCTGATAATATTTATGTGTCATAAGCAATAAGAAAATAATATATATATTTATATTTTTTTTGTTCTTTATAGGAACTAGGTACTTCTATATTAGAAATACTTGGACCATTACAAAAATACAGAAAAAATTTAATTTCAAATTTGCTATCAGAAAGAATAGCATTATACACCTTTCAGATACATACAACGTTTAGTATGTTAGTACAGCTGATTCAGGAGCAACATCAATTAAATGCATCAATTTACGTAAATCTATTAGCTAATATTTGTGTTTTTTTTAAGTTCAGTTAGAAAATTTGCAACAGATATATTTTTGATATTGATTGATTTTAATTTCATTGTTATCAAACAATATATTTGTTGTAGCAAAAGTAATACAAAATAAAAATATTAAATAATTTAATAATTGTTGCAGAATTGCAAGAAATATATATGCGAAAGAATGTGTCTTTGTTTCAAATTAATACTCGAAGTTCTGGATGCACCAAATCCATCTTCAGAAGACGAAACTATAGAAAAAGAAAATCATTTTGTTTATAGGTATCGTATGCAAAATTAATTTCTACAAGATTATAGTCACTTTCATTTCAATTAGTTTCAAATATTTTATTATTCTTTAGAATGGATTTGGTACTTGATATTATAGCTGAAATGTCAACAAAAACTCAAGAACAACAAGTCCTAGAATGTACAGAATTGTGGTGGGGTATAGAGGATATATTTTCACATGCAATGTCAATTGCACAATTGTGTCAACCCCAAAATTTTGAAGCAATATCAGCAGCTTGTCAATCGATAATGGGAGAATACGAAAATTTAAAATCACAACTCTGTTCTGAAACTCCAGATCCTAGCGTTAACAATCTCTTTATGAATACTTTGAACGACGCATTATATCGCTTAGAACGCAAAGTCAATATTTCAGTGTTAATGCTTGTTATGGAAGTATTTAGTGATTCTTTCAATGCTTTAAGAAAACTTGTTATGACATGTGGAAGTTCATTGACTGCAAAGAAAAGATCTAAAAGCGATTTACATAGTGCTATAGAAGATTTTGATCAGCTTACGGATAAAGCTATGCAAATTGGAATATTTGCCAATGCATGTTGCAGAGATGTAGAGCGTTCGTACAACTCATAGAAAATGTATTATGCAATGTGACAGAAATAAGGATTTATACCAAATTAATATTAGATGTAACTTCTATTTGCTTATTTGTTCATATAATATATACTTCTATGTGTGTTGTTCTATTTTTGTCACACTACACAGTTATAATTTTATTATTAAAATTATGTTTATAAGAAGTATATATAAACATATCCATTGATAAAATTAATTCGTTTTAGGTGTCAATAAAATTCGAAATTGTTTGGCTGGTCTTGAATCATTAGAAAATGAATTAATTGCCGCTATTACTGCGTTCTATCTTCATCCAGACAACAAAGAATTGCGTGCGAGTGTAAAACTTTTAACTTCTCAATGGCAATTAGAGATGAATAAATTGCATAATACTGTAAATCTAATTATTGATTCTGCTGCTTATTGTCAGGTAATTTTGATAAATATGTATCTATATTTTATAAATAACTTAGAATAAATCAGTATGACTTACTATGTAGGTAGTTTTAGACGATCTTCAAGAGCGTATACGTATTATGTCTGATTGTTTCGACAATAGAGAAGCTGTAACTCAACAACAAGTGCAAGGCATTGTTTTACGAGCAGTTTCATTGTCTAGTCAATTAACTATAACTGTAAATGACATTGGAAGTGATAATATTGATAGACAAACGATCATGATGATTAGAGAACTAAAAGCAGGTAATATATATTAGTAATGAACATTTATGATATAATTTGTAAATCATAATAATAATATTATGTATTTTTTAGCTATATTCGAAACCGATGCAAGTGCAAAAAAGCTTCTTGTAGAAAATGCAACCGAACCGCAACAACTGCGAGTTATTAAAAGATGTGAACTGATATTGAATGTAATAAAACGATTACAGCCTGCTTTAGTCACTGTTATGAATAATTCAATATTAATAAGTACTAATTATGGCAAAGCAAGCATGGGACAAGGAGATATGCTTCATGGTAATAATGTAAAAATTAAAGTTTTCGGTACTGTCGAATGTTTTAATTTTATATTTAATTTATTTAATTCTAGATTCCAGTCTAAATTATCCTTCTACAGTATACGGCTTGCCACAAGATGAAAAAACCTTAACTTATATCAGGACACCATACACAGGTTTTTATCAGAAACACTATCTATTACTATTACTAAATTATCATATTTTAAAAATCTATTTAATATTATAGTGCAAAATTATAAACCACCGTTATCAATACAACCAGCTAATAGTGTACCTAGGACTCAAGCAGATTTATCTTCTTTAATTCCATACATAAAAGCTGGACGTATCATACGTATGGAACAAACTATAATGTATAAAACACCACAAAAAATTATAAAAGATACCGAAGAGCATCACATGCAAAAAAAAGTAAAATCTAGAAATTTGTTTAACATTAGGCAACATTTATTTAGTAGAGAAAGTTTCACGCCACAAAGTGAAATTAATTTTTCCTCTGAAACAATAGATTTAACAGGTAACACATCAAATAAATAAAAAAAAACTTTCAACGACATTATATTTTCTGTAAAAAAAAAAATATATATATATATATATATCTTTCAGACATATTAGAAAAAGTAACAAAATTATCTGAAACATTAACTTCATCGTTATCGATTTCATGTAATACAAAATTGCAATATATTAATTTGCCAGACGAAGGGAAAATTAGAAACTTGTCGGATGAGTTGTGCAATATTAGAGTTTCAACAATTAAATCTTTCAAAGATTTAAACAAAACTGCTGTGAAAGAAAAATTAGAAGAATCATCTATAATTGGTGGTGGCGATGCCCCGTCGATCGAAACAGAAAAATATGAAGATGTACAACGATTAGACAAAAAAATGGAGATTTTACAAAAACAAGTACTAAAAGATTCAAGAGAATAACATTAAATAATTAAAATGACAAATGGTGCAACTATATGATAAATCCGTCCAGAGAGGAAATGAGTAAAGAAATAAGTATATGCAAAGTGCTCAAGATTCAACGCGACGAGACTGAATAAAAAGATATAATTATTTTCATATGAAAACTGTTATAATGAATAGGTATACTTGACAACTTTATTAACTAATGCAGTATTCAAATGAATTTTGTTGTTATGTCAATTAAATATCGTTCAACTTATAAAGATTGTTAATGGTGATTGAATTAATGTTATAGATAGTCAGGTCTTTAATAAAAAATTTATATACTTACGTATAATACTTAATGGATCATAAGTTAAATTTTTGATTCGTTATTACTTTCTCGAAAGCTTTTAGAATTTATAATTAATTATAGAGCAAAATGAAATATTTTTATATTTTATTTCATTTATTTTAATTTTATGATGTATCGATGCTGCACGAAGTACGTATATAAATTTGTATGTGTGTTATGTATATATATATATATATATATATAAATGTATATATGTATATATATAAAAATGATTATTGTACATTTTGGAATAAATGCGATAATATGCACACACACATATATATATATATATATATATATAAGATGAACATTTAATAACCTTCTAACCTTTCAATTGTTTACGTAGTAAGCGTCAAAGATGGCGAGTTAATTGAACCTTTTCTTTCTTGTTACGTTTCTCTCGTATATTTTTGTAAATATATTAAATATAATACCGATGTAATTATAATAAGAATAGAATAAAAATCATAATTAAGATAATATTAAGATAGATCAAAATTATTTATTACAATTTTATCACAATTTTACAAATTACAAACTTAATATGATTTTATAACCTATATAACATGATATAAATGTTACTGAAACGTCGTTTTTAGAATTAGTGTATAACAATAATAATAAAAATAAGAAGAAACAAAGGAACAATGCTGCAAAACAGTGAATTAAATGCGAATTCACCATTACCTACTGAAAAAATGCCAGATTGTTGGAATCAGGATAATAGAATGAATGCACTGTTTTCCCCATTTCGAAGCAAATCTGCTAATCAACAAGACTGGATTTCAAAATACAAATTTTGGAATAATCTTATATATGTATGGTTAAAGCATACAATGCAATGTAGTTTTTCTATTTTCGATTTGAATGAAATTTTTAAACGTAAAGGATGCAGCCCTCTGTGCCTGACAACAGTTACCCAAGAAATGCTAAGGTAAATATAATTGTATATTTAATAATTTAGAATAATTACAAAGAATCTTAAAGAGATGTTGTTACATATATCTTATATTTGTTTATCAGGAATAGAGAAATAGTATTGGAAGAAGAATTCTTAAAAGAACCAAGTGATTCCTGGACTACATGGTCTTTGGATGTATTTATTAAAAAACCGCTTACATGGTCTTATTACAAAATGAAGGATTACGTAATAGGACAAAATATAGATATAAACACCAGATACGTACATTTAAAAGCAGTAAAAGAAATAGCCGAACAAATACTTTCTACTATAGTCAATGAAAATGATAATATTCTTATTTCTATAACTGAAATACTTGAAAAATGTAAAAAAGAAGAAACGTATTCTGATATCAGTGAAAATACTTTGAAGCTAGCGTTGATTTGGCTTAAACATCATAAAAAAGCAGTTTTGAAAAAAAGCTCTATCAACAATGAATTATTAGTTAAATTTTCTACACAAACTATATACGAAATTTCAGAAATAGATGAGACATTATACAAGCTATTGAATCAAGAAAGTAAATTTGAAAGAGAAATTGAATTATTGGAGAAGGAAAAAATTATTATTATGGATAAAGTTAAAACGTGTCTGGCAAAAGAATTAAAACAGGTAGCAAAAACTCATCTAAGAAAAAAGAATGAAATAGAAAAAACAATCGAAAAGCGTGCGCAAATACTTGGAAATTTGCGTGCTCTTATATTAAGTATTCAAGATACACATTCGAACAGTAGTGCTGTCGATGCTTTTAAACTTGGTTCTAATGTATTGTCCCAATTCGAAGAAAAGGGATTAACAGAGTATAAAGTCAGAGATGTTATGGATGATCTAAATGAGGTATCCCAAATTTAGAAATTTATTAATTATTTCATAGAAATAAAATTGCAATGCTTCAATTTTAAATTTGATTTGTAAAATGTTTCAGGCCTTAGAAAATTATAAAGATGTACAATCTACATTATCAGAAATATTACCGAGTGCTGATTTTGAATCAGATTCAGATTTAGAAAAAGAACTTTCAGAATTAATGAATAATGATGATGTGCTTGAGTCAACATCTAATATAAATAATAAAGAAGAATTAGATGATATCGAAGAACGATTAAGGAACTTAGGTGTAGCTGGTATGAATTCAAATAATATTTTTATTAGATTAAATTCAAATTATATACAGGTTTTATATGTATATATATATATATATATTATTTATTATATAGGTTTACCTTCACCTCAGAAATCTTTAAAAACATCTACCCCTATACAAAAGAAAAAAGTATTGGTACAAGCTGAAAATATGTGAAATAATATTTAATGTGTTATCTTATTTTTCAAAGGAGTGTTCATTTTATATTTTTAATGTGATTTTAAACGTGATTTTGTTTAATGACTATTGTTATAGTATTAAGCTTTGAGATATAATAAAAAAAAAAAATAAAATATAATGGGATATACAAATATTTAAAAAAAAAATTCATAAAAATATATTTCATCTTCTGTACATAAGATGGTGCTGTATACATTCGCTTCGATCGGTAACTAATTTAGAACATAACCTTTATACCAATTATTTATAACCACTGATTATTTACAGTATGCTGTTATACAACATTGATTGTGAATAAATATGTTATCATTTTTTCGAAAGTTATCAATTGGTTGGAAGATTAGAGATGGTATGCTTCCAGAAACAATCATGGGAACGACAGACGTCGTAAACTTAAAGGATCAAAATGCTTTTGCACTGAAGACAGACTTAGAATTGAAAGAATCCGTTTATGGTAAATTTTAATTATGTTTTATAATTGTGACAATTATATCGATTATAACCAAAATCATTTAATTATGATGCAATGTAGAAAAACAATTTATGGTGTTATTATTAATTATAAACATTTATTTTACATTTGGAATTTATAATTTTGCCATATCATTGTATCTCTCATTATAAAGGAATAAATATTTAATAAATTGATGCAATACAATTGTATAATTTTTAATATGTTTATCTTTTTTATTCTTAGATTTGTTAAGAACCATTAAGGACCCGGAGAAACCACAAACTTTAGAACAGCTCGATGTAATATATGAAGATTGTGTTAACATTTGTCAAAGTACTCCAAGTGGTATTTCTGTAATACGGGTTGAATTTAATCCAACAGTGCCACATTGTTCGTTAGCAACACTTATAGGATTATGTATCAGAGTAAAACTTGAACGGCATCTAGTAGCAATATTTAAATTGGATATTTTTATCAAAGAGGGTACACATTCTACAGAACAAGAAAGTACGTACATCAAATTTTATATATTACAATAACTTTAGAACTTTTAACATTAGAACCTTCAACATTTAGTTGTTGAAAATGAATTTCAATTTAAGATGTTATATTATTTAATATTTTTAATTTGATTGCAGTTAATAAACAAATAAATGATAAAGAACGAATAGCAGCTGCTATGGAAAATCCAAATTTAAGGGATTTGGTAGAAAAATGTATTCAAGAAGAAGATTAATAAATGTAGAAAGTCATTTTTTTTTATCCTAACATATATTAATTTAATATTGATTGTATATATCATATTTATAGATTCGTGGGAGTTTATTAAATCATAATCATAAATAATTATACTATATATAATTATACTTTGATAAATCCTTTCATGTATTTTATATAAATTATATTTATTAAAGTCAAAGTATAATATAATCGATCTGTTTTGTATTAAATGTTAAGTGTTTACTAAATTATATGATATAAATAAAATAATATTATTATTTGTTTAAGTGATACTTTAGGGTAAATTATTTTTCCATTAAAAAAGAATCTTCGTAGATAATCTTCAAATGAGATAAAATTCGATCAATCGATATTTGCGATTGCCCGATAGAATCGATAGAAGACGAACATTTAAAATTCTAATACAATTTAATTTTTATTATTCAATTAATTTGCTTTATTTGAATTTTCAGAGAATTTTTGAAAAAGGTAAAAAGAGAAGTGCCCTTTTTTTCTTATGGTAAATGTAAATTTTTCAAATTCCTTAGTTTCACATCTACGTTATATTTTATCTATGGATCATCAATTGATACGAATGTATGTAACGAAGAAAGTTAAGAATCATAACCTAAGAATGTATTTTAATTCGTATTTGAAAATATATGTTTGCTAAATATTCATTGGAAATATTACAATAAAGTACTTATATTTCATATTTGTAATTTTTGATAAAAATTTAATTGCAAATGTTGTATTGCATAAAGAATTGTGCAACTTGTAGTTACAACGTGTTGCGACAAATAACCCGTGTATTAGGTAAATAATTCGATATGTCAACGTGTTATAGAATTATTTTATTCATTAAAAATTTTTTTTAGGTGTCTATAATTATAGAAATATGTCGATTCAAATTGAAACTGTTAACCCAGAACCAAATTTAAATAATCCAAACAACAAAAGATTAAGAGTTGACGAAGATGAAGACAGTGCTGTAAAGATTCAAAAAGTAAATGTGGTAAAGATTAAAAGAAGGGCTTACGCATTAATGATGGGTTATCTTGGTAGAGATTATTATGGAATGCAAATAAATCCTGGAATGAAAACTATCGAGGATGATTTATTAAATGCATTGCTAAAGAATAACTTGGTAACTACAGAAAATATTGAAAATTTAAGATCCTTTAATTTTCAAAGAGCTGCAAGAACAGACAAAGGAGTATCGGCCGCTAGACAAGTCGTTTCTCTGAAGCTACGTAAGATATATATTTTTATTAATTATCGATATATCATAAAGAAAATTTTTCATGATTATACCTTCAAAGTTTAAATGAATAATATTGTCCATTTTAGCTGAAACTGTATCTAAAGATAGTATAAATGATTGCTTACCAAATGAAATTAAAGTATTTGGTATCAAACGCGTTACAAAAGGTTTCAATAGTAAAAGTAACTGCAGTGGTAGAACATATAGATATATCATTCCTGCATTTGCATTTGTTGAAGAGGATAAGGCCTCATTACCTTCTCGAGAAGAATGCGATGTAGAAAAACGGATGAAAGAATTATCGGTGATCGAAGGAAAACCATATATTGACTTTCGATTAAAACCAGAAACTTTGGAAAAAATAAATTCATTTATGAAACTTTTTCAAGGAACTCATAATTTTCATAATTTTACATCAAAAGTGTAAGTTATTTATCTTAAATAATTACACGTATATTGTTTTATAAAAATTTTGTTTAATGTTTTATTTGTTCGCAGAAAGCCATTAGATCCACGGGCAAAACGTTATATAATTAAATTTCAATGTGTAGATACATTTATCTCAGAAAATATAGAATTTGTAATAATAGAAATTAAAGGTCAAAGTTTCATGTTGCATCAAATCAGAAAAATGATTTCTATGGTTATCGCATTTTTAAGAAACATGGCGACAGAAGATTCTTTGAAACAGGCATTTAAAGATGAAAAGATGGATATACCATTAGCTCCCAGTTTAGGTTTATCCTTAAATTATGTAAGGAAATTAATTTCTGAATTTTATTCCATAAGTAATGGACGATACAAAACCATGCGAAATTTTGTTTTTTCAGGTACATTACGATTATTATAATACAAGGTATGGTTCAGATGGCATACATGAACCTTTAGATTGGAAAGAATGTGAGGAAGAAGTAGAAAAATTTCAATCGGAATACATAGTGAAACACATTGTAAATACAGAAGTAACAAACCAGACGTATCCTTTTAAAGTAATTTATTTAAATATTTGAAATACAAAAAAAAATGGAATAATATTTTTTTTTTCTCTTCTAATATCGCTACCTTAACTATAATAACATCATAGAACGTTGAACTGGCTTGCCAGTCTTCCCTTGCATTCATTTTCAGTCAGAGAAGAATCAATTGCATATTAATATCTATAATTCTCTTTCCATTATATAGATATATTTTTTATGCGTCATCAACTAATTATAAATATTAATTACATTTATGATTATGTATAATCACAATAACAATCTGTAAAAAACAGGAAAAAAGAAAGAAAGGAAAAAAAAAAGAAAAAGAATGGATGTTTCAACAAAAATTATTTTCAAACGAATTCTCACCTATTTCCCAAATTGATGTTGTGGTGATACGTTCAAAAAAAGAAAAGAGAAAAAAAAAGGAAGAGAAAAGAAAAAAAATACCAGATGAAATTGAAATTATAACTTAAGTAACATATATTTAACCAATCTTATCAAATTGATTTTAAATGATTTTCTTAGAATTCTCATTATAGCGTAGAACTTCATTATTTCTACGTTTATTTCCTTCTTTTATGTATGGTACACGATATTGATGGTATGCGTTCATCGATATACGTATATCACACATACAAGCTCACATACTCAACGGGTAATTCCGGGTCGATACACGATCAGTGGTGGATCCTAGTTGATGACAGCAACAGCACGAAACGGACTCTCACTCTATTTCTCTCTCTCTCTATCTTTTAGTATTATTGCGATTTGAAGTTACGTTTTTTTTTTTTTTTTGGTTATTATGAAAATCGATAGGAGGTATTTCTTTCTAAATACATTTTTCGGTAAGTAATACATATCTTTTGTATTTGTTTTATATTTCGATAGACAGATTTTTTTTTATTACGTCTTACTCTTTTTATATAAATTTTCCTTATAATTTAATATGTATATGAATTAATATTTATATGTACTAGTGTATACATGCGTTAAATTGAATATATATATATATATATATATATGTATATGTATACATATATATATATATATATATATAGACACACAACATAAAGATTGGAACGTCGATAATTCGAAAGAATTCTTGAAAAGTTTTATCATACTGGAAATCCCGATTGACATTTGTTATTCTGAAAACATTCTGATCTTTAACATAATTTAATTTGTTTATTAAAGTATCATATATATATATATATATATTTTTTTTAAACAATTTTGTATTACATGCAAATATTATTTTATAAATTAAATTCAATAACAAAAATTTGATAAATTTTGTAGATATACGTACGGTATAGAAAAAATATTTTGTTCGTTGTTATTCAAATGAAAAATATTTGTTATTATATATCGTTAATGCACAATTAATAATAAAACAATCGACATTAATTAATGCACGAATGTATTTACGATGCATCTTGATACTAAAGAATCAAAAACCAGTTTCGTTCATAACTGTGGAGAATGTCCTTGAACTCAGAGAGGAATCTTACATTTATCTACAGAAGATAGACATTCGAAATACTATTAGTCGAATACTGTATTGTAATCATTATCATATGGCTTTTATTTTTTTGATAAATTCATATTTATTTAATTTTAACAAATTATTATAAAATATATTTTTATATTATATATATATATGTGTATGCATAAATATATATATATATATATATATATATATATATATATATATATAAATATAGACAGAAATAATGTGTATAAACATCAATTTGATAATGATCTATTTAACAAGTTATTTTTAAATTAAATTAATATTATATGTAATTTTTTATTACATATTTAAAAAATGATCAGATAGTTAAATGATTGCTTTAATTTCATAGCCTTCTTAAATATTGTATCTACGCAACAAAGAGGGAAATGTAGGTGAGTAAAAAATATCTGGAAAATTATTTATATATATATATATATATATATATATATATATATATATATATATGTATTATATTTTTTAATATCTTTTACAGAATTGGAGAATTTCAATGTCATGATGGAGAGTGTATATCAAGCGAATTTTTGTGCGATGGAGCAGCAAATTGTAAAGATCAATCCGATGAAACGCAGTCTGAATGTTCTAAATCTCAATTAGTATGCTCGCCATATGCATTTAGATGTAATTATGGCGCCTGTATTGATGGCGATCTAACGTGTAATGGAATACGAAATTGCATTGACAACAGCGATGAAACATTGGATTCATGTTCGAATAACTTGTATAATACTACAACCTCCATAAATTGTTCCAGTAATCAATTCCAATGTAATAATGGTGAATGCATCGATTTAGTAAAACTGTGTGATGGTAAAGTCGATTGTAAAGATCGCTCTGATGAAACATTTTCTGCATGTAAATCAATGAAGTGAGAGAACGTTATTACATTTATTAAATTATTCAATTATAATATGTTTTTAATATTATCGTTTGCTGATATTGATATTTTGTAGCTGTGAATCGTATTTATTTCGTTGCAACTATGGTGCTTGCATAGATGGTGATTTAAAGTGCAATGGTATAATAAATTGTGCGGATGGATCAGATGAGGATAAAACATTGTGTTCAAATATGACTACTACTACTACTACTACTACATCTATACCATTTATACCTCCTTCAAGGGGTACGACATCGACACTTCCCCCTTGGAATCCACAGGAATCAAATTATTGTTTGGTACCTCCGCAGCCAGCAAATGGTAAACGAAAATTACATAAGTCGCAATGCCAAACAGAAGAAAATTGTGATGTGCAAGAAGGTGTACAACTATCCAAGGGGGCTTATTTGATTTATACCTGTAATTCTGGTTATAAAATAAGTGGTTCCTCTGATGTATTTTGTGGTCCAGAAGGAAAATGGTTAAATATTCCAATTTGTTCTGGTAAGATTTATATATTAAGCATTATTATAGCAAAAAATATACGAATATATACATATAAAAATATATGTATATGTATAATGCTTTCATCAGATTTTTCATTATTATCTAAATGCATATTTCATCATTTTAGAAATACGTTGTAAATCATTGGCTTCAGCATCAACAAATGCTAAATGTACATATAATGGTCAATGGACAATTTGTGAATCTCCCGTTTTGCCTGGAACAGTTGCAACATTGAATTGTCGCAACAGCTATCGTGAAGATACGATATTTTTATCAAGACAAAGAGATCAAGTTACATGTAACGAAAGAGGTCAATGGGAACCAGAACCATTACAATGTATTCCAGGTCCGCTAGTTATTAATGTTCATATTGGGGGTGGCAGCGTAACATTACAAACTAATGAACAAAATCAATCCCTTTCTCCTGTAATAGAAATTTTCCCTGAAAAAGTTATAATACACGCAAATACTCGTAATTCGAATAATTCTGAAATTGATGTTAGAATACTTAACCCAAACAAGGCTTCAAAAGAACCAGAAGAATCCAAATATGTATGGATGTAATCTTAAATGCTGCCAATTATATGTTTAAAAAAATATTATGCTAGATACTTCCTTAGAATTCAACACAATTTATATCGTGATATATTTTTTCAAATTTGATTGTCAAACGATTTGAGATAATTCACGTAAAAATATTATAATTATTAACTTATAAGTACAACATTTTGAAAGCTTTAGTCAAATAATATTAGATTTTATTTATTTATGAAATATGAAATATAATATTTTTAATTTATTTAATTTGTGAAAAATCCGCTCACTAGTTAAATATCTATTAGATAGAATAACTATTAGAAATAATTAAAATACTATCATAAATAAATTAAAATACATAAATCCCCACTTAAAACCTATCATTTGATCCCATCAATTGTATGCTGCTTAAGATAGCAACTGTGAATTATCTCTTACTATATTAAATTAATTACTATATTAAATAATATATTAAATATTATGTACTACGACATTGTTAAAAAATTATCATTTTTAATTATAAATTTTGTACATTTATTCGAATTACGTATATAATAATTTTAATGTCAATACATTTTTTAGTATGCGGAGTTGTTACTCCAAGCACAAAACCTCTCATTGTACATGGCGGTGCTGCTAATATTTCTCTATTTCCATGGCATGCTACTTTATATGAAACAAAAAGTCTAGATGGACCAAAGGAATTTATTTGTGGAGCGACAATTATAAAAGAGAATTTCCTTATTACGGCAGCTCATTGTGTTTTTGATGAAACAAATAACAGAATAAATGATCCAAAAAGATATTATATAGCAACTGGAAATATTTTTCGTGATTATGATTATGCGTTACACGATCCGCGTTTCGTTAAAAAGGCTAAGGTATGGAAAGTTAAAAAATTAATTTTATATTAAAGTATAAAATGTTCAATGTCTTTAAATAATATTTTAATCGTAAAATTTATTTATGTATCATTTTTCAGGTGAAAAGCATTTATGTCAATTGTAATTATTTGGGCTTAGAAGGAAATTATGCTTGGGACATAGCTCTCTTAGAGATTGACGTGCCATTTGTATTCTCAGCTTTGTTATTACCAGCATGTTTGGATCAATCTTATATTGAATCTGGACAAGGGGTTGTTGCAGGATTCGGTAGAACAGCTTTAGGGTCATCAAGTTTTATTCTACAATCCGTAACACTTCCATATGTTCCTCTTAATCAATGCAAATCTGTAGGAAATACTGTACAGTCTGAGAAATTTATAACAATTGACAAATTTTGTGCTGGTTATACAAATGGTTAGTAATAAAAATGAATACGTTAGATCAAATACATCTATAAATTATATTAAATATATATTTTAGGAACATCTGTGTGTGATGGCGATAGTGGTGGAGGATTGGTATTTCAAACTGGAAATTTGTGGTTTTTAAGAGGTATTGTTAGTATCGGACTTGGTGAAACGCTATCGGGTGGTATTAGAAGTTGTAATAGTCATTCATATTCTCTTTATACACGTATCTCCAGTCACATAAGCTGGATTCAAGATATTACTTTCAGATTAGAAACATCTAAACCAATTCCCTCATGCCGTAGTTCAAGTTCTTATATATTTACATAAATTAATAATATAATAAAGTACTGATTTTATATAATGCATTAGTTGTTAATTCCTACAATAAAGCAATAAATTGGATGCATTAAAAAATTTTTAATTCTTTTTCTTACTCGCGCATACATATATAAAAAATGACAAGCTTTTAGAAAAATACTAATTGTCATTTTATGAATAAATATTATTTATTTTTATTACAAGCGGATCATAAATTCTTCTCATTGAAAAATTTGAAATCCATTAGTTATATTATATCAAATTAAATTAATGCTCCAGAAATACTCAATCATTAACGATCTAACTGATATCTTTTCTGAAAAGTATAATATATAGTTTATTTCCAAATAATTTATAATATTTGCAATCAAATGATGAAAGTATAATAAATACGTTCTTCAAAAAATATAATAAACTAATGTTTAAATATTTATACGTATGTTTAAAGATACTACAGCTTGAAACTTGAGTTAAATATAAAATAAATTAAATTAATGTTCAAACGGAGATAAAAATTGAATGGGAGGTAGTTTCCAGTTCACGTAATGCCAAACGAACATAACAATGACATTGACCATAAACAAACTAGTCTTCTTTTGCACTTCGACGTGTTCACATGGACATTCTCTCTTTTCAAACACGAAAACTTAAAATTAATAGTCTCGATAGTTTTTCAATTATTTAAACAATCTCTAATGTACACGGAGTATAATATACAAATATTTAAACAATAGTACATTCGTTTAAACATTGCAAAGTAGAAAACGGTCGAGAAATTTAAAATAACTTTAATAAAAGATTCCGATACATAAAAATTTTATCTCGCGGTTGTTGGCCTTGTGCGATATAAACATAAACGGTCCTTCGATTAACTTTGACAATTACCGAGTTAGTTTTCTTTTGCACTCCGACCAGTGCACATCGTTTCTCTTTTCCTAAACGCGAAAACTTAAAAATTAATACTTTTGATAATTTTTCAATTATTTAAACAATCTGTAATGTACACGGGGTACAAATAAACTAATATTTAAACAATAGTACATTCGTTTAAACATTGCAAAGTAGAAACCGGTCGAGAAATTTAAAATAACTTTAATAAAAGATTCCGATACATAAAAATTTTATCTCGCGGTTGTTGGCCTTGTGCAATATAAACATAAACGGTCCTTCGATTAACTTTGACAATTACCAAGTTAGTTTTCTTTTGCACATCGACTAGTGCACATCGTTTCTCTTTTCCTAAACGCGAAAACTTAAAAATTAATACTTTTGATAATTTTTCAATTATTTAAACAATCTGTAATGTACACGGGGTACAAATAAACTAATATTTAAACAATAGTACATTCGTTTAAACATTGCAAAGTAGAAACCGGTCGAGAAATTTAAAATAACTTTAATAAAAGATTCCGATACATAAAAATTTTATCTCGCGGTTGTTGGCCTTGTGCAATATAAACATAAACGGTCCTTCGATTAACTTTGACAATTACCAAGTTAGTTTTCTTTTGCACTCCGACCAGTGCACATCGTTTCTCTCTTCCTCGACGCGAAAACTTACAAATTAATACTTTTGATAATTTTTCAATTATTTAAACAATCTGTAATGTACACTGGGTACAAATAAACTAATATTTAAACAATAGTACATTCGTTTAAACATTGCAAAGTAGAAACCGGTCGAGAAATTTAAAATAACTTTAATAAAAGATTCCGATACATAAAAATTTTATCTCGCGGTTGTTGGCCTTGTGCAATATAAACATAAACGGTCCTTCGATTAACTTTGACAATTACCAAGTTAGTTTTCTTTTGCACTCCGACCAGTGCACATCGTTTCTCTCTTCCTCGACGCGAAAACTTAAAAATTAATACTCTCGATAGTTTTTCAATTATTTAAACAACATCTAATGTACACGGAGTACAATAAACTTAAAAATTAATACTCTCGATAGTTTGTCAATTACTTAAACAACATCTAATGTACACGGAGTACAATAAACTAATATTTAAACAATAGTACATTCGTTTAAACATTGCAAAGTAGAAACCGGTCGAGAAATTTAAAATAACTTTAATAAAAGATTCCGATACATAAAAATTTTATCTCGCGGTTGTTGGCCTTGTGCAATATAAACATAAACGGTCCTTCGATTAACTTTGACAATTACCGAGTTAGTTTTCTTTTGCACTCCGACCAGTGCACATCGTTTCTCTCTTCCTAAACGCGAAAACTTAAAAATTAATACTCTCGATAGTTTTTCAATTATTTAAACAACATCTAATGTACACGGAGTACAATAAACTTAAAAATTAATACTCTCGATAGTTTGTCAATTACTTAAACAACATCTAATGTACACGGGGTACAAATAAACTAATATTTAAACAATAGTACATTCGTTTAAACATTGCAAAGTAGAAAACGGTCGAGAAATTTAAAATAACTTTAATAAAAGATTCCGATACATAAAAATTTTATCTCGCGGTTGTTGGCCTTGTGCAATATAAACATAAACGGTCCTTCGATTAACTTTGACAATTACCAAGTTAGTTTTCTTTTGCACTCCGACTAGTGCACATCGTTTCTCTTTTCCTAAACGCGAAAACTTAAAAATTAATACTTTTGATAATTTTTCAATTATTTAAACAATCTGTAATGTACACGGGGTACAAATAAACTAATATTTAAACAATAGTACATTCGTTTAAACATTGCAAAGTAGAAACCGGTCGAGAAATTTAAAATAACTTTAATAAAAGATTCCGATACATAAAAATTTTATCTCGCGGTTGTTGGCCTTGTGCAATATAAACATAAACGGTCCTTCGATTAACTTTGACAATTACCAAGTTAGTTTTCTTTTGCACTCCGACCAGTGCACATCGTTTCTCTCTTCCTCGACGCGAAAACTTAAAAATTAATACTCTCGATAGTTTTTCAATTATTTAAACAACATCTAATGTACACGGAGTACAATAAACTTAAAAATTAATACTCTCGATAGTTTGTCAATTACTTAAACAACATCTAATGTACACGGAGTACAATAAACTAATATTTAAACAATAGTACATTCGTTTAAACATTGCAAAGTAGAAACCGGTCGAGAAATTTAAAATAACTTTAATAAAAGATTCCGATACATAAAAATTTTATCTCGCGGTTGTTGGCCTTGTGCAATATAAACATAAACGGTCCTTCGATTAACTTTGACAATTACCGAGTTAGTTTTCTTTTGCACTCCGACCAGTGCACATCGTTTCTCTCTTCCTAAACGCGAAAACTTAAAAATTAATACTCTCGATAGTTTTTCAATTATTTAAACAACATCTAATGTACACGGAGTACAATAAACTTAAAAATTAATACTCTCGATAGTTTGTCAATTACTTAAACAACATCTAATGTACACGGGGTACAAATAAACTAATATTTAAACAATAGTACATTCGTTTAAACATTGCTAAGTAGAAAACGGTCGAGAAATTTAAAATAACTTTAATAAAAGATTCCGATACATAAAAATTTTATCTCGCGGTTGTTGGCCTTGTGCAATATAAACATAAACGGTCCTTCGATTAACTTTGACAATTACCAAGTTAGTTTTCTTTTGCACTCCGACTAGTGCACATCGTTTCTCTTTTCCTAAACGCGAAAACTTAAAAATTAATACTTTTGATAATTTTTCAATTATTTAAACAATCTGTAATGTACACTGGGTACAAATAAACTAATATTTAAACAATAGTACATTCGTTTAAACATTGCAAAGTAGAAACCGGTCGAGAAATTTAAAATAACTTTAATAAAAGATTCCGATACATAAAAATTTTATCTCGCGGTTGTTGGCCTTGTGCAATATAAACATAAACGGTCCTTCGATTAACTTTGACAATTACCAAGTTAGTTTTCTTTTGCACTCCGACCAGTGCACATCGTTTCTCTCTTCCTCGACGCGAAAACTTAAAAATTAATACTCTCGATAGTTTTTCAATTATTTAAACAACATCTAATGTACACGGAGTACAATAAACTTAAAAATTAATACTCTCGATAGTTTGTCAATTACTTAAACAACATCTAATGTACACGGAGTACAATAAACTAATATTTAAACAATAGTACATTCGTTTAAACATTGCAAAGTAGAAAACGGTCGAGAAATTTAAAATAACTTTAATAAAAGATTCCGATACATAAAAATTTTATCTCGCGGTTGTTGGCCTTGTGCAATATAAACATAAACGGTCCTTCGATTAACTTTGACAATTACCGAGTTAGTTTTCTTTTGCACTCCGACCAGTGCACATCGTTTCTCTCTTCCTAAACGCGAAAACTTAAAAATTAATACTCTCGATAGTTTTTCAATTATTTAAACAACATCTAATGTACACGGAGTACAATAAACTTAAAAATTAATACTCTCGATAGTTTGTCAATTACTTAAACAACATCTAATGTACACGGGGTACAAATAAACTAATATTTAAACAATAGTACATTCGTTTAAACATTGCAAAGTAGAAAACGGTCGAGAAATTTAAAATAACTTCAATAAATGATTCCGATACATAAAAATTTTATCTCGCGGTTGTTGGCCTTGTGCAATATAAACATAAACGGTCCTTCGATTAACTTTGACAATTACCGAGTTAGTTTTCTTTTACACTCCGACCAGTGCACATCGTTTCTCTCTTCCTAAACGCGAAAACTTAAAAATTAATACTCTCGATAGTTTTTCAATTATTTAAACAACATCTAATGTACACGGAGTACAATAAACTAATATTTAAACAATAGTACATTCGTTTAAACATTTCAATTACCGTAACTCGCGAGAAAATTAAAATAATTAAAATTTTATTTGCTTATTTAAATTTTGGACTGCCGTTCCTTGATTGAGTGTGAAGTCAACCAAATTAAATCTCTGATCAACTTGGACTGTTACTGGATCAGTTTTCTTTGGGTTTCCTACGAGTAAGCGTCGAAGCTCTCTCAGGATATCTTTCCTGCATAGTTATAAGGAAGACTTGAAATAAGTATATTTCTATATCATACATTTCTTGAATAATTTATACAGTTTCTTATTATAACAGTGTTCCTAATTATTTTGTTTGTATTTTTCTTTTTCAGAACATCGTTGTAATCGCGAGTATAGCGATGAAGTGATCAAATATTTTTATTGCTAAAATAAAAATATCATCAAATAGAAGCAGTGTTTGTTCGTTCGCGATTCGCGATTTAAATAACAAATGTTTTTTCTTTTAAATAACGACTGCGTGCAATGCAGTTTTTAGAGTCAGTGTTTGCTCGCGAAGTGTTTTGCTCTTTTAACAGTCAGACAAACTGTATTTATAAAAGATAATTGAGTTTCGCGAAGTAAACTCAGTGACCGTTCGTTAAAAAATAACTATCGCTTAATAGAGTCAGTGCATCATTGAAGAGGAATTTAACCAAGTTCAATGTTGACTCTTTTTCAACCAGTTACGAATCATCCACCCTCAATTTCGACCTAAATCCCGAACGAGTGTTTTGGAGCCATCGCAGAACTTCTTAAGTAGTGAGTGAATTTTTAAATCCCTCTGATCACTCAATCATGTCGAGGACGAAAGGTCCGAATCGGCATGGGTGATTGGTTGTAATTAATTAGTAGAAGAGCATTGAGTGACCACGTGTAAATTTCTTCGGAGATTTACTCGTGAATGGTTTCTTATTTTTTCATTTATTTATTAGATCAGGATAGGGTCTTCTTACTCAAACGCATTTATAATTATTTGAGATTTTGAATATTTTAATACATTTTTCAATATTTTACTCGCGCGGAAATAAGTAATGAATCGATATTCATAAGTTCTAATAAGGAACGAGTAAGAAGACACTCGCGATGGATAGTCTCTGGATTACAAACGAAACTGTGGATGATTTTATTACAATAATTAAAATATTCGTTTGTAAGAAGGAACGTCCAAGGATTTGCTTTATATTTTTAAACAATTATTAATTAAATATTTAATCAATTTAAATTGATACAAAAAAAGTCTCGATAGAGTCATTGGTTTTGAAAGAGAAAAATCGAGTAGAATGATTGCTAAAAAACAAAGAGACGTAATCCGTAAGCCTAGATGATAAATTAATTAATTTTTAGCTCAGGATTTTCAGAAATTAATATACTATTATCTAATTTGTAATTTTTTTATAATTAATATCTAATTTCTCCCACGCAGCGAAAAAATATCTTTCGAAAGGATAATAATAAGTTTTCAGATTCGTTAGGGTTGTATTAGAGTTTTCTTTCATATCTTAGAATTTGGAATCAAATTTTGTCGTTACAGTTTTAGAGTGATAATCGATTAGGTTGAGGCACGAAGCAAAGAAGAGGCTATATGCCGAAGACAACATGTGGCTCAAGAGGACAACTATTAGGCTATTGAGTTATTTTCGAAGGTTCACTAAGAACTTTCGAGAATGGCTCTTAGTTTTACCATGTTATTGTTTTAATTTTACCATGTTGTCACTCAAAATGCTCTTATGGTGATGGGTGTAGAGGTGTAAATTTAAAAAACTGAGATGAAGTAACTTTCCCTAAATAATATTCCCACATTGCCACGCGTACGCGAATAGGATTATTTCATATTTTATGTCTTTTTAATATTAAACTTGTTTTTAAAACTTAATTGAATTTATAATTCTAGTTTAATAAAATCAAATTTTACGTTAAAGTCGATTGATAAATTTAGCACATTTTTTCTTTTCTAAAGTTCAATTCAATTCACAATTTAATTTTAATAAAATCGAGTTCTATATTAAAATCACATATCTATGAAATGTAAAAGTAATATAATATTTCTTTAGATCAGTATTCAGAATTTTTCATTCTTTTTTAATTAATATTTTTTTTTTTTAGCTTTTAAGTTTAATTAAATTGAATTCCGAATTTTATCGTTCGTATAATTAATATACATATATACATATTCTTTCTTTTTCCTTATTTCTTTTTAGCTAGGTCTAAGTCGTCAGATAGCGAACACGGGAAGGAATAATTAATAAGTAGGATTATCTTAACATTTAAACAATGTACGATATATGTAAAGTATAATTAATTAATAAATAAACAATAAGATATTTTTAGCAACGTTATAAAAATCATATACATGTATTGTCATTTACTATCGATTAAAAGATATAATAATATTTCTTTCAGAGAGAATAATATTTATTTATATTAATCGTTTATTTTTCTTAAGTTTAATCAAATTAAATTTAGCATTTTATCGTTCGTATAATTAATATACATATATACTAATTCTTTTTTCTTTCCTTATTTCTTTTTAGCTAGGTCCGAGTCGTGGGATCCCGAATACGTGTAGGAATAATTAATTAATATTTAAACAATAGGATATTCTTAGCAAAGTTATAGACAACATGTACATATATCATCATATATTATCGATTAATAAATATAATATTTCTTTCAGAAAGAATAATATTTATTTATATCTGTGTTCAGAATATTTCATTTCTTTTTAATTAATCTTTTATTTTTCTTAAGTTTAATCAAATTAAATTCAGCATTTTATCGTTCGTATAATTACTGTCATTTCTATTTTTTCTTATTTACTGTCATTAATTATCCTCTATATATATCTCGGGTAGAACCCATGGGAGGGGCCCATGAGTGTGTGCCTCTGTGTGGGTTGCTGTCTCAGCATCTTACAGAGCAGCTTCTCTATTCTTCTCTTTCTGGAGCTCTCTTCTCTATTTCATATTTTTCATTGTTATTTGCTCCTATTAATTATGATTTATAGTTTCGGGTGGGACCCATGGGGTGGGCCATGGGGGTGTGCCTCTGTGCGGGTTGCTTTCTCAGCATCTTATAGATCTGTTTCTCTTTTCTTCTCTTTCTGGGGCTCTCTTTTCTATTTCATATTTTTCATACTGATTTACTCTTATTAATTATGATTTATAAGTCTCGGGTGGGACCCATAGAATGGGGACATGGGTGTGGGCCTCTGTGCGGGTTGCTGTCTTAGCATCGTGTAGATCTGCTTCTATTTTCTTGTCTTTCTGCAGCTTTCTTTTGTATCTCATATTTTTTTTCTTTAATTATGTTTTTAATTATGTCATTAATATGTTATTTCTTTTCATTATGTCTTTTCAGATTTTTATTATGATATTTCTTTTTAATTATGTCTTTTCAAAATATAATTATGTTATTTCTTCTTAATTATGTTTTTTTAATATTTATTTATGTTATTTCTTTTTAATTATGCTTTTATGTTTTTAGTTATGTTATTAATATATTTTTATTCATTGTAATTTATAAGCATTAGATAGGACCCATGAAATGAAGAGGATTGTTCTTTCAGCAACGTGCAGAGCTGCTTCTATTTTCTTATCTTTCAGCAACTCTCTTTTATTATTCATATTTTTCTTCTTTAATTATGTTTTTAATTATGTTATTAATATGTCATTTCTTTTTATTATGTCTTTTCAGAATTTAATTATGTTATTTCCTTTTAATTATGTTTTTTAATATTTATTTATGTTATTTCTTTTTAAATATGTTTTTATGTTTTTAGGTTTGTTATTAATATATTCTTAATAATTATGATTTACAGGTTTTAGGTAGGAGCCATGAGAGGAAGCGGTCTGTTGTTTCAGCAGCGTCCATAGCTACTTCTATTTTCTTATTTTTCTTTTATTCATCTTCTTTTTTTCTTTTTCAGGATAGATCATCAAGGTATAGGTTCATCTCTGGTCGAATGCGTCATCGCTTGGCACGATTCATCATCGATTTTTACGCGAATACGGGCAGGATAGGAGAACACTCGCACGCTTGTCGGCAAGCACAGGCGTGGGTGTTCGCGGGCGCGATTAAACTTCGTTTGATAGTTCGAATCGAAAACGCGAATTTAGAGTAGAGTCACCGTTTTTCTAACACTCACGTGAATGAACGCGAGCGCGATATAAAAGTCCTACCGGGGACTTCGTTTATATTTGCTCGAATATTCGATTAGATTACCACGCGAACGCGTTTTTTTAGAGTAGAGTCACCGTTTTCCGAACACTTGCGTGGGTGTCCGGGCGCGATTAAAAGTCTTATCATGGACTTCGTTTTAGTGTTGAAATTCGGGGTGCGCGAACGGTTTACCTTGTAGTGCTGTACATAGCTGGCTGATATTATGACAATCCTAATGTTTGGTAGCGGGGCGGAAATCCCGACAAATATCATGGAAAGTCTAAATACCGGTTAGCATATGTCACTTTGGATTTCAACTTAGAGTCACCGTTATTCTAACACCCGCGTGGGTGCTCGCGTGCGCGATTAAAAGTCCTACCGGGGACTTCGTTTTGTTTGCTCGAATATTCGATTAGTTTATTTAGAGTAGAGTCATCGTTTTTCGAACACTTGCGTGGGTGTCCGGGCGCGATTAAAAGTCCTATCATGGACTTCGTTTTAGTGTTGAAATTCGGAGTGCGCTTCGGATTTCAACTTAGAGTCACCGTTATTCTAACACTCACGTAAGTGTTCGCGTGCGCGATTGAAAGTCCTACCGGGGACTTCGTTTTATTTCTTCGACATATCGATTAGATTACTTCGCGAATTTGGATAGAACAGTAGAATCTACGTAATTATAACACACGTGAGTGTCGCGAATGCGATTAATGCGCTTTGATTGTTCGAAATTCGGATGCACGAATTCAGATGTGCTTAATAATCCGTTATGCCTGAGGCGGAGGGTGTCGAACGGTTAAGCTTTCTGTAAGCGGAGTCCCTGTAGCTAAGGCTAGATACTTCCTGTTAGCTTTGTCCCATGCCCAAGATATCCGAAGCGGAAGGCATAAGGGTCGGTATCGCGGAGCGCGAATTTTAGAGTAAAGTAGAGTCACCGTTAGCTCGTGGGTCTCCACATGCAGCAACCTCCACGTGGTGAGACCTGGATCGTTAATACTTGCAAAGTTTAATTGTAAATTTTTAAATGCAAGTATTAACGAACGAATAGCTGCATATTGAATTACTTTTCCAATATCTATTCAAACTAATTCCAACTAAACATTAACATATTTTCATTTTATATAGCTTATAATACTTCAAAAGAAGAAATATAGCAGAAATCTATTCTACAAAAATACTCAGAGAAACGAAAAGGAAATTTCTCTATCACACTTTAATGTCCGCTGTCATTTCTATTTTTTCTTATTTATTATCAATAATTATTCTTTATAAATCTCGGGTGGGACCCATGGGAGGGGCCTGTGGGTGAGGGCTTTTGTGCGGGCTGCTGTCTCAGCATCATATAGAACTGTTTCTCTTGTCTTATCTTTTTGGGGCTCTCTATTCTTCTCTTTTTGGGGCTCTCTTTTCTTTCTCCGGCTCTCATTTCTATCTCATATTTTTCTTTTTCAATTATGTTTTCAATTGTGTTATTAATATGTTATTTCCTTTTAATTTTGTTTTTAATTATGTGTTTAATTGTGTTTTTAATTATATTTTTAATTATATTTTTGATTATGTTCTTAATTATGTTTTTAAGATATTCTATTAATTATGATTTAGTTGCTTTAGGTAGGATCGATAGGATGGTGCATGTTGCTTCTCTTTTCGTTTCTTTTTCTAAGTCTCTTATCTATTTATATATATTTTCTATTTGTATTTTATATATATGTATATATATTATTTTCTGTTTTATGTATTTTTTTGTTTTTTTTATTTTCTGTTTAGCTTTTTCTTTTCCAGGATAGATCATCGAGGGATATGTTCATCACCGGACGGATTCGTCGTCGCATGACGAGATTCATCATCGATTTCTATGCGCGAATACGGGAAGGATAGGAAGAACATTAGCGCGCGTGTCGGCAGGCACAGGCGTTAGTGTTCTCGGGCGCGATTAAACTTCGTTTGATTGTTCGAATCGAAAACGCGAATAGTAGACTAGAGTCATCGTTTTTCTAACATTCGCGTGGGTGTTCGGTCGCGATTAAAGGTCCTACCGTGGACTTCGTTTGATTTCTTCAAAATTCCGATGGGGGTACTTCGCGAATTTCGGCTTAACAGTAGAATTTACGTAATTATAACACACACGTGAGTGTCGCGACGCGATTAGTAGTCTAAGGAGTGCGCTTTGTTTGTTCGAAATTCGGAAAGCACGAATTCAGATGTGCTTAATAATCCGTTATGTCTGAAGCGGACGGTGCAAATGGTGGAGCTATCTGTAAGAGGTGTGTTGTAGCTAAGCTACGCATACCCTGTTAGTTAAGAAGCCAATGCATTGAAGCGGAAAGGTATCGCGGATCGGTATCGCGGGACGCGGATTTTAGAGTAGAGTCACCGTCAGTCCGTGGGTCTCCACATGCAGCAACTTCCACGTAGTGAGACCTGGGTCGGTATTACTTGCATATACTAATTATAAATTCATTAACGCAAGTATTACTGAGCGAATGGCTGCATATTGTATTACTTTTCCAATATCTTTTTAATCTAATTCCAATTGAACATTAATATTTTTCCATTTTATGTCGTTAATAATACTTCAAAAGAAGAAATTTATCAAGAATATATTGTACAATAATTTCTTAGACAAACGAAAAGGAAAATTTTCTATCTTTCTTTTACGTCCGCTGTCATTTCTATTTATTCTTATTTACTCTCATTAATTATCCTTTGTGTATTTCGGGTGGGACCCATGGGATGGGGACATGGGTGTGGGCCTCTGTGCGGGTTGCTTTCTCAGCATCTTATAGATCTGCTTCTCTTTTCTTCTCTTTTTGGGGCTCTTTTTTCTATTTCATATTTTACATTCTTATTTACTATTATTAATTATGATTTATTAGTCTCGGGTGGGACCCAGGATGGGGACATGGGTGTGGGCCTCTGTGCGGGTTGCTGTCTTAGCATCGTGTAGAGCTGCTTCTATTTTCTTATCTTTCTGCAGCTTTCTTTTCTATCTAATATTTTTCTTATTTAATTATGTTGCTAATTATGTTATTAATATGTTATTTCTTTTCATTATGTCTTTTCAGATTATTATTATGTTACTTCTTTTTAATTATGTTTTTATGGTTTTAATTATGTTTTTAATATATTCTTATTAATTATGATTTACAGGTTTTAGGTAGGAACCATTAGATGAAGCGGATTGTTGTTTCAGCAGCATGCAGAGCTACTTCTATTTTCTTATCTTTCAGCAGCTCTCTTTTATTACTCATATTTTTTTTCTTTAATTATGTTTTTAATTATGTTATTAATATGTTATTTCTTTTTATTATATTTTTTCAGATATTTATTATGTTATTTCTTTTTAATTATGTTTTTATGTTTTTAGGTTTGTTATTAATATATTCTAATTAATTTTAATTTTTAAGCATTAGGTAGGACCCACGAGATGAAGCGGACTGTTGTTTCAGCAGCATGCAGAGCTACTTCTATTTTCTTATCTTTCAGCAGCTCTCTTTTATTATTCATATTTTTCTTCTTTAATTATGTTTTTAATTATGTTATTAATATGTCATTTCTTTTTATTATGTCTTTTCAGAATTTAATTATGTTATTTCCTTTTAATTATGTTTTTTAATATTTATTTATATTATTTCTTTTTAAATATGTTTTTATGT
This sequence comes from Vespa mandarinia, assembly GCF_050613455.1. NCBI lineage: Eukaryota > Metazoa > Arthropoda > Insecta > Hymenoptera > Vespidae > Vespa > Vespa mandarinia. Next base: position 17,541,352 of record NC_140811.1, read on the forward strand.
TTTTAGGTTTGTTATTAATATATTCTTAATAATTATGATTTACAGGTTTTAGGTAGGAGCCATGAGAGGAAGCGGTCTGTTGTTTCAGCAGCGTCCATAGCTACTTCTATTTTCTTATTTTTCTTTTATTCATCTTCTTTTTTTCTTTTTCAGGATAGATCATCAAGGTATAGGTTCATCTCTGGTCGAATGCGTCATCGCTTGGCACGATTCATCATCGATTTTTACGCGAATACGGGCAGGATAGGAGAACACTCGCACGCTTGTCGGCAAGCACAGGCGTGGGTGTTCGCGGGCGCGATTAAACTTCGTTTGATAGTTCGAATCGAAAACGCGAATTTAGAGTAGAGTCACCGTTTTTCTAACACTCACGTGAATGAACGCGAGCGCGATATAAAAGTCCTACCGGGGACTTCGTTTATATTTGCTCAAATATTCGATTAGATTACCACGCGAACGCGTTTTTTTAGAGTAGAGTCACCGTTTTCCGAACACTTGCGTGGGTGTCCGGGCGCGATTAAAAGTCTTATCATGGACTTCGTTTTAGTGTTGAAATTCGGGGTGCGCGAACGGTTTACCTTGTAGTGCTGTACATAGCTGGCTGATGTTATGACAATCCTAATGTTTGGTAGCGGGGCGGAAATCCCGACAAATATCATGGAAAGTCTAAATACCGGTTAGCATATGTCACTTTGGATTTCAACTTAGAGTCACCGTTATTCTAACACCCGCGTGGGTGCTCGCGTGCGCGATTAAAAGTCCTACCGGGGACTTCGTTTTGTTTGCTCGAATATTCGATTAGTTTATTTAGAGTAGAGTCATCGTTTTTCGAACACTTGCGTGGGTGTCCGGGCGCGATTAAAAGTCCTATCATGGACTTCGTTTTAGTGTTGAAATTCGGAGTTCGCTTCGGATTTCAACTTAGAGTCACCGTTATTCTAACACTCACGTAAGTGTTCGCGTGCGCGATTGAAAGTCCTACCGGGGACTTCGTTTTATTTCTTCGACATTTCGATTAGATTACTTCGCGAATTTGGATAGAACAGTAGAATCTACGTAATTATAACACACGTGAGTGTCGCGAACGCGATTAATGCGCTTTGATTATTCGAAATTCGGAAGCACGAATTCAGATGTGCTTAATAATCCCTTATGCCTGAGGCGGAGGGTGTCGAACGGTTAAGCTTTCTGTAAGCGGAGTCCCTGTAGCTAAGGCTAGATACTTCCTGTTAGCTTTGTCCCATGCCCAAGATATCCGAAGCGGAAGGCATAAGGGTCGGTATCGCGGAGCGCGAATTTTAGAGTAAAGTAGAGTCACCGTTAGCTCGTGGGTCTCCACATGCAGCAACCTCCACGTGGTGAGACCTGGATCGTTAATACTAGCAAAGTTTAATTGTAAATTTTTAAATGCAAGTATTACCGAACGAATAGCTGCATATTGTATTACTTTTCTAATATCTTTTCAAACTAATTCCAACTAAACATTAACATATTTTCATTTTATATAGCTTATAATACTTCAAAAGAAGAAATATAGCAGAAATCTATTCTACAAAAATACTCAGAGAAACGAAAAGGAAATTTCTCTATCACACTTTAATGTCCGCTGTCATTTCTATTTTTTCTTATTTATTATCAATAATTATTCTTTATAAATCTCGGGTGGGACCCATGGGAGGGGCCTGTGGGTGAGGGCTTCTGTGCGGGTTGCTGTCTCAGCATCATATAGAACTGTTTCTCTTGTCTTATCTTTTTGGGGCTCTCTATTCTTCTCTTTCTGAGGCTTTCTTTTCTTTTTCCGGCTCTCGTTTCTATCTCATATTTTTCTTTTTGAATTATGTTTTCAATTATGTTATTATTATGTTATTTCCTTTTAATTATGTATTCTTAATATTTATTTATGTTGTTTCTTTCTAATTATGTATTTAATTATGTGTTTAATTATGTGTTTATGTTTTTAATCTATTTTTATTAATTATAATTTATAAGCTTTTGGTAGGACCCATGGAATTGTGCATGCTGCTTCTCTTTTCGTTTCTTTTTATAGGTCTCTTATCTATTTATATATATTTTCCATTTGTATTTTATATATGTGTATATATATTATTTTCTGTTTTACATATTTTTTTATTCTTTTATTTCCTCTTTATTTTTTTCTTTTACAGGATAGGTCATCGTGGGATAGGTTCATCTGCGGCCGGATGATACATCGCATGGCAGGATTCATCATCGATTTTTACTCGCGAATACGGGAAGGATAGGAAGAACACTGGCGCGCGTGTCGGCGGGCACAGGCGTGGGTGTTCTCGGGCGCGATTAAACTTCGTTTGATTGTTCGTATCGAAAACGCGAATTTAAAGTAGAGTCACCGTTTTTCTAACACTTGCGTGGGTGTTCGGGCGCGATTAAAGGTCCTACCGTGGACTTCGTTTGATTTCTTCAAAATTTCGATGGGGGTACTTCGCGAATTTCGGCTTAACAGTAGAATCTACGTAATTATAACACACACGTGGGTGTCGCGACGCGATTAGTATTTCTAAGGAGTGCGCTTTGTTTGTTCGAAATTCGGAAAGCACGAATTCAGATGTGCTTAATAATCCGTTATGTCTGAAGCGGACGGTGCAAATGGTGGAGCTATCTGTAAGAGGTGTGTTGTAGCTAAGCTACGCATACCCTGTTAGTTAAGAAGCCAATGCATTGAAGCGGAAAGGTATCGCGGATCGGTATCGCGGGACGCGGATTTTAGAGTAGAGTCACCGTCAGTCCGTGGGTCTCCACGTGCAGCAACTTCCACGTAGTGAGACCTGGGTCGGTATTACTTGCAAAGTTTAATTGTAAATTTTTAAATGCAAGTATTACCGAGCGAATGGCTGCATATTTTTTTACTTTTCCAATATCTTTTTAATCTAATTCCAACTGAACATTAATATTTTTCGACTTTATATCGCTAATAATACTTCAAAAGAAGGAATATAGCAGAAATCTATTGTATAATAATTTCTCAGAGTAACGAAAAGGAAATTTTTCTATCACAATTTTATGTCCGCTGTCATTTCTATTTATTCTTATTTACTTTCATTAATTATCCTTTATATATCTCGGGTGGGACCCACGGGTGGGGCCCATGGGTGAGGGCTTCTGTGCGGGTTGCTGTCACAGCATCATATAGAACTGTTTCTCTTGTCTTATCTTTTTGGGGCTCTCTATTCTTCACAGTCAGGGGTTCTCTTTTCTTTTTCCGGCTCTCGTTTCTATCTCATATTTTTCTTTTTGAATTATGTTTTCAATTATGTTATTATTATGTTATTTCCTTTTAATTATGTATTCGTAATATTTATTTATGTTGTTTCTTTCTAATTATGTATTTAATTATGTTTTTGATTATGTGTTTAATTATGTGTTTATGTTTTTAATCTATTTTTATTAATTATTATTTATAAGCTTTAGGTAGGATCCATGGAATTGTGCATGCTGCTTCTCTTTTCGTTTCTTTTTATAGGTCTCTTATCTATTTATATATATTTTTCATTTGTATATTATATATGTGTATATATATTATTTTCTGTTTTACATATTTTTTTATTCTTTTATTTCTTCTTTATTTTTTTCTTTTACAGGATAGGTCATCGAGGGATAGGTTCATCTGCGGCCGGATGATTCATCGCATGGCAGGATTCATCATCGATTTTTACTCGCGAATACGGGAAGGATAGGAAGAACACTGGCGCGCGTGTCGGCGGGCACAGGTGTGGGTGTTCTCGGGCGCGATTAAACTTCGTTTGATTGTTCGTATCGAAAACGCGAATTTAGAGTAGAGTCACCGTTTTTCTAACACTTGCGTGGGTGTTCGGGCGCGATTAAAGGTCCTACCGTGGACTTCGTTTGATTTCTTCAAAATTTCGATGGGGGTACTTCGCGAATTTCGGCTTAACAGTAGAATCTACGTAATTATAACACACACGTGGGTGTCGCGACGCGATTAGTATTTCTAAGGAGTGCGCTTTGTTTGTTCGAAATTCGTTAAGCACGAATTCAGATGTGCTTAATAATCCGTTATGTCTGAAGCGGACGGTGCAAATGGTGGAGCTATCTGTAAGAGGTGTGCAGTAGCTAAAGCTACGCATACCCTGTTAGTTAAGAAGCCAGTGCATTGAAGCGGAAAGGTATCCCGGATCGGTATCGCGTTCCGCGGATTTTAGAGTAGAGTCACCGTTAGCTCGTGGGTCTCCACATGCAGCAACCTCCACGTGGTGAGACCTGGGTCGGTATACTTGCGATGTATTGATATTTTATGATAAATCATGCAACGCAAGTACTACCGGGCGAGTGGCTGCATATTTCAATATATTTTCAAAGTCCTTTCAATCTAATTCTTATTAAATACTTAAGTATGACCATTTTATATTGTCAATAATACTTGAAAAATTAAATATTGTTATAATATATAATATAATAATATAATTATAAGAATAATGATAAGATGTAGACAAAAAAATATGTATATATTCTTATATTATATAAAATAATATGTAAATATTATTTAATTTATATCAATAAATTGATATGTAAATATTCAATATTCAATTTTCGTACTAATTAAATTTATTCAATAACATACATTTATATAATAAAATAAGTGCGTGCCGGCACTACGTCGTATCTGTCATGTATTGCTGCGACAATCATGCCACCATTAAAAAAAAATACAAATATGATTGAATAAGAAGCACGAATTTTGTGTCGACCTCGTTGCAACTGTTACGCCTCCTCTGGCAAGACACATAACTAACACACCTCGGCGCCACTAAACACACACCAACCAAATAAAGTGAGAAACAACAACCCGAAAGAAGAAGACGAAGACGCCAGGAACCAAAAAAAGAAATCATTCATTCTTTCTTTGATTCTTCTTGAGACCAAAGCCATAGCTACTGAGAGTGATTGTCTGATTAAACTGTTGTGTACCTGACAAAGTTAAATAAATATATCACAATTATTGTTTGATTTGTAATATTTCATTCTACATAGTGGGTTGTCCACGAAAAATTCACAGTTGACAACCTACTAGTACCATCTATTCTAATCTAAAATAACCCAATCGTTACTCTTGGTAAGAAATAAGTTTAAAACTGACTTATCGACCGATATCATAGTGCATAGTGGCGAGATTATTTTTCGCTTACTATTGTAGTTCATATTTTGTCCATACCTGTCGCTGAAGTCACTGACACTTCGAACGAAAATTGATGTCTTCTCGAATATATGGCGATAAAACAGTTCGATATGTTTAATGATATCAACAATTTGGTTAATTTCAAGGAATATAATATAAAAGAAGAAAATCTAAGAATTAAAAATTATGAATATTGGAATTTTTCGTGGTAAAAAGTTTTTCATTGTGAAATAAGTATATAAAAAATTAATATATTTTGTTAGGATAATCTTTTCTCATAGAAAATTGCGATACGAAATTTGTTCAAAGTGACTCATCGATTTTTGTTTTCCTTGTGTACGAACATTTTCGATAGCAACGGAAAGATGCAAAAGTTCTTACCGATTGTTTTTGGTTTGTACATATATTCACACGAACATCATCGACAGTCATCCAAAAAAAAAAAAAAAAAAAAATTTTTAGTTTTTTTTCTTTCTCAATATCACAAGCGATATATAATTATTATATTAATTATTTCTTAAACATCTCACTCCATGTCTTCATAGAGTTATTATTAATTACAGCTAAAATAATGGCTTTTACAGAATATTTGGAAAATTATTAAAAAGAAATAAAAATTTTATTACCACTTCGTGTATAAAAATTATTTGTAGGAAATTGTACATCACATATTAACAATTCGAAGGTAATATTTTAAATATTAAGGATATAACAAACGTTTATTATTAAATAAAGGGCATATTTTTGATAAATTATTTAACATATGATGAATAATACCGGTTGATTAACATAAATGAAAAAGTTTTTATTATCTCGTGTTTTGTCCACAGGAATACGCTTTAATTTTGTTGGTATATCAGCCATGTCTACATGGATATCCGCAGACGAACGTATGTTAAAAATAATAAGGAAGATAGTACCAAATTTGACCAATACTAAATATAAAGGTCAAGATGGAAGAATAGGAATATTCGGTGGTAGCTCAGATTATACTGGAGCACCATATTTCACGGCAATGAGTGCTCTTAGAACTGGCGCAGATTTAGTGCATATATTTTGTGTAAAAGATGCTAGTACACCTATTAAATCTTTTAGCCCAGAACCAATTGTACATCCGGTTTTGGATCAATACGATGCTATGAAACATATAAAGCCTTGGTTGGATCGTTTGCATATTATTATCATTGGGCCAGGACTTGGAAGAGATGATAAGATTCTTAAAGTCATAGTTGAATTGATTTCCATCTGCCGTGAATTAAAAAAACCATTGATAATAGACGCGGATGGATTATTCTTAATATTTCAAAAACCTGACATAATTAAGGATTATCCAGATTTAATACTTACACCTAATGCTATGGAATTTAGTCGATTAGCTAAGTCTATATTAAAAAAATCGATTCAACCTTCCCCAATGGTTAAGCCTGCGGATGTAAAAGAATTGGCGGATACTCTTGGAAAGAATGTTGTCATTTTACATAAAGGAGCAAAAGATATTATAGCGGATGGACATGAAGGCACTGAAACTATATCATGTGGCATGGCTGGTTCTGGACGACGATGCGGTGGTCAAGGAGATCTTTTAGTTGGATCCGTAGCTGTTTTCTGGTGGTGGGCCATTTGTGGTGTAACTTGTGATTCCACTATATCACCTTCGGTATTAGCATGTTACGCAGGATCAAGATTAATTAGAGAATGTAATTCAGCTGCGTATAAAATTAAACAAAGAGCCACTTTGACAAGTGATATGTTGGAACAAATACAAAATGTTTTTGCTAGAATTTTTGAAACTCATGGCAACAAGTGAGCTATAAGTTTGAATCGTAAACTCATTTATAAAATTACAATTGATACTATATTTCATTTATACGGGGTTATCTGTGTGTGTGTGTGTGTGTGTGTGTGTGTGTGTATATATATGTATATTTACAGGCAATTTTTTTATAATTGCATATATATTTCTTAGTATAAACAATTATTTAATGAATTTTTTTTAAATATATTTCTTAACAAGAAAAGAGTATATATGTATATATCTAATATCCCATCAAAGTTTTCTTAATATTCGTTTTAGAACTTCGTCATTCAATGGGAGAAATCGATTATTGCAAAATGTTGATAATTAAAAACATTGGATCATGTTTAAATGAAATTTTTAGAATACACGAGATATAGTATACTAAAGAATATTAATAAATATAATGTTATTTTATGACAAATTAGATCATATGCATGCATTTAGCATTGTTAATATCTTAGATATGGAAAAGTTATAAATAATAAGACTGTCAATAAAATATTTTGTACATTTTATACTCTAAGAGTATTTAAGGAACGAAATAAGATCAGTACATTGGTAATTAAATTTTTAAAAAGAAATCTACTTATATATTTATAATAATGGTAATATTAATAATAATAAAAATATTTTTTTTCCTTTTTCTTGTTTATACAAAACTTTTAGATTTTGCATGATCATACAAGAAATATAGAAATTTAATGGTTACTCGTACATAAATATTAAGAAGAGAAAAATTTGTCATACAACAACATTTATGTGATTTATCACAAGAAATACATATCTAATATCATTTTTAAGAATGATGCTGTAGATTTCAGCCATGGTAAGCCAATTAATTAAGTACAAATATATTGCATCGTACTGCAAATTTTTTATCTGCTACTTATAACCGATATTGTAATCGATTACTTTTCTATTATAATGAATAATTTCATTATTTAACAGATATTTTTAAAAATGTACATTGATCTCCTTCCAAAAGTTCACTCTCTTTTGTGCGTAAGATTAATAATAATAATAATAATAATAATAATAATAATAATAATAATAATAATAATAATAATAATAATAATAATAATAATAATAATAATAATCATAATAATAATAATAATAATGAGTACGTATGATATATAAAAAGGAGAAGAGGTAAAAAGAGAAGTGCAATTTGCACATCGTTAAAAGAGAGATTTGGCATTAATATCTTAAAAAATACTGCCTATTTATGTCAAGTATAATGTCCGCTAAAATTTCTTTTTCGAACATCATTCAATTTAAGCCATTAATAATACTAATATCAATAACCTAATTTATCATTTATAGACTACGAATAAAATGTCAGTACCGAAATATGATTTCCCCTTATTAAAAGAGTTGGGGGCATGTCACGAGTTAATGCTTCTAACCATGCCATGTATAAGGGTGCTGACACTGCACCTTTTCTTGGCATTGGTAATGACCTGTAAATTATATTAAATTTAATTAATTATTATTCTCTTTTAGACAATATCACCATCGGACTAAAATTATCATGAATAATTACGTACATTACTACTAATGTGGATTGACTTGAATTCTCCAAAAGTAATTCTCGAAGTCTCAATTGTCGATTAGTTTTATCTCGTAATGTTTGTAATTCAAGATCAGTGACGCAGCAATCTAGAAAAAAAAAAATTCATTGATAATTTCGATAGATAATCATTTTATTTATGATAATATATATAATAAATGATCAAACCTGAATTATCGGTAGGATCATTTCTTTGAAAATCAGATATAAGTTTGTCAAAGAAATTTTTTGTATCCTGTCGAGGAGCAATACTGATGTCATCTACCATTTTTAAACTCGTATATTTGATTCGAAATTTAGCCATGATTTCAGCCATTCTGTAGATAAAACAAATCTTTGAAGCAAAAATATAAAAGAGACGGATTAGTATGAGTATTAAAAAAAAAAAAAAAGAAAAAAAAATCTTACTCCTTCTCTTGAGCCTCAATCTCTTGTTTATGATTGGCCAAAGCAAAGATTCTCATCTTACAATGTTCCCAATTAGAACGTGTACTGATAATATATGGCAAAAGAATTGTCAAACCTAATGAAATGGAACAGAATTGGATAGAGTATAAAGAATGATCTTTCATAATTTGATAATGATTATTTATTTCTTGGATTACCTCCATCATCGTAAAGCCACCATACGTCAATTACTCCTTTCTTATGTTTTTTTTGAAAAATTGTCATGTGTTCTGGCAACACTGGCATTCCATTTCGTTTTTCACTAAAACATGAAGAAATAATGCTATATAATATCACATGTGTGTGCGCGCGTGTGCTCGCGTACTGTTTGTGTATACTTTCCTTTTTTTTTTTTTTTTCCTGAAAAGATTTGAAATTCACGATAACAAATATTTGAAACTTACGAAAGTAATTTATCAGTAGCTTGTTTTTTCTTCTGTTTAATATGGTCACGTGCATTCCAATGAGTAGGAGATTCTCTAATTATATTTGGTCCCTCTACTATAGTAAATTGTGTTCCTACTCATAGATAGAATGAAAATACGATGTTGCAATGTTTTATATTTTTCAAATTTTTGATAATTATATTGTTCAATGTAATATTTAAATATAATAGATACCAAGATAAGATTTAAATTACATACCTATAGTTGGTACACTTTGTACTCTTGGTATTTGACTACTCATTGAGAGATCACTATCAGCGTGCATCAATGTAGTACCAGTTAAGTCGTAACTACTTTGTGCTAAAGTACCATGTTCTTCGTCTACCACAGTAGAACCTATTTCGGAACAATCCAAACCATCTTCGATACGTAGGATTGCAACAGCCAATTTGTGATCGAAAGCATTGCTAAAACGACAAAAGAAATAATGAAATTGTTAAGGGAAAAAAAAATTTATCGAATAGAAACATTATAATGATAATGAGATTATTTTTTTTTTTATTACTGAAGAACGTTGAAATATTCTTGAAGATCTTTATGATTACAAGTCGACCAATGAGTTTTGTAACCCATTAAGACAACGTTTGGAGCTAACTTTCCTACTCCTGTTGCTTGCATCAATGCTGATGCACCTCTTTCCAAATTTAAATCTTCTACAACGTGATAAAATGATTTGATTCTGTGTCTATGCAACCAGGCATAGCCATTCCTTAAACGTACAGATCTTAATCGATACGACAAACGTGTCTGTAAAAACATAAAAAGTGTAAAACTGATCATTATATTTTTCTAAAAGATTTACATTTTTTAAATCCAAATTTATATCTATGATTTATTTTTAATGAATATATTAATATATTTTTAAAACATTTTAACTTCGATCATTATTATTAAAAGTTAATTAAATGATTATTTATTAAAAATTAGATTAAATAAAAAAATATAACATGATATTTTTTATACTATCATTTAACAAGCAAAACTTGATAGAACATATCGAAATAAATTATTTGCAATCAATGAATTAATCGATCATGATTTATCTCACAAACATTATTAATCAATCGATACTTAACTGTTATAGATCATACGACAAAATACTTACTTGACATATTTCCCCAGATATTAATAAGGAATTATTTTTCGTAATAAGATTTGCCAAATATAAAAGAGCCGGTCTCGTACCAGGATGACCAGTAAGAGCCAAGATTTGCGGAGCATAATTTTTCACATGTTCATCGATAGAATTCAATCTACAAATATATAATTCAAATATATACAAATTATTTATTCGATTAATTTGAAATAAAAAAAATATTTGTAATCGGAAGATACAAATTTACCTATAGACGATAGATAATGCAGTTTTATAAGTTTGAGCTTGAGTACTGCTACCCCAGTTAACATCAGGTTTACGATATACAACAATCAGATATAATGCGAAGATAATAACGAATGTTATTAACGAAGTTACCCAATCGATGAAATACATAATGCTTACGCAAACGATAAAACCAAATAGAGATAACCAGGTGTTGTAATACTGTAGATAACGATTAATCATTAATTAGGATTAATCAAATATTTTATTTTTCAATAAGAATTTTCAATTGTGTTGAATTTTTCTTCTTCTGTTTTTTTATTTTTTTTATTAATCAAACGTACCCTGAAGGTAGGTCGCCATCCAAGTGGTCGAATAAGCGCGGCGTGAAATGCACAGAAATTAATGAGAGCATAGGATGCTAGATAAAAGTTTGATATTAACGGTGCTACTGCATTGAGATTGGCTAAAAGTCAAAATGATTTGTTAAGTTATTATATAGCTAGTAATATATATTTCTATTCTTTTATAATACACGGATAATATTATATAAGTAATAATATATATATATATATATATATATGTATAATATTCATATATAGCATATATATATATATGCTATGTATAATATTCATATATTATATATATATATATAATATATATATATATATATTATATATATATATTATATATATATATATAATATATGAATATTATACATAGCTAAATAATAGTATTACATGATAAATATTATATCAACCGATCGCTTACCTATCATAAGGAATACAAACGCAACAAGAAACGTAAGTCCATATCCTCTGTATGGTTCACCAGATTTACCATATCCTTTACTAAAATATATCAATCCAGGATATATTCTATCTTGACCTAATGCTTGGATTAATCTTGGTACTGATAATAGATTTGTTAATGCAGTTGAAAGTGTTGCAGCAAAACAGCCAGCATATATGAGTGGTCCCCAAAGTGACATTAGTTGCATGACCTACACAGATAATAATTGATGAACAATTTTATAAATCATTATATATATATATATTTTTTTTTTTGTAAATTTCTAAAAAGAAATCGAAAGATATTTTTTCTTTAACGACTTACCGAATAACTATTATGAAGTCCATATAAACAATTACTTTGAGAAATACACTGAACGGTACCATTTACTCCAATGATACCATTGGCATCTCTCAATGCTGCTCCACCAGCAAAATACACAAAAGTGACATAACTTATCATAGATATTAAAAGTGCTAAAAGTGTTCCAATAGGTATACTATTTCCTGGATTTTTCAAATCTCCCGAAATATTTGCACCAGCCTGTATGCCAGTTACCGAAGGGAAAAAAATTGCGAAAACCGAAAAGAATGTTTGATTGGTGTTCTCAGAAAATCGATAATCCGAGCCCCAATTCTCCTTAAATACCTCCCCTGGAAAATTAAAGAGAAAAGAAAAATTTTATACGTTGCACGACGACAGAAATAAATCAAGCGTATATACGAAGGATGGATCAAAAGTTTTTAGATGGACCAAAGTGATTTTAAAAATCAATTGATCTTTTTCATGACTTTTTAAGCGAATTAGTTAAGCTTCTTCGTAGTTTTACAATCTAAGAAAAAAAAAAAAAAACTGATTAATCCAACAAGTCTCGAAGAAGAACAATTTAGTTTTGAAATCATCTAGGAACTCTTAGCTCAGCCTTAGAAACTTTTAGCTCACCTTGTATATATATATATATATATATATATATATATATATATATATACAGATTGTATTACATATGTGCAATATATGTAATACACATAATATATGTAAATATAATTAATGAAATGAAATAAATGAAAATATATAAATGACATAATATTCACAGGAAAAGCCAATGAATCCGTGAGAGATTTGTTCTTGATTTTTCGGGCCAATGATAGTACCAATTAAAAAGTCAAAAATAGCTGCTACGATGACTGCGATAAGGAAGTTCTGGGCCTAATAAATATATAAAAAGTAAAAAATATGTAAAAATATACTGTCAAATTGAATTAGATTACACATAAAAAAAAAAAAGAATAATAATTAAATTATCAATTTCAAAACGAAGATAAACGAACCAAAGAACGAACGAATGAATGAACAAACGAAAGAACTTACCTTTGATTCCCATTCCATACCAATAGCACAAATCAATATCATCACTATAAGAGCAATAGTACCAATAATTCTAACATCCTGTATTCCATTATCTATTATTTTAAGATCATGTTCCTTGAGTAGATCATTCATGGAATCACAGAAACCAATTGTGTTCATGGATGCCGCAACTGCATTCGCAAATGCAAAAACTATTCCAACAGATGCACCAAACTCAGGTCCAAGTGATCGAGAGATGATGAAGTATATACCACCTGCAAAATTATTATTTCGATATAATGAAATAACTGAGAACGGAAAGAGAGAAAGAGAAAGAAAGAGAGAGAAATGAAAATTTATTTTCTCTAAATAAACTAAAAAGGATTAGAAAATAATATTATATATTATATATATAAATTTCAACAATAAAATTTATTTAAAAAATTGCTATACCTGTTAAATTAGAAAAAAAAATTAAAAAGATTAAAAAATTAAAAAATACATAAATAGTATAATAAAATTGTATAATAAAATAAATAAATTTGAATAATAAAATTTGATAAGTAATGTTACAAATTGCTTATATTAAATATATACGTATAATGGCACTCCTATTTCGAAAAAAGAAAAAAGAAAAGAAATAACGATAGCAATTGTGTAAACCAACACACCTCCCTTTACTTCCCCATTAGTGCTAATTGCACTTAGGCTTAATGTCGTGATGACACACACCGCTGCCGATATTCCTATAATAATAGTACTCTGTAATATACCAGCTTGTGCTACGACCCATGAGAGCCTTAGAAAAAGCATAACCCCCCATATATTTAAAAGACATGGTATTAAAACTCCTTGGATCCATCCTAATTTTATTCCACCGGTATAAATTTGCGAGCCAGTTCCAATTTGTCCTGTCTCGACGTTTGGATCCTGAAAAATATATTATAAATTTAATAAAGGTATTTATAGATTTAATATTACGATTATATTTATCGGTGATGAAGAGTATAAAGGTTGATATTAAATCATTAAAGATTGTAACATTTATTGTATGATTGTATTATCTACACAGTGGAGAATCTTTCGTCAGACTTGTTAAGGGGTTTAACATTGTCTCTTGGCATTTAATAGTAACAAAACAATCTTACCTATCCTGATCAATTCTTTATTGCTACATAAACTCAATATATCTATTCTACTTCAATATACCTACCCTATCCTATCCTATTCCATTATTCTCTTTATAGGGGTCTGGTAAATCAATAGAAATATCACTAAAGTCGAATGATCGTTGGATAGCAAATGATAGTGTTCATACCTTTATCAAATTTCCTTCGTGTAAGGTACTTAAAGATGGCCTCTTCGCACGACGACTTAATCTGTAAAATGTATATTAATTGTATGACGATATATCCTCATACGTTATATGATTTTTTATATATCCATTACGTAAGTCATTATAATAATTATTTAATCGTGAGTTCTTTTTTGTTCTTCGTTTTTTTTCTTTCTTTTCTTTCTGTAGTATCTTGTTAAAATCAGTATTCCTATTATTATTATCTTATTGTTGGAATAATTACAAGATATACAAGATATTACTAATTAATATATCGTGTTATTTACTCAATTTAATAAATTTTTTATCTGTTCGGAATAACCATAATTTTTCTTTGTATTCATGTTAATTTTATTTTCTATTAATCAAAGCATTCGATATTTATGAATTATTATCGATTTGATTAATTCAAAAAGGTTCGATAAAGCTAAAAGAGAGATAGATATTAGCGAATATTTACAATTAGGCACGGTCGATTAAAACGTTAGATAAATCTTTATTTCACGTAATAAATCGTATATCATCATACGTATAAATTATTTAAATTTTATTCAAATGATATAAATTATTAATTAGCTTCGCCTCATAATAATTTTATTTATTATTTCCTTTTTCACGGATATCGTTCTGAATAATTTCGTATCTCATTAACATTTCATTATCTCCATAATAACTATATCAAGTATTTTTTAGATAAATTTAATTCGTATTAATAAATAAATAATTTTATTCTTTAATAAATTATATTATTAATAATTTTTATGAAAATCATTTTTAATAATTTTAATCATCGTTATTTTTATAATAAGTATTATATTATTAATTTGGATGAGAATAATCGTTTAATAATTTTAAAAATTATAACTTTTGCGAATTGTAGTTTATGTAGATACCTGTAATGGTCCATACGTGGAACAACATCCCAGAGGCCGCTCACGTTCAACGTCATCGGAGATCTTTTATTATTTTCATTTCCTCCTGTCGTATCATCCTTGGCATTTTTATTTTGGAGTCGGCTCTCCATTTCGTTCTTTCTAAAGGAAAATGAAGAAGAATATGATCACAAAGAAGAAGAAAAAAAAATTGATCATTTTTGATTCACTCGCAAAATCTTTGAGAGATCAAAATTTCGAAAATGGCCGCCATTTTCTCTCTCTCTCTCTCTCTTTCTCTCTCTCTCTCTCTCTTTCTCTCTCTCTCTCTCTCTCTCTTTCTCTCTCTCTCTCTCTCTCTCTCTCTCTCTCTCTCTCTTTGGATCTCTATTTTCTTTTATAAATAATTTTTATTTTAATGATAATATAAATAATAATACAAAATAAATATATGCATACATAATTCGTTTTAAAATTGTCATATTCGTAATTCTTTTTTTTTCCTTTTTTAATGACTAAGCGACACTAATAACGTTTGATAACTAACGAGAAAGATATGTTTATTTCTTTTTTGCTTTCTCACTCCGTTTTTTTTTTCTATTTATCTTCCTCCACTTTTCTTCTTCTTAATCTTTTTATTTATTATTTATTTATTTTTTTTAACGTAATAAGACATTCAAAAATCATATTGGCTTATATAGAAGTCATATGACTTCTATTATAAACGACAGCTGATAACGGATGAGGAAGTATTTTTTTTCTCTTATTACAAAATCATTTGCATTATTTATATTATTGTTTGTTTTTGTTTTTTTTTGAACACAATTATGCATTCGATATTAACGTGAATAATTTAGAAGATACTGACTGACCAATTGACAAGAGAAAGATCCATACGAGATAGGTCTTGGTCCCCATAAGACAAAGTTTATACCACGATTATATAAATTAATATTATATAATAAATTTCATTTATTATCTGTTTCATTTCTATATATATATATAAAATTTTTATTTCTATATTTCTGACATAGCAGATGTAACAAATTGTCGTCAATAGATCATTCATTTTGTCGTAAATCAAATTTGCCTAGTGTATTTCTCAATTAATCATTTGCAGTTATCAATCGAATATACATTGTAAACAATCGATTTATTTCGATTGATGGGCCCCAAAAATTTTCTAATATGTACCATAGTGATCGCAAACGTACCATAGGAAAATAACATAAGACAAAGCAATTGAAAAGCGTGATATTATTTCTAAGCCAACAGTGAGACCTTTCCCTTTATGAGATCACATTCGAAGACGAGTCGTGAAACGAAGTCAGTGGTATCAAATGATATCTTTTTAATTAATCGAATTGATGATTTACATGAGTTTAATAGAATGGTATGTGCATATGTGTCTATTCGTTTGTAATTCGTCCGTGACTCTCACTCTCTCTCTTGTTTATATATGGTTTCTTTTTTTTTTTTTTTAACTGATCGTCGACGAATTCATATCTTTTAAAAGCCAATTGACATAATCTTCTTCATTGTTATCATTGAAAAAAATTCTTTAATAAATTTACATACGTACGCGCACAGACATATACACACATGCAATCCTTTTTATCGATAATTTCGACAAAACGTTTCTTCCATTCGAATATATTTCAATTCATCATTTATTTCAAAATTTCGAGAGCCCATCGCACACATATCTCCTTTTATATATCTTACTTTCCCTAAAAAAGAAATAATCGAAAAACCTTTGTGTTATCATTCGAAAAGAATGAATTCGATATCAATGAACACAGTTTTTATTTTCTCACTATACATCTTATCTCGCATGAAGATCATTGCGAGAAACGATTAAATCGCCTACTTAGATCGTTATCGCATTGATGTTATTTCAAAAATTGTTAGTAATATACTTAGAATGCATTTGGAGTGCAGGCAAATGTAAAAAGATCTTTTTCAAAAAATATAAAAAAAGTCATTTTCCTCTTCCTTCTCCCTCTTTGAAAAGAAAAAGAAAAAAAATAGAACCGATGTTTCACTAAGCACACGTCCATACATATTAACGACTCTAAAATTGTACTGGTCGATAGCAACATTTGAAAGTCTAAGATTAGATTTTCGCCGATCGTACTTTTTCACGTATATAAAAAAAGAAGAAAAAACACGAATAATATGTTTACTTAAAAAAAAAAAAATAAATAAAGAATATTTCCCAAAAACTGGAAAAGTTTCAAATTTCTCAGAAAACAAAAAAAAAGAAAGAAAAGACAATTAATTACAAGGTCTCGTTTATCGTTCTGTCAATTAATAAAAACAAACGAACAGTTTCATTGATTTCGCCGACACCTAATGAAATATTTTATATTTAAATAAAAATAAAATGAAATAAAAAATCTATATACATACATATATATATATATATATATATATATATATATATATATATATGGGGTCTATGTATATATGTGTATATATATATATATATATATATTTATACATAAATGATAAGAGGAGTTTCACTTGAAGATGACGCTCGACTATGATGATAGTAGTTTTAACACTAACACAGGTCCTTTCTAGGAACACAGTATAACGACGCACAGTAGCAATGCATCAATAATCAACATCAAGTAAAAGCGCACTAAAACGGGAAATGTATATATGAAATAGGACATAATTATTTCTAAATTTCAGTACATATATCATATGTATATATATGTATGTGTGTGTGTGTGTGTGTGTATGTGTGTGTGTATCAAAATAGAAAGAAAGATAGAA
The DNA here is from genome assembly GCF_050613455.1 of Vespa mandarinia. Lineage (NCBI taxonomy): Eukaryota > Metazoa > Arthropoda > Insecta > Hymenoptera > Vespidae > Vespa > Vespa mandarinia. Next base: position 17,559,238 of record NC_140811.1, read on the forward strand.
GTAAGTGTATGATTAAAGTAATATATGTCGAGCTTTATGTAGTAAAAGATAAAAGATAAACATAATAATGCACACGCGTACGTATATACACACATATACACCGAGAATCTGATGTTGTATAAGTCGCGAAGAAGCCGAAAAAAAGGAAAAAAAGAAAGAAAAAGAAAAAACAATAACGAATATGATTATTACTAACGATGACGAAGATGGAGAGCACGTAAAGGATACCGTAGGACAGACGAATGTGTAGCACGGCGAATAAACAGCGAATAGAAGGAACGCGTGAACTTGAATCACCCGCGAAAGCGCGAGGAAGCGCGCCGCTCTTTTCTCTGAATTTGGTCCCCACTCCAAGCGACGTTGCGCAAAACGGCAGCGCACTAACTGTGGCCACGCGCATGCGCGCACCCTTTCGTCATACACACGATGCACACGACGCACACGACCCTTCGTCTTCTCTTCCATCCGTATATATTAATTCTTTCAACGTGCAATGTGTAATTTGCTTTTTTTCTTCCTTATTCTCTTTTTTGTTTTCTTTTTTATTTTTTGTCTTCCTAATAATGTGTTCTTATATGCACTTATTTCATGTATCGACAAGTCTCGTATATTATATGTAAATGGGAGAGAGAGAGAGAGAGAGAGAGAAAACATTTATTAGTTTTAATTAAAAATAAACATTTAATCGCTTTGGTTATAACTTTAGTATAAAAAATTTTTAATTGAATATCTTCATTTTGTTTTATTTCCTGACGAAGTTAATTCTCATTAATTCCTATTTTCTTTCGTAATTTTTTTTGTTTTTTTTTTTTGTTTCTTCATTTTATTTTTATGTACGATCATACATCATACGATATCTTTTCCTTTGTAATTGATATTTCTTTTCTTTTTTCTTTTTTTCTTTTTCCTTTTATTTTTTTCTCACATTTATATTGATTTTTCTAAAATATCGTAAATTACATATAACCATAAGATTTCGCGATCATATACTTTATTGTTTTGACATTTATATAACCGGTTTTTACCGCCTAGACGAGAAGATAGGTGGCGTCTCGAATCGTTAATTAAATCCTATAGTCGTAATGTTCGTTCGTGAAAATTCTATCTATTCGTATGAGATAAGACGGCTTCAATTGTGCTTCTTTTTAAAGGCCATTGTAACGTCAGAGAGAGAGAGAGAGAGAGAGAGAGAGAGAGAGAAAGAGAGAAAAAGAGAAAGAAAGAGAGAGAGAGAGAGAGAGAGAAAGAGAGAGAGAGAGAGAGATACTTACGAAAACTAGGTGAAGGATATAGATTTAAATTTTGTTGAACGACTGAAAAAATTTCTCATTTGTTTTTGATCTCTCTTTCTCTCTCTCTCTCTCTCTGTCTCTCTTTTTCTCCTTACGTATTTAATTGTCATTATCGTGTTTACTTATCAAGCAGAATAAACCAAAATGATCAAATATTTATTACGATTAGGATAATCTAATCAGAAAAAGAGATATATGTACATAAATATATATATGTACACATCTTCGACGTATGCGATTGAATCGATAAAAAAGAATGAAAAAGTATAGTAAACAAGGTAACTCTAGGAATTGAAACAGAGTTTGTAAAAAGCATTTTCCATTTATCGTTTAAATCGTGAAATAGTTAGTTGATAATATTTAGATTGCTCGTGTGCGTATGTAGCAGCATGAGACGGAATTAGCTCAATTAGCATTCTTTGACGGAAAAGCAAAATATTCCGGTAAGAACCCGACTCGGATACTTGTTCTCGCTCTAGCGAGAACGGCACAAATACACCATCGATATTATTGATGATAGAGTAGAGAGAGAAAGAAAGAGAGAGAGAAAGAGAGGGAGAGAGAGAAAGAGAGAGAAAAAAGAAGGAGAATAAGAAAGAATCTATTTCCAGAAATCTCTTAAATCTTATTCTCCGAAATATTCTTTCGTCCGAAAAATTAGATACATTAAACCATGCGTATATGTATTTTATTGTACATATGTTACATATTAGGTATATTAAATACTTCTCTCTCTCTCTTTTTCTCTCTCTTTTTTTTTCTCACTTATATGATATTACTTATCTTATTATATTTAAATGTATTATTCACGTTTAAATTAATTTACTTAAATATATGCACATCTATTTACCTATATAAAATTTAGTATATCTCTTTTATAATAAAGAATATATATATATATATATATATATATATAAAATATAATATATATTATGTAACAAATAAATAAGTAAATAAAAAAATATATATACAAATAGATATTTCTCTCTCTCTCTCTCTCTCTTTTATTCATTATATTCACATACGAATGTATTATCACATGTGATAAGTATTCGAAATATTTCTATATATGAAATATAATTCTATATATATGAAGATCGTTATCTTAGAAACCATATTTTGATATTATAAATTATACATAATCAACTTGACAATGGTAATTACGTATAATTAAATACATATATATATATATATATATATATATATATATATATATATGTCATCTATCATCGCTTGCATGAGAGAAAAGGAGAGAGAGAGAAAATGGGAAAACAGATCACGTGTGATAAGATGATCCGACTAATAATTATTATCCTATACGACTCGGATAATAAACAAAAACGTAATTATTATTAGCATTATTAACATTCGGAAACGTTTGTTCACATAAACGAGTTAGAAGTTAAATCCGTATTGTTTATATATACCTATTTATCATTGTAGATATTTACTAATCCCTTTCTTTCTTTCTCACTCTATCTCATGCTATCTATCAGATATATCTATCTATCTATCCTTTATCTCTATCTCTCTTTATCATAAAAAAAATGTCAAGTTAGGTGAGTAAAAATAATGCAAAAAAAAAAAAAAAAAAAAAAAAAGTAAAAATATGATTATATAAATCGTTGACGATATATAAGATGATAACTATGATTTGCGAAGGAACGAAACAAATTACGATTAAATATATTATGTCATTTCAAATCATATAGAAAGATATATATGTATATATACACACACATACGTAAAATAGGATTTATTCTCTAAGTACTCATTATGTTCTAGTGTCTCTTGAGATTTTCAAATCATTAGGGAATAGTAAAATATATCTAACGAAGATTAAGAGACTCTGCCATGAAATCAAACTACCAAACTGAAATATATATATATATATATATATATATATATATATATATATAAATATCCATTTTACCTTCCGAAAATTGAATTTCATTCTATATAGAATTAATTTAACATCGTGAGAAATGAGAAAATTAAAAAAAAGAAAAGAAAGAGAGAGAAAGAGGAAGAGAAAGATAGAGAGAAAGAGAGAGAGATTAGGGATATGAATGAAAATTCAAAGAAAAATCGTGTAATATATCATGAAAAGCATTTATGATGCATGCATGCCATCGTGAAAAGAGAACTCGCAGAAATCTAAATTAATATTTCGCGTTCGTGGAACTATAGTTAGACGCCCTCGGTATAAGAACGTATGTCAGTATATATATATATATATATATACATACACCCTCACACGTTTATACATGTTACACATATATACATATATATACACACATACATATATATATATAAACATAAATATACATACGCATATATGCAAAAGTACATATACATTCGTATATATGTATGTATATGGACGTAAATCATTCCAATCGATATCAATTTCGAGGCATTATCGACATAAACGATCCCTACATTATCGACTTATTCGATTGAAAATCAAAAATTTTGGCGCCAATCATCCATTTTAATACATTATTTGAATCGAATACTGCTATATTTCTCTCTCTATCTCTTTCTCTCTTTCTCTCTCCCTTTCTCTCTCTCTCTCCGGAATCAGGACAGGAAGTGCGAGTAAGCAACGCTGAAACTCTTCAGGTTTACGACTGCATTTAAACGCGCGATCGGTACATACACATACTTATATACATATGTATGTATACACACAGTATCTCTCTCTCTCTTTCTCTCTCTCTCACTCTCTCTCGCTTTCTCTCTACGTGATTTTTCGAGGAGATTCTAAATAAAGAATGATTCGCCTTCGAATTTCATCACCGCATTCGAATCATTTCTTATTATTAAATATATTTTGTCAATAATATATATATATATATATATATATATATATATATATCAATACGATAATTGAGATCTTATAAGATCTTATATATGGGATTGAATTTATATGAGTGAGACAGAGAGAAAGAGAGAGAGAGAGAATGAGAGAAATATTATAGAAGCAAGCAAAAAACAAAAAAAAAGAAAAATGTATAAAAATGATGAACGTAAAAAGAAAATAAATGAAAATTAAGAAAGAAATTATTGCCGTGAAAATAATTGAGAAAAAGAAAAAAATATTTATATATATATATATACACATATACACATATATATATACATACATACATACATATATACATACATACATGTTTCGAATAGACAAATATTTCGATTTTATATGCTTTTTCATATCAGAGAACTCCATTTTTCACCGACTAATTCCTTCGCACAATCTTTTGGTTTTCTTTTATTCGTCTTCCTCTTTTTCCCTTACTCTCTTCTTTCTTGCTTTTTCGGTTCTTTTTTTTTTTTTTTGTATTTTTATTTTTTGCTTTTGTTTCCTTCTTTTTTCTATCAAATTTTTACAATCTCTATACTCGCGAAATTTTTCTATCTTCACTTATACCGTTTTGCAACGTTTATAAATCTTTTTAAAACAAAATTCTTTTTCTTCGTTCTATTCTCTCTCTCTCTCTCTCTCTCTCTCTCTCTCTCTCTCTCTCTCTCTCTCTCTCTCTCTCTCTCTCTCTCTTTCTCTATCTATCTCTTTCTCTTTCTCTCTGCGTTCATCTTTCTCTATGATACGAAAGAAAACGACTAAAGAGGAGCACGAACATCATACGAATATATATAGACGTATGTAGAGAATCATTACCACGTTTCTCGATGAGTTGTAATAATACTATACATATATGGAGAGGAGCAAAAAAAAAAAAAAATTAAAAGTAATTATCTAGGTGTGTGTTACCTCCGCATCGTTTTATTTCGTCGGTGCGGTAATAGGGAGGGGAAGGGATGGGGAAAAAGGGGGGAGAAAAAAAGAAGAAAAATAAAACAAGAAGAAAAAAAAAAAGAAACAAACAAAAAGAAATAGAAGAGGAAGAAAAATACATGATCTTGGGAAATGACAGATAAGAGAAGAAGCCGACAGAGTAAATCATTAAAATGCATTCGTACGTTAACGATAGTATAAATAGAGTGATGTCGAATGAGTATTGTGATTTGTCTCTTGATACTGATAAGAAAACACCCTGGAATATCTTCGTTTTAATCCCAATTTACATTATATACACGAACATATATAATATATATATAGTTTTTTTTTAGTTTCTTTTCACAAATCTTTCGAAAATATTTTAAACGTGCAACGAAAGTGACGACGCGAGATTAAATGATTAATCTCGACTAGACGGGATGGAAAACAAAACAAAAAAAAAAAAGAAAAAACGGAAAAGAAATAAATAAAAAAGAAAAACAAACGGAGAGAAAAATTTCCTTCTGGTTTATATTTTTTTTCGTTCTTTTTTTTTTTGAGGGAAGGGGGGGGGTGGGAGAAAGGGGGCGAGGCTCGTCATATCGTCATTCGTTTTCATTCTTTCTTTTCTTCTTTTTTCTATTTCTCTTCTTTCTCTTCCTCTTCTCTTTAATTTGTTCCTCGTTGAATCTCGAATTTACGTGTGATCAAATAAAGTGCAATGCACATATTAAAAGAATTCTTTAAAAGCCACGCCTAACGAGTACATATGTATATCTCGGGCTAACCTCTCAACGCAAACAATTATTCCTCGAATACGTTTATTTCCTTGACGATCGACGGATCGAACGAGCCCGGACCTCTCAAGATCGAACAGCCACGATCCAGTTCGAGCCAGTCCAAGCCAGACAACCCGGTAGACCACCTGGATAGCGGGCGGCCTTCCATGAAAGCTCTCTCTCTCCCTCTCTGTCTCTCTATCTCTTTCTGTCTCTGTCTCTCTATCACTGTCTCTCTTTCTCTCTCTCTCTCTCTCTCTCTCTCTCTCTCTCTCTCTCTCTCTCTCTCCAACTAGTACCGAAGTCACTGGAACGAATGCGCGCCCTCTATAAGTTCACATCACTACATTCTAACTTATTCATAGATAATTTAAAAACATCGTTTCGACAATTAATTTACGAATAATTCCATTCGATGACAAAACTTCTTTCCCAATCTTTTTTTAATGTCAGACAGTTTTTTTTCTCTTTTTTTTTTCGTTTCCTTTCCTTTCCTTTCTAATTTTTTGTTCCTCCGCTTTCTTTCTTTCCCCTTTTTTTTCCTTTCCTTTTCCTTTTTTCAATCCTCAATATTTTATTTTCTTTTTTCTTTTTTTTTTTGTTTTTCTTTTCACCAAGTCAACACGCGGACTCGCTAAGCTACTCGAGTATAATAATCGCTATGGTATATTAAACACGTACAAGACTCATCAATCACTTTATAAAATGGTTAAGAAGACGGAAAGAATGATTAATTGAATGGAAGTAGCTGGAAGAATTGTTTAATATCGTTAAATTGAAGCTATAAATGTTTTCATTGGGATGTAGATTAAAAAAAAAAAAAAATAGAGAGAAGAAAAGTAGGGAAAAAGGATACACATATATATATTTATTTATATATATACATGTGTGTGTGTGTGTATATATAATGTGTAAATTTTATTTTAGGACACATTTTTTTTATAGAAAACAAGATTCTCACTCCATCTCGTGGTAAAATGTTGAAACCATATGCTTATTCATGATTTTTAATGATATTGTTACCGACGAAGATAACGACTACTTACCAACGAAGACACCGACCACTTACCGACAATTACTGGAACTATTTATCGACGAAGACAACCAACAGTTACCAACGCAAACATATTCATGGTTACAGTAATTATAATTTAAACCACTGAACAATATTGCGATGTTATTAATATTAAAATTAAAAACAAAAATTCAATCAACGTGCCTCTGCATTTCTTTATTATTTATGTACAATTAGAGAGCAATGTGCTACGAATCGGGGATATACTTTATACACAGATAACAATAACAATAACAATAGTAACAACGAAAAAAAAAAAAAACAAAAAAAAAAGAAAAAAGAAAAATATATTCACATCGCAACGGCAATAAATTCGAAATGGCTTTTGCAATCTATACGAGATAGTTTTAAAAAGAAAGAGAGCGCATCGTCTAGGATTACACAAGTAAGCTTCTTAAAATATGAAAAATTGTCGAATGCAAGAAAAACAACGGGTGTGAAGAATTAAAAACATTGGAACATTGAAACATTGAAAAACAAAAAAAAAAGGATTAAATAAAATACATTTTGTGTCATTTCGCTTATAAATATGTATCTCTACTTGTAGTATTCTTTATCTAATAAAAAAAAAAAAAAAGAAGAAAGAAAGAAAAAGAAAACAAAAGATTAAAGCTGGTCGCATCAATTTTGTTTTTGTTATCTTTTTTTTCTTTCTTCCCTTTTTTTCTCTTTATTATTTTCTTTCTTTTTTTTTCTTTACTACTTGCTCAATAAATTTTTTTTCTTTCTCGACCTTGTTTCTATCATAATTAATAGAATATCTTAATACTGAATACTTTCACCAAAGAGAGATCGGTAAATCCTTATCAAAGCAGATAAAAAGATGTATTCATTGGAACGGCCGTAAGTAAAAAATATAACGCGATATAGATGAATCACGTGTATATATATGTGTATATATTTATATATATATACGCGTATCTATGTATATATATATATATATATATATATATATATATATGTGTATATATGTATATATACGCGTATCTATGTATATATATATATATATATGTATATATATGTATCTATGTGTATATATATATGTATCTATGTATATATATATATATATATATATATATATATATATATATATGCATAATAATGAATATCAACGAATGGTCCACATATCACAAGTATCATTCAGCCTTTCACTCGATCTTTGATTACCGATCGTTAGGTAACATTTAATACTCGTTAATTATCTATATTTGTTTCTTTGTTTTTTTTTCTTTTTCTTTTTCTTTTCTTTACTCCAGTTAACTGGAATACAAAAAAAAAAATGGTCATCTGTCCTTATTTAATTTAACTACCAACAACGATAAAGATTACTATGAAATTAGTCTTAACATTCTTTTGTAACACTCGTCCTCCAATTTTTTAGACCGATAATAATTTATACTCCTCGTTTATGTTGATTCCAGCATACCTCCAGCAAGTTTGGTTGCATACAAATTCAAGGCCTTAAAAGAGAGAGATAGAGGGAAAAAGAGAGAAAATGATAATTTAAAAAAGTAAAAAAATTAAAAAAGAAAAGAAATAAAAAAGAAGTAATCAGACAAGTCTAATGTTATAGCTAAAAAAAAAGTACAAATACATAAAAAAAAAATGTTAAAATATTTATACACACCTTATATATAAAAGCATACTGTTCTTTAGTTTGCACAGCCCCAGCTCTATCTCTTCTTATCGTATAAACCACTCTTGGGACATCTACCGTTCGTGTAATTTCATATTGCCTAATTCCCAGGTCTAATGCTATCAGTGTTCCTGTACGACCTGTACCAGGACTACAATGGACCACTATAGGTCCTGGACCACCTCTTTGAAGGGCTCTGCCTTCGAGAAGTACAGCAATAAGTCCTGCGCCGTCTGTTTGGACGCCACTGGCTGGCCATAAGTACCAAATATGGTATACTTCTCTGAATGTATTATTTTCTAAATTCTGCAAAACAAAGAAAATAAAAAAAAGAAAAAAAAAAAAAAAAAAAAAAAAGAAAAGCCGATACAATTAATAATATCATAAACATAACAAACTGGTAATTATGAAAGTGATCTTATGATTACTTGAAATATTTAAGAAAAGAAAAAAAAAAATGGAAGAAAAGTTTGATCTCATAGATCATAATTAAAATTATATTAAATTACATAAAATAATATTTAAAATTAAATTACATAAAATATCTCAAGAATAAAGACATTTAATTTTCCTTTGTTTGTCTTGTTATGGAAAAAAAAAATAATTTTTAAATAATTCAAACTCTTAACTCTTCCATCAAATGTCAAAATATCTCAGTATAAAAACTATACGTTTTACAAAAATCACTTTCTTAATCACATTGAATCGCATGTAAAAAATCTATTTTAATTTGATTTAAATGGATTACTTTTAAGTGTAACGTCGATATAGCATATTTCTCTTTGGTTTCTCGCTTCTTTAACGTCACTTGAAAATCACCGTACAATCTATGACAATCGGTCACCTCGGAAGGTGGTATATATTCAGTACACTTTTCAACCCCGTTTTCAAATAGATCAGTCAACATAATGATCACTTTGGATTGTTGTTCCCAAATCATACGCCAAAAATCGGTAACAGTCGTATCCAAAGGTGCTTGACAGGCAATGTAATATTTCGTCGCATTTTTAGGACCCTAAAAAAGATTTGTGAATTTATATATATATATATATATATATAATGAAAAATAGAATACAATAAATGAACTAACTCGAACGTAGCTGGCATTGATGTATTCCGAAAGAGGATCATCGTTGAGTTTTTTCAACGGTACTCTACTTTCTGGAAGTGGTATTACATTCGCATATCTGTTCTTCACTTCAGCACCCAAAGGAAGTTCATCCATCTTGGCGGAAACCTGGGGTATACTTAAAAATTCTTCGTTAATGGCATCGACGTCGTTTGAGAAAGAAGTAAGTCCAGTGAAATTTAATGGATGAGATGGAACTGCACTCTGTAAATAAGTCGTTAAATAAGTAAATAAAACTTTAGAAATTACAACATTTTTATTCAACATATTTTGCAAATTTTTTTCTTAATATATCTAAAATTCAAACTAATAGTTTTTAATTTATGAACGTAATCAAATTTTTACAACGTTTGTAACACCGCGAATTTTATTATAATTTAATAAAAAATATAAACGTTATAAAATACTTACTGAATCTTCAAAAGCAGGATTACCATAACTTCTTTTGGATGATCTAGCAAAACCTTTTCGTCTAACACTGTTATAAGCAGATACACTATCTAAACTATAGGCATCTAAAGATACAGGTCGACATCGTTCGCCATAATTGAATCTTGTTTGCCTTTTTCTCATAACGAACTGAAAAAATGGACACATTTATAATCCGCGACAGATCAATAATATTCCTATATATATATTGAATATGTGTATGTATATAGCATCAATATGACCTCGTATTTATCGTAATCGGCATCACCGTTTTTGCGAGTGTTTTATCGTTTCAAACGTTTACCGAAAAGAAACGTGTAACATTGAAAAGATAGATAAGAAGTTAGAGATAGAATCATTGGAAAAAGGAGAGAGTTTTTATATTAGCTAAATACCATGATCCATGTGAATCTATTCATAGATCTATGATAATTAAAAATCATTTGAATATTTTCAAACGTCTAACATTTAATTTAACAAATTTCATATTGTATGTATGTACATAAATAATTTATTAATCTAATTAAAAGTAATGCTAAAAAAAAAAAAAAAGAATTTCTTTTTTTTTTTCTTCTATGCCATCTAACATAAAACATTTTTACTATTATATTATATCAAGTCAGGCATGCACAATAATGAAAACAT
>NC_140811.1:17572500-17647500 GCF_050613455.1 Vespa mandarinia
ACATTTTTAACATTGTCTACATTTTTCATTTCCTCAATATATTTATCTATATTTAGCTTTTCCATTCGATCGAACGATCCTAATTCATTGTCCAAAAATGGAGATGACGAAGTAGACTCGATCGTGGTCGTTGCGATACTGCTGATATTATCTGAATCTTCAACTACGTCTTTATTCGTTTCGTTGATCACCGTAGAAATCGTCGTTCGCGTTTTTTCTTCTTCTTCTTCTCCTTCTTTTTTCTCTTCTTTCGATACTTTCTTCTTATGATCTTCATCCTCGAGATCAGGTAATTTCAAACCTTTTGCTTTCAAATCACCGCCGTTTTCTTCTTTTTCTTCCTCTTCTTCTTCTTCTTCTTCTATTTCTTGATTGACTTTAACTGGATTGGCTACAACCAATGACGATGATTCCAAATCGTCATTTTTATTCGACAGTTCAATAAACTTTTCTGATACGCTCGATGTCGTCACTCCACCAGCGAGGACCAATAAAATAGCTCCTAAGATATCGTTGAAGAGAATCATTTACATAGATATTTTTCTTTAACATTTTCTTTAATTCATTTCACCTACATATGTATATCGTTAATGGGTTTCCATTTAATATATTATCAAATTAATTCATTTAATTACTCTCAATCTATTTACATATGTACGTTTATTAATCTCTTCAAGTTAATCAATTCCTAATCCCTACGTTTATATTATTCATAATTCTTTATATATATATATATATATATATATATATATATATATATATATATTTTCTTTTTTTTTTATCAGAATATAAATGAATTCAGTAATTTCTAGTTAAAATGAAGAAATAAAAAAAAAATAAATAAATAAAATAAAAATAATAATAATAAAAAAGAAAAAAAAAAAAGAAGGAAAAAAGAAACGTAAGTAAATTTTTTTTTAAGTGCACAAATTTTTTTTAACCATCGTCAACACTGTTTTTTATACCATTATCGATACTCCTTATTATTATTAAATTTGATTTTTATTTTGATTTTTACCTCTTCCCTAAATACAAGTTAATTAGCTACGATGAAAGAAAAAGTATCGGAGACAAATGTTTCCATGAGATTTGTTTTTTCAAGGTGATACGATAAAACTATCGAATCGTGAGAATATAGACAAGCTAAGAAGAGTTTAACGGATCTAAAAACCGGTTTTACGGGAATATCGCTTGCTCGGCTTTTCGTCGTCGCGAACTATGTACTTACGTAGTATCATCATCATCATCATCATCATCATCATCATAATCATCATAATCATCATCATCGTGAACATAAATTTATCTTTTATTTTTTTCCCTTTTTTATTTTTTATTTTTCTCCTTCCTTTCGTTTCCTAATTCCCACGATTACTCGAGACTAACACGATTATATTAAAAAGTACATACATACATACATACATACATACATATATACATATATACATATATACATACATACATACGTACATACGTACATACATATGTACATACAGAATAAATTCAACTCACCTAAACATACTCTCAGCAACAAACACGACGTTGCTTCGTACATCTTCCTTTTGATCGGTAACTACACCCGACACTTTTTCTATTGAATCTGAAATAAAAACTTCGAATTAAATATATTAAATCATCAAGATAACATTAGTTAAGATAAATAAATAAAATCCAATGACAACAATTATATAATTATTTTTATATGATAAAAGATAAATTGGATATATATATATTTATAATATATAAAAAAAAAAAAAAACTGATTTGAAAGATCTATTAAAACTTTATTACAAAAAAGAAAAAACATTTTTTTTGTAACTTTTTCAATTAATTAGTTCAATATATGTACACAATGCGAAAAATATATAAACAAGATAATAAATATATTATGTGTAAACGATCGTAATAACATATCTACATAATATATAAAGAGAGAGAGAAAGAGAGAGAGAGAGAGAGAGAGAGAGAGAAAGAGAGAGAGGAAAAAACGACGTCGTCATCTTTCGAGCACACATCAAGCAAAGGAGGTCAATCGCAATGCTCGTCAATTGGATTATCACGAGTTAGGTCTCTGCCGGCACATTACTTCCCGCACCCTCACGAAAAATAACCGAGCTTGAATTCGAATCGAATCAGAAATAAGTGAGTTAGCGAGCTTTCTCGGTAACGTTGTTACTTATTTTTCTTCGTACTTTAAATGGAAAAAGAAAAAAAAAAAGGAAAATAAAAAAAGAAAAGAAAAACTACGTAATTCGATTTGTTTCTCAAATATGAAAATGAAAATTATTATTTTTTTTTGTTTACTTTACTTGTTTAATCAGTAAAGATATATATATACATATATAATATGTATAATCAGAGATTTGATTTTTAAAAAATATAAATGATTAAACGGAAGTATTGTTTGAAGTGATACAATGTCTAAGCTATTATTTAATATTTCTTTTGTGCTCATTTTGAAAATGTAAAAGATTAATATAATTCTGTTGAAAAGAAATATCTAGGAGGAAAAAAAAGAACGAGAAAAAAGAAATAATAGAAGGTAGAATTTACACGAGGAAGAGATAAAAGATAGATTCGTGAATCGCAAACTACTATCGTGAAAGCGTGAAGAAGCTACAGTATGAATAATTGCGAAAGCGTATGAAGAACGAAAGAACGCTAACAACTGTGAACGTGCATAGTTTTAGAAAAATATAATTTACTATACGTATACTGTCTTAAAAAAAAAAAAATCCTTTTAATTAAAAAAAAACATGAAATCAATATCTTGAAATATTATCGATATATCGTACCATTATTGATTATTATTACGAATATATCGATCTTTTATCATTTCTTAAAGAGAATAGACCAAAAGTTCCTCAATGAATTTTAATAAACCACCAATTACTTTTTCTCGAAGCTTTTTAAACTCGTATATCTTGTTGGGGTTTTGATTTTATCGAATCAGAAAAAAAAAATCTAACCTAAAAATTCTTTATATTGTAAAACCTATCCTTCAGCATATTGTGCATTTGTGTAATAAAATTAAACGCGTCGATTTATATCGATATAATTATGAGTACATCGATTATTATTAATATGATAAAAGGAATAAAAAATTTTTATTTTATCAAAATGAATAAAATTTTGTTAAAGATTTCTGTCTAAATAATTTTTTCATAATAATGTTCATTGTTGTATATATTTTTTAAGATAATTTATATACACACATTATATATAATGCATTTTTGAGGTAGTATCGATTCAATAGAAACGAAAACATCGAAAGATTTGTTTCATTCCTTTCTCTCTCTCTCTCTCTCTCTCTCTCTCTCTCTCTCTCTCTCTCTCTGTCTCTCTCTCTCTCGAAATAATTCTCTCGTTGTCCGACCAGCCAACGTAATTTCAAGCCATTATTTCATGAAGAACGTTCCATTGCGAGAGAAGCAAGTAACAAATACGGGCGGCCTTCTATCGATCGAATTTAATTCTCTTGCTTTGAATCGATAAAGTCTTCTGATAATGAGGCTCATTCAAGAAATCATTTTGAAATGATAACTTATACAAAATATGTTAATATTTTTCGACGTTACTTCTCTTTTTTTTTTTTCTTCCACTCCGAACAACACTTGACACAAACTACAACATTTATTTATAATGTTCAAAATCGATCTAACGATTTATCAATTATCGAATACATCGAAAAAAATATCATTATTTCGATAATTTACCTAATTCGATAATATTAATTAATATGATTAGAACATAAGATATGAAGGAAGAAAAAATAAATAAATAGAAATCTTTCCTTTTTTTTTTTGTATTTATATAAAATAGAATAAGTAATAAAAAATGATATTCCTTCAACTTTTGATATAAGTCATTTTCATTATGACCAGCACGCTTATAATTACAAATAGCAATTATATTTAATCATAAATATTAGTAAATAAAATAAAAAAATTTAAAGATATTTTTATTTTTGTTGTCAAGTTTGTAGTTTTACAATATGAAAAAACAATTAACCTATAAATCTCGAAAAAGACATATCAATTTATATTATATATATATATATATATATATATATATATATATATATATAAATTCTTGAAAACTTTCGTTTTTCATTAAACGCAACTATACCAGCTCCTATTTCCTTTGAATACCTAAAAGATAACTTAAGACAAAGCGAAATTGTTCGTAGACAAAGAAACGAGAAGTTATTACGAGACCTTTGCCTTTCACGAGGAGAACGAAAGTTCCTCTGTTTCTTAGCAAATTATTCTCACGATAACGTCAACACACACACACACAACATGTTCATACATAATACAGGACTCGAAGTTCGAGTTCCCACGCTTCGATAAGTCTGTCAATTAAAAAAGTAAAAAATAAAAATTAAAAAAAAAAAAAAATACGAATAAAGATATATATATATATATATATACACACTATCATTTATACATACATTCGTACGTATACAATTCAATTCGAATTTCCACGCTTTGATAAATTTCTCGATTAAAAAAATAGAAAAAGAGAAAAAAAATACACACACACACACACACACACACACACATATACGTTCATATATGCAAAACTTGATCTGAGTTTTTACGCTTCGTTAAATCTTTCGATTAGAAAAAAAGGAAAAAGAAAAAGACAGAGAGAAATGAAAAAAAAAATAATCATCACCCCCACACGTATAACATATTCGTAGATACACAACCTGATTCGTTTTTTCACACTCCAATGAATCTCTCTATTAAAAAAGTGAAAAGAAATTTTTAAAAAATGTAAATAAGAATAAAAATAAAAGTAAATAATAATAATAATAATAATAATAATAATAATAATAATAATAATAATAATAATAATAATAATAATAATAATAATAATAATACTAATAATAATAATAATAAAAATAATAATAATAATAATAATAATAATAATTTTTGGATAAGCTAACCAATTCGAGCTACGCCTTCTTCCGATTGTAATAGACGCGTGCGCTCTAGTTTATAGTTGAACGCGTTCTCGCTTTCACTCACTCGTCATCGCGTCCTCGTCCTCATCGTCGCCGTCGTTGTCATCATCGTCCTCGTCGCCGTCGTCGTCGTCGTCCTCGTCATCATCGTCGTCGTCGATTGTCCTCGTGAATACTCGTGAATGATCGAGATTTATAAACATGTACGAAACAAAGTACAGAGCAGCAACCTTAGATTTACACTTTAGATTACAAGCGTGTAAAACTAAACCGTATAAATCAAGACTAATATTAGTCTAGAGAGAATCAAAAGGATCTCTATATATACATAAGTATATATATATATATACATATATATATATATATGAATGTAACATATACGGTGAACCAGATAAAGTGTTACAAGCTGTTCTCTCTAACCATTAGAGATAATGACTGGTTTATATGTGCGATTGTTATTTCTAATTATAAGATAAACAAATCAATCCTTTTATTAGTGCGATTAAATAAAAATGGAGAGAGAAAAATCATCAGATTTTTTTTTGCCTCTGAAAATATTTGTCACCGTAATTCTCTTTCGCCACGCTCATTCCTTTCCTTTTTAATTTTGTTTTTTTTTCTTTTTTTTTTTTTTTTTGTAGAACGACATAAAAATTCGTGATTACGTGTTCTTACGTTCATCTCACTTTTCATTTGTAAAATAATACCACAAAATATTTTGATTTCTTTTTTTTTCTTCTTTTTTTTTTATACATCACATAACCGAAACTGTTTTCTTTTTTTATCGAGGAAAAAAAACAAAAAGAATAAAAGAAATGAAGAGAAAATAAAAGAAAAATAAAATGTCACTTTGTATAAAATATCAATGAATAGATAATGAAAATCTAATATAAGCACATCCTTCTCATACGAAGGACTGCAAATAGTCTTTGTTCTCTTTCTCGTTGAAAGACCAACAAGCGACTATGACTCGTGTAATGGTATTAAATGTCAGGTCAAGAGAGTGGCTTGGTTGATCGGTTTTATAGTCGCAGCAGGCAACCACTCTCTCTCTCTCCTCTCTCTCTCTCTTTCTTTTTATCTCTCTCTTCATCTCAAACTGCATGCAGCATAACACGGCACACCTACGCTCATTTATCCGTTGCTCTCTCTCTCTCTCTCTCTCTCTCTCTATTTCTCTCTCTCTCTCTCTGACTTATTCAAAAATATAATAGAGAAATAAAACAATTAAATCAAGAAATTTGTCCTATAAATACAAGTTATGATTCATAAGCGTCATTATCACGTGATTTTAAAAATCGATTACTCTTATTCTATGACTTTTTTAGGTTAATGTTCTTTTCTTTTTCTTTTCAAATTGTAAAACTATACGTAATCTAATGGTACGAGTCTACAAATTATCAAAAAGAATTAACTCATTTTTTAAATCATCTAACAACATTAGCCCTGACCTCTTTTTTTTTTTTTTTTATTTATTTATCTTCTTAACTTTTTTATCTTTTTTTTTTTTTTACAACAAAGATGGAACGTATCGAACTACTTACCACTATTGCTACCGAGAACCAATACATATATATATATATGTCACGTAAAAAGATAAGATAACGCGAGTAGCAACGTAAAATCGTTTTAATTACAATTCCATACCTTTCTGTCGATGATTAAATACAAGAAAAAAAAAAAAAAAAAAAAAAAAAAACAAACAAACAAACAAACAAACAAACAAACAAAATATATATATATATAAGAACGAAAAACTAATTATCGAGGTTATTCGTACAAACTGATTTGCACGTCTTCACGAATTAGCGTATCTAAACGAATAATTTAACCTAAATTACAAAAAGATGATTTTAAAGAGAGTCTAGAGATATCGTAAATATCTTCTCTCGAACTATGTAACTTTGAAACACAAAAAACTATTGCTAACTTGCTGACGAAGTCGCTCGACTTCTTTCTCCTTTGATCGCATCTTTCAGAATTTAATGTTACACAAAAGACTATTCTAAGGCTTTTTTTTTTTACTTAATACTTTCTAAGGATTCGAGCTACGGCGCGAATATATATATCATCCTACAATAATATTCTAATAGTGTAAGTTCCGTACCATCGTAATATATAAATATTATATATTATATATAAAATGTTATAATTATAATATATATATATATATTAATGTTATATATTACTTATTACATGTATTATATACAATAAATAATATTGTGTGTATATCTTCAGTGAAAAAGAAAAAAAGAAAAGAAAAAAAAATCGAATTATTCGATTATTCATTTATTAAAAATTATTGGCAAATTTTGACCTGAATAAATGCCTTCATAAAAACAAAAATCAAATTGTTTGATTAATTTCATAACTGTATACTTTTTATACGTATGTGTACGTGTGTGTGTCTGTACACATAATATATATATATAGTACTGACGAAATTTCTAAAAAGAAGTCGGACATGAAATAGAAACTTAAACATTTTGAAATGCTAAGAAAAACAATATATATATATGCATATATGTATATATGTATATATGTATATATGTATATATATATATATACATAGTATGTACGTATATATATATACACACCACACACGCACACGTATATATATATATAAGTGGTGTTCAAATGTAACGATATCGTACCGTTAACAATACCATTTGCCGCTTAAGCAACAAAATAGACGTGTAACACTTCTTTCCGATTGATCGATCGATCGATCGACCGACCGACCGATCGATCAATCGTGGGGGTGAGAGGGTGGGAGGAAGAGGGAGAAGGACAAAGAGAGAGAGAGAGAGAGAGAGAGAGAGAGAGAGAGAGAGAGAGAGAGAAAGGAAGAGACAAAGAGAGACTATGATCAAGGAGAACACGTTTCTCACTGAACAGGATCGCAAATAGATCTGATCGTAAGGAAAAGATAAATTATTTTGGTTTTACCTACCACGAATAAATCCGTCGAAATTCGTCTGGATTGTTGTCGTCGTCTTTGTCGACGTCGTGTCGAACTAGGCGGAAACACCAAGTCCGCATTATCGTCCTCCTCTCTTTCTTTCTTTCTCTATCTCCCTATCTCACTCTCTCCCTCTCTCTCTCTCTTGTCTTTCCTTGCTCCTCTCTCTACCGTTTCTATTCTGTACCTTTCTTATTATATGTACGTCTCAAGTAACACGTTACGGCTAAGAAACTAAACAGAGAACACTCTCAACTAGTTCTATCTCTCTCACTTCGTTTCGTCTTTCCAAAAAAAGAAAAAAAAGAAAAAAAAAAAGGAAAGAAAAAAAATCGAGAAAAAAAATTCGTTAGATTTTTTGAAGAGAAAAATTTTCGAGAGAAAGAGACAGAGAGAGAGAGAGAAAGAAAGAGAAAGAGGGAGAGAAACAAAATTTAGTATTAGATTTTTCTTAAAAGAATACACCACAACACACGGTACCCATGACGACGACGAGGAGCGTTCTTTCTCTCTTTCTCTCCCTCTCTCTCTCTCTTTCTTTCTCTCTCTCTCTCTTTCTTTCTCTCTTTCTTTTTCTTTCTCTCTCTCTCTCTCTTTCTGTCTCTCTCTCTCTCTCTTTCTCTTGGCACTTACGTGTTCTTCGTCTCGCGCGGTTTAACACGCGCGCGCGCGTGCGCCCGCGTACACGTACCCCAACATTACTCGAGTACGCTTTTATAAGTATAATGTTAACAAGATTGATTATTTATTTATTATGATAATCTTTTCTCTCTTTCTCTCTCTCCCTTCTTGCGTCTTTTTTTTTCGTTTATTCAACACCTTCTCTTTCTTTTTATTTCGCACGCGACATATGTCCCATGTAAGAAATAACTAAGGCGAAAACGTGATAACGGAAAAACACAAGACAACCAATCCCGACGACAGCTAACGCTGAACTGTCGTGACTGGCTGCGTCTCCCTTTCGCGGGAGAGTCGTGCGCATCATCGTAGCGGTCATCTTCTGATTGGTTGAAATTAAATTCAAGCGGTGTATCACGTACCCGCGAATTTTAAATGTCTCATTTACTGTTACAACCTTTTTATGGGATCTACCTTCGATTTCTTTTGCATTTTTCATGTTATTATTATATTAATAGTATTATTAATACATCATGTATATAGTATAGTTTAGTATATTGTATATATGCATTAGGGCAGTATATATAATACATTGGTGTACAATATAGTATAGTGTAGAATACAGTACATATAAGTATATACTATTAATATCATTATATTTAAAGGGATTCTTAATATATATATATATATATATATATATATATATATATATAAATTGGATTAAAGTTAAATCAAATTCAAGATCGATAGAATTCAAATTGAATTAAATCATGTATTTAGATGATCAGTAAGGTCGAGGTTAATTTCGATCTGTAAATAAAATCAATGAGGCACGTTCGTCAATTAGGATTCAGTAATTTGGGGAGTGGCAATCTCCAAATTATTATGAGAGGGGCGTGCCTTTAACTTTATATATATAGTAATCATACGGAATGAAACTATTTTTTTTCGATAACAGCACTTAAGTTTCGTGATCTGAATAACCTAAAATTTATTTAATCAAATTATCTTATTAATAATAATAATAATAATAATAATAATAATAATATATATATATATACGTATAATTATACTTGATTAAAATAAATTATAAATATCATTTATATTGTTTCAATATTAACAATAAATGTATATACATATATATATCAATGATCGATATTTATTGACGAACGTTTGAAATTGAAACGCTATCGTTTTATGTCTGGAAAGAGTCACGATGTTTTGGAATATCCAATGTATTCTCATGTAACACGACGTAATTTATATTAGGGGCGTATTCTCTTTGTCATACGTAATCATTTGATGCTCAAGTTATACGTGACTAAAGTACATAATATATTACGATGTTAACTATATATAGTGAACCATTTGCATATGATTTGAAAGAATATATACATATATTTTTTTATAAAAAATATATTACATACATATATATATTATATATGTATATACATAAATATATATAGTCTTTCTTGTTATATAAATATAGATATATATATGAAATAAATAAGAAAAAATATATTAGCATTTAAAATTCATTTATTAAAATCTACACAATATTATAAAAGCAAGTATAAAGTTGGAAATATGTAAAAGGATTATACAAAAGTGTTATTAAGATTCTATCCTCGCTTATTTGCAATATCGTAAGATATATACGCGTCTTACAATATACATCGTGATTTTATTTTATTCATCTATATACAGGGAGTGCCGAAAATAAGGCAAAAAGAAGCTGCATTTGTTCGCAAGATTTTCTTTTCATTCATTTTTTTGATCTTTAAAGAACCTTCGTTAAACCCCCCTCCCTCCCCAGGGAAAACAAACAACCTATAAGATATATCATATTTTGTTATCAATAATTATTTCATATTATATTCGAAAATATATTATTAAATTTTTAAATAAGTAAACTTGAAACCTCTTAAACATATAAAATACAATCTTTAAAAACTATCACGGCTGAAATTTTACCACATAAAGAAATTTTGTTTTTTAATATTGTTCAAGAAACTTGAATAATATTAAACACTGATTCCTTTTTTTTGCTATTCATATGGCATAACAACTGCAATAAATTAATTGCAGTTGTTTTTTTTACTTATTGGCTTCTATGATAACTTTTAAAGATTAAATTAAGTCCCGGTTAAAGAATTAAATTTAAGTACATTCTGCATTAAGTGCAAACGAAAAAGATTATCGTTTTTGTTGACAATATATTAAAGAAAATAGAATGATTATACTAAATGATTATAAAATGGAAAAATTGTGTATGTTCAATCCTTAATTTTCACTGCTTTAACAATGTCCAATTATATCTAACCTAAACTTTCCTGACACCCTGTATATCAGCTACCATTTAATATCCTTGTTAAATTTTATTATTTTAAGAAAAGGCTACATAAAAAAAAGAAAATGGTTTTTGCTAATTGAAATAGAGAAAGATAATTAAGATTACTTGTAAGAAAAACAAAAAAAAAAAAAAAAATACAAATAAAAATAAAAATAAAAAATGAACAAATAAAAAAATACTACTCTTTTCATTACATACACTACGAATGCCACTGAACGTAGGGCATAGAATTACACAAAATATGTACAAAATTGATTGTATTAAAAATTGAGATATAGTATTGTGATGGATATGTACTACTTCTCTACTATATTATTATTATTATTATTATTATTATTATTATTATTATTATTATTATTATTGTTATTGTTATTATTATTATTATTATTCGCTTTAGAATCAGTAAAAGTCACAATATGTTTCTATGTTTTTCCATGCACATATATACTTATGCAATTAAGATAAAAATTGAATAGATAAATTATTGTTATTTTCTGATTGTAATGTTTAAATGTGCACGAATAAACAGTTTTTTTTATAATGTATAATATCTCTCTATTAACTCTCTGTTAACAAATTTTTTTTTGCAAACAAGATACTAACATGAATATTAATTTTATACTTTGGCACATACCAAAGACATTATTTAACAAGGCATAATGCCTAGAGAAAATACTATTCAAAGTTATCACTTCAAATTTAATTTTAATTATCTTATTCGTATCACCAAAGTGTTTCACGTTAATTCAATCATTTGGAAGATAGACTCTTTGAGATTAACTCTTTGAGACGCGTCCCAATATATATGTATTTTACCATCGCATTTGTAACTATAGATCATTAATAATTTATGTGTTATATTCTCATCACATACTTTTATTAATATGAGCAAGCAGAATAGAGTAATTGTGGTAACTGGAGTTTAAAGATTCTTTTATACGATACTAGATTCTGCAAAATATTCTGCAGCATCTTAAAAACATCTAAAAGATAATAATCAACAATCGAGATATTCATAAATTCACTCTCCCGCAATATTGTTATTCTGAAAATTTTTATGTAATAATCTTCTTAATAATTTGTTGTTACACCCTTGGTGTTAAATGTCTAAAATATCTTTTATAACATCTACCTTCGTAACGATATTACTTCATTATATTCATCAGTTATACTGATATAAAGACCTACAGAACTTTATTAATTATATGTACCACTACTGTGTCATTACTATAAACTTTTGCTCTGGAATGTTAATTTGTACTACCAACATTCATATTGCCAACGTATTGTACTTCTCTCGGCATGTGTATACACAATTTGACTTGATGTATATATATTGTGCATACACAAGTAAGAGGGCATGCATATCTATATATATATATATGTATTAGGCTTCATCTTTAACTAAGTGTGTCATATTTGTGTCATAATTCGTCTTGATATTTCAATAGTAAGTATCTAAAGATATATGTAATCTAAGTAAAAATGTCGGATATCAGGCCCCCGGGATTATACTACGTTTCTTAAAATCTATCAAAAATAGTGATACTAACTGCTGCAAGTAGCCACTTCGATAATGAACACTGATTCGCAGTTGCCCACTGAAGTCCTGGGTAGTTAATATTTGGCATTGAAATTTCTACAAATACATATTATTTCAAATTAATATATTATTAATGTCTATAATAGATAATAATTATTTAATGAACATTAATAATAATAATAATGATGATGATGTTGAACAGTCAAACACAATCTACTACAAATATCAAACAGAAAGAATCCAAAATGACATACCTCATCAGTATGGTAATAACTAAAATAAGGATTATCAAGGGTCCTGAAGAAACTGAGGTCACACCAGTTCCATAATGAACTTGACCACAAGCTGGTGGACAAACTGGGGTAAAGGTTTCTGCGCAAAAATAAGCAAACATAAAAAACATGCATTATACAAAACGAACAGTCGCAATAGAAATAAATTGATAAATGATAGCTATATGGAAATATTGCTACGTAAATTATAATAAACACAAGTGTTCAAAGCCATTCAAGGTCATTCAAGGTCATTCAAGTGAAAAACAAAAAGATATATTGTAACACTTGCTACTACTAACACATGCTTTATATATACAATATGTTAACACTGTGCTCAGATACTAAAAATAAGAATAACAAATAATAAATTAAGAAATTGATATATACTTACCAAAAAGCTCAACTTTAGTTTCTGCAGTTCCTAATTTGTTAGAAGCACGACATATATATTCTCCATACTGTTTCTTTTCTATTGTTATTATTCGAATTGTCGTATCACTATATTCATCCGCAGTTGCAAAATGAGATATACTGTGATGCTGATTATTTACCAATACAGTGCTATCTTTCAGCCAAACTATTGCAGGTGGAGGATAAGCTTCCACATGACATTCTAAATCCATGTCATACTGTAAAGCTTGACCTAAACGTGGTCGAGGTGCCATTATTACAGGAGCAAATTCAACTTCGACATTAATATTACGTCTTGCGCCACGTCCTACCCCATTTTCAGCGATGCAATAATACGTTCCACGATCTTCTTTGCGAATTGTAGGTATTTTGAGAATATTTCCACTAGAATATTTATATTTTGTTATTTAACTTCATCTTAATAACACATTAATTAATATCATATTAAAATCGATATATACCGGTAAATAGATCCACCAGTTGGTAAAATAGCATTGTTCTCTCTGCGCCATGAAATTCTTGGTTGCGGAAATCCTCCTGCATGACATTCTAGTTGTACAGATTGTCCTTCGCTAACGACAAGAGATCGAGTCGAATTATCGCTGATGATAGGTGGTCTTCGTACTTGCAATTCTACTTCTGCAGATATTCGATTATTAAGAGCAATCAATACTTGACATACGTAAAACCCAGCATCTGTTTCTTGTATATCCTTTATCTGTAACAATGATACTTAATAATAAATATAATCAGTAATAAAACTAATGCAATGAAATAATATAAATCTCATCCATTTCATTACCTGCAATGTATATGTAGAAGATGCTTGATCATATCTAAGAGCAAATCTGCTATCTTTTACAATTAAGGCACTATTCGTAGAAAGCGGTAACTGATCATAACCACTCTCTTTATTCACTTTTATCCATAAAACAGGATACTCCTGGCCATATTGCACTGAACAAAGTAGTTCAACGGTTCCACCAATATCCTTAATTTGTATTTGCGAGATATAAGAAATTGTTGGTGTACGTTGACATGTTGCTAAAACATTATTTAATTAAATTATCTTTACATTTTCTAAGAGAGAAATTATCAATATATATGATAAGTTTGATGTACTCTACGTGTCACAAAAATTTAATTGTTTATATATATATATATATATATATATATATATAATGAAATAATATAAAAATTGTGAGAAATAAATTTTTAAGCAATTTACCTATCTGTATTATTGCAACAGTAAGAATTAGTATAATTCTCATCATGATGCACTAAATAATATTTAAACGGCAGTCGAATATTTTTCACTATTTCAATATCACCTTCGTTTACTCCACTAAAAATGAACTTTTTCTATATCCCTAACGTAGTAAAAAATATTTTATAAAAAGAATTATTGTAGAGCAATCGATTGTAATAGTGTTTTTGGGCGATGAGAGAACGATGCTCACAGGTGTCTGTTGATCGACAATAAATATGGCGCATGACGCTACATCCCTAGTCAAAAAATCAACTTTACATTTTAGCCTTCTTTTTATTTTTATTGTTTCGATTGGAAATTTAATATTATAGAAAAAAAAAGAAATTACATGATATTTAATATATCAATTTATCAATCCATTGAAATAGATTTATTTGATATTAAGAATGATAGATTATTCCGGAAGTACTATAGCGACACTAAATCATTTTTTTTATGTTTCAAAATCAATATTGATTCGAATCTATTAATTAAATAATATATATGCATTCTCGTAATACACACGTCGTAAATTACATTTAATTAAGTTTTCAAGTTGAATATGTCGCAAGAATTCAGTAATAAGGTAGATTTTTATGATATGAAGAATACTTTGTTTCATTAATTACTTTTCTCTTTTTTTTTTCTTTTTATTACATGTATAATATAATAATAATTAAAGTAAAAAATCTTATGTAGAAATAATGTTATAATTCAGCAAAAGGTAATTCATTGAAGGAACAAAGTAAATCATGTATGTCATGATTACTACTCTCATTATTATGTTTATCGTCAACAGTTTTAAAATCTTGAGGAATAAAAATCTTATCTTCGCTTTGACACAATATGTTGCTCTCTGAAAAAGTTTGCATGTTTGCCCACCTCAGTGCCACTTCTTTGTAAATACATTTTCTAAATATCAAGCAATGTATATGTCGCAATTTTTCATATTTAATTCTCATAAAACCCAACTTGGATAAAACATATCTCCATGATTTTATTAACTTAGCATTTGCACCGACATGTTTCGAATCAGGACTAATAATAAATAATATACCATTTTTCTTCAATAAATTATATGCTTTGCTACAGCAAAGATATCTTTGTTTTGGACATGGCATATATTCTAACAATAAAGAAAATACAACAACATCAAATGATTCTTCGCGTAATTGTAAAATTTGTTTTTTATCTGCAGATAGGATTTGTTCTCTTCCTATATCGACGCTTAAAAAATCACACTGTAAAACGTTAGGTTGAACAGCTACCAAATCTATTGCCGTTACTTTGAACATATCTTCCATTTCAAAAGGATTATAACAACTTCCTACGTCTAATACTGAAATCTTTTGAAATGTTTGTTCTCCTTCATTTAACAATTCCTTATCGTTATAATAATTATGTTTGGAGACCAACATATTTTGTTCCTCTATATTATTACCATTTAATATCAACAATTCACCCATTTTTCCTTTTATACTAAATTCCCTATTAGAATATTTTTTTTTGCCACCATTGAAAAAATATTCTTTACATTGAGTTTTGATCCATTCTATTCTACAATAAGTTCCACTTAAAGAATCTGTATTATTGCCTTTCCAATGCGTAGTTGCAAGATCCTTCATCGACATAACATATTTCTAAAAAAATAATTGAATTAAATATAAATCAAGCATATAATAAAATCTATATAATAAAATACATATATTTTATTATAATCTGTCTTAACAAATAATAATAATTAATATAAAAGTATCACGTGTCATCATAAATATACATATGTACATTAAAATAAAATTAATAAAGAAGAAAAAAAGATAAGCAGACCTGTAAAACGTCGTTACGGCTTACATGTTTTTGCCATGCTATTTCTGCACCATATTCTTCGCATTCTTTTCGTAATAAAGCATGAATTTGTTTAACAACATTAGCTAATCGTTTGTGTTCTTCGGTCGCCATACTTATATTCGGTACGCATGGAATGTGTGTGTGTGTGTGTGGGCACGCGCGCCTGTGTGTAACTATAGAAAGATTTTCAGTAGCTATATGTGTCATCGTATCTTCTTATGATTTTGATGACGTTCACCCTTATTTATCTACCGCAAAGTGCTGCAGACTGCAGTACCACGGTCACAATTGGTATCATCGTATCTCGTTGATACTTAGAAATGTAAAGTATTACGAGATATATTTAATACGAATTTTTTCAAGTGGTACCATACTATCTCTCTCGATGTGCGTATTTTCAATATCTTTTAATATAATTAGTGTAATACTGTTTCTCTTCTATTTACATTAAAAACGTCTTTAAAAACATTAATTAACTTTACTCACGATACTTACAGTGCTAGCCTAAAATTGGATCTAATCTTGGTTTCTTAGAATATACTATGGATGACGAGCTTGAAGATAGAATCTTATATCAGGTAATTTCTAGAAAATTATATCTCGCGTATTGATTACGTATTTTCTTTAATTTCATATAACAATATGTTGATTAATAATATATGAGATTATTATTTTACATTTTATTTTATTACTACGTTTTAACTTTATTACTGAATATTTTTTTATCCGATGTAATGTCCGAAAATTTTTCTAATTTATTTAAACAATAGGAGTCAATGGTCAATTAATTCCAATACAAAATATATTAATATTTATTAATAGTTATATAATTTATATCGAAAGAATATATGATATTATGATATTGATATACATAATTTATTATTTAAAGATATTTGTCCTTTTTAGACTTACGTGTCTCATATGAAACTGATGTCAAAGTTTACAGTGGGTATTCCAGCTGTCTTAAATGCTGCTGTCAATACACCATTAGGTTATTTTTGGAGAATCATGAGAATCTATGCTTTTAAACCAGAGGTATTAATTTGCTGCACACTTTTAGCAGTAATGCTTCTCTATATACAAGCTGTCGATCCTTGGAGTAGAATGCTATTCGATAAAATTCAATATACTCTAGGACGTACAACATCTAAGGTATTATAATCATTATTAATGTGATAAAATGTTATATCGATATGAATAAATTTTTTATATAATTCGATTAGGTTTCAAAATTACAATTTCTTGTCAATGATTCTGTAAATAATGGAGTAAAACTTAGCTGGGAATTAAAACAAGGGAATATAGCAGCTTATGCTGTTCAAGGTCATAGAGCTCGCATGGAAGATCGCTTTGTGGTAAATGAAAATTTAAATAATACCGGTGTATCCTTGTTTGCAGTTTTTGATGGTCATGGAGGAGAGGTAAGTTTTAATCCTTTTAAAGACAAAGAGCACACATATCATTTTCAAATTAATAATTTAATTTTATTTTTAGTTTGCCGCAAATTATGCTCGTGATAAACTTATTCCAAATATAAATAAAAAGGTGATAGAGCTAAAGGATATGATAGCTGGTAGATTTTCTGAAATACAAAAAAATAATCAAATAAATAATCGGCCAACATTTCAATCTGAAAATAAAAAAGATGAAAAAACAGACCCAACCACAATTGAACGTAAGAAATCTTTTCGTAAAACTGTTAGTACTTCGATAACGGATGATTGTATGAAAAATAGTGTTGGCGTTACTGATCCAGAATTATTGGATAAATTAGATAGTCTATCACGGCCAATCACAAGGGAGGTATGACGATTATAAATCTTTTCTTAACAAGAAAGAACTTCAAAGAAATGTAATTGTTTATTTTGCAATGTAAAAATTGTGTTATATTTATTTGCCAGGTAAGGCCTTGTAGATCAGGTGAGACTCAACCTGAAATTGATATGACAACCTATTTAGATGGAGATAAAATAAATTATGGTAGACTATTAACCGATGAAGTTTTGGCAGTAGATCGGTTATTAGTTAAAGCAGCTAAAAAAAACATGGATGTAGCAGGTAAAAAAGTTTGTTCCTCATTTTGTATTATTATTAGATATTAATATTTCATATTTTAAAGTTAAATCTCTCTCTCTCTCTCTCTTTTCTCTTTTTATAATATAGGTACCACTGCTCTGATCGCACTTTTAGAAGATAATAAATTAGTAGTAGCAAATGTTGGTGATTCTAGAGGTGTAATGTGCGATGGAAAAGGCAATGCGATACCTTTATCGTTTGATCATAAACCACAACAGGTGTTTATAAATCCTCATCTTTAATGTACGTTTTATATTATTTTTCATTGAATCGTACGTTTATATTTCATTTAGGAAAGAGAGAAAAAGAGAATATATAAAGCTGGTGGATTGGTGACATTCAATGGAGTTTGGAGAGTTGCTGGTATATTGGCAACATCTCGAGCTTTGGGAGATTATCCATTGAAAGATAAAAAATTAGTGATAGCAGATCCAGACATCTTAACATTTGATCTAAGCGATCACAATCCTATGTTCCTTGTTTTGGCATCTGATGGATTATGGGATACTTTTACAAATGAAGAAGCTGTAGCATTTATCAAAGAACGTATAAACGAGCCACATTTTGGTGCAAAAAGTATTACATTACAAAGTTATTACAGGTAATGTATCAACAAAGAACATACATTTTTTCAACAAAATTATAATCAAAGATCTTTTCAATCCATTTTCATTAATAATAAAAAAAGAAATCAATGTTATTATACAATGTATATTTATACAAATTTTACAGGGGATCTTCAGATAATATCACAGTAGTTGTAATCGACTTACGAGATAAGAAATATAATGGAACAGAATCAAAAAGGAATCAGTAATTACTATCTCGACTGTTTCCAAAGTATTATATGATAAAACTTCCTAATGTTGTTTTTCCAACAACTCTTCTAGTCATTAAATTCAATTTAATATTTGAATTTATGAAAGCGAAGAGAAAGAATGGGTATATTATTACCACAATATTGTGATTTCACCAAATATGATATTTGAGAGATTATTAATGTGTAAAATAAGAGATTATTCATTTTTGTTATCAATTTTCATTTGTTATTATTATAATATATATTGTAAACTATATTTTTTCTTGCACGTGCCTTATTTCTTGGCTGTGTAATTTTCAAACATGCTTTGAGCATTCTTCCATCTCTTTAGCTTGTATAACTTATAATGACTGATTTTTGGTTATTTAAAAAAAGAAAACGAAAAAAAAAAGAAAAAGAAAAGAAAAAACAACATATGGAACTTGTTTCCTTTTTTAAATCCATTTTATGTGATAAGTGTGAAAAGTGAACATTGTTAATTATAAAAGTATTTATCCCGTCAATATGACGTTAAATGTTTTGGGATTTTGATATAACACATTTAAGATGTTAAATTTTTTCATATATACACATGTAAATACATGTATATATACATATATATATATATATATATATATATATATATATATATATATATATATGTATATGTATATGTACATATACGTACGAGAAACATTAAATACGTGTAATAAAAAAGTTATTGGAAATATTAATCATTTTTAAATAAAATAAAATTTTTAACAACACGTGACAAAATATATTTCTTCCAAATATTTTTAATGAAAGCCACATACATTATATTTATTTTAAATGCAAAAATTTTTAATTCGAATTAATATGCGCGTTATGTATCAAAGTAACTCTAATATCTATCTGTCATTTTAAGTTGAAATGTCCATCAGAATTGTTATATAATATATGACGAATTAATAAGTTTATGAGAATACATTATAAAATTTTAATGAGAAGAATAGTTATTTTTTTATCAAATATATCGGATGAACTTTCTAAATGTATAAGCAGCGCGATTTATACATGTAAGTATGTATATATGATTTGATATAAGCAATCATTTAAACATACATGTGAAGAAATGTAATACCAACAACAGAATAATAATGTAATATCTTAATACTTATTTTGTTAACATATTAATAAAAATGATAATATATAAAATTTACTTTATAATGTACGTACATATATGAAAACATTGTACATAATTAATTATGCGAGATAATATTTGAAAATCATCTATATAAATTCATTTGAACATTACGAATTCTTCTCTATGTTGAACATATTTATAAAGCATTATTATATTTTTGAAAATGTATCCACAGAATGTATAAGCAAGAAATTCTAATTTCATTTATCTCGCTTGCTTTTTCTGGAAATATTTATAATTTTATCGAAAAACAATATATGTCACGCCAGCGTGTGTATGTGTGATGGATGTGCCTAAAAATGTATCCAATAAAAATCAGCAGAATAAAATATCGCTATGTATTCAATGTATAGTTTCTATATAAAGCATTGTATGTTGAAGAACATGGTGGTATATTTTTTCTTTTTCTTTTTTATTTTTTTTTCAAAATTTTCAAGAATATACTTTTCAAGAATAGTTTACGAATACCATCATTTTTATAAATTGTGTAATCTTATTTATTTATCAAGTAATAAGACGATAAATTGTTTTTCATTTAGTTTCTTATAAAAAACATTTTCTTAGTCAATATTTATATATGATTTACTGTATTATATATATATATATATATATATATATATATATATATATTTATATATATATATATCAGTTCTACAATATTATTCAAATATAAAACTGATAAGAAATGTTCTACTAATGTTCCTGAAGAATCTGTATTTTATATTATTTTCTTGTAAGAGATATTATAATTCAACATTTTAACTTTGCACTATAAAGAGATTTATGTAAATATAATGATTGAATAGTTATAGTATCTCAATTTCCATTCTGTGTGTAACTTGCTCTTCTAAATCTTTTATGTGTATATGACATATTTATATATGTGAAATATTATTAAATTTGTAAAGATTAAATTTTTTTATAAATATCTTCACATATAATAGAAAGACATATTTAGTTTCAAATCATTTAAATCAGATTATAGTAGTAAAATAATAGTAAATTGTTACGTTGAAATCCACACGAAAAACAATATAAGAATTTTTTTATAAGAAATAAAATTAAATCTTTTAAGTCGATTACTTGTTGTTTCGTATATTAAGTGTCAACCAAGTAACTCAAAGTCTTCATCAGATGTATCATATTGACGTTCTATATGTTCAAAATCTAAAACTATAATAAACCAATATATTAAAGTGTCTAAAAATTAACTTAAGTAATCAATTCTATATTAACTTACAATTAGTAGCTCCTATTGCCTCAGATACTACATCTTCAGCCGGTGACCAATTAACTAATCTCTCTGAAGATAATTCAAATAATGGTTGTTTCTCAGGCTCTAATAATTCATCTTGCATAGTTTTACACATAGATTTAAAATCCTTTTCTGTAGCACAGAAAAAGCACTATAACAGAAATAATATATTTCCAATTAACATTGTATCTTATATTTTGTTACATTGCACAATGAATTACATGGTTATACTTACAAGTGCTACGGAGGGATCAATTTCTGTAATAGAAATACGACTAGCAGACTTGCAGTGATATGTGAGATCTATTTCTCTCTCATTGTCAATATTAGCTGAACGCTGTGTCGTATGTGGATCCAAATAAATCACTTCATCTCCTAGAATATCATAACTTTGGTTTATTATTTATTACTCAAAAAGACACAACAATATTTTGTTAAAAAAAAAAATATATATATATATATATATTAACGTTATATCGTATACGTACCAACACAGCCAATAAAATACAAAGCAAGATTTGGTTTTCCACCGATTACTCCTAGAGATTGTGGTATCTTGAATGAAGTCTAAAAAATGATATGCTCAATTTGAATATCTTTCTCTTTCAAAGATATAACTTCTTCTTTGGTTGTTCATGCAAGTATTACTATTATTTTTATATTACTTTAAGTCCATTGAGGTAAACAGGATTAATTTCATTCAAACCAAGACGAAGTGGTATTAATAATAATAAAGGCTTCCATTGGCTCGGTGCTTTCAATGGTTCTTTACCATCTACTTCAACTGTTGTACCACCTTCCACTTTACATTGTCTTACTGTAAATGATAAATAAATGTGAATTAAAATATGATAAGCTTCACATTGCAATTTACTTACAGATATCATTAACTATTAAAGCATTATCCAAAGCTACATGTATTGTAATAGAGCTCCATTCATCGTACACAACCAATTTTCTAAAATAATATAATGAGAAAAAAAATCATAATTAGTTTATATTGTTAATATTTTATTGATGCGTGATTAAAAAAATGTATACTTTAATACTTGTGCAATGGTATTTGGACCAAACCATTGTCCGACTTCTTTTCCTTCTGACGCTCCCATTAACGCTATTTGATGAATGGAGAAAGGAGCAGCTCTCTTATCTTCAAAGCGTTTCAATATTTCCAGGTACGTCATATTTTTTGTTTCTGGTGTCCAACGCCAATCTCTGCCTATTATCATTGAATTTTTAATAATGTTAAATTGATAAAAAAATATAATTAAAATAATATCACATCATAAATGTATTACCTAAATGTAAAAAGACTAAAGCTTGACCAAGAACCATTTGTCCGCATCTTAACATACAGCCCCATCCTTTGTCAGTTGTAAATGTAGAATTATAACCACCGATGGGAATGAAACCTCTACGGTAACTAAACCATAACTTGGATAAGATATCTTTACGTATTGCTTCTAATTCTGAAATACAATGTTAATCCATCTATTGTCAATGATTATACGTAATTATTATATATTACAACATATATATATATATACCTGTTAAAGCATGATATTTCTTTCCAAGAATCCAAACAGGTTGATCTATTTGGGGTATATCTTCTAAATCATCGCATATATTTTGCGTAAAAAGGCTATCCATTCTTACAATGTAACAAGTATTAACTTGTAACAAGTTAACTTGTGAAATGCATTAGCAAAACCTGATTAATCGCAATACATAGATTGTATAAATGTAAACAAAAGGAAAGTTCTTAATATGTCACGATAAAATACGTAAAAATAATATTTTAATGAAAGGAGAGAAAGGAAAAAAAAAAAGGAAAAACTTACTTTTAGTAGAAAGAAAACATTGGTCATGGTACTTCCCAGGACATTGTATTCCCATCAAAAAATGTGACAAGGACTAACATGCGAATTTATTGAAATATTAACAAAGAAATTAATGTGAGAGCTCTTTAAGATTTTTATACCTTATCAGAAAATACGTCTCGGATGTGTTGCAAACAAAATTTTCAACTTAAATGATGATTAAGACAATGAATAAACGATATGTAAAATTAATTAAATAAATCTTATTAATAATTCCTTTATACTTATTTCTATACTAAATGTACATGCACAATTTCCAATATAATGATTCATAAAATATCTTCGAGATGGCTAAGATGGAAATCTTCTGTAAAACATTACGCGCTTTCTAGGTGTATGCAATGTACTATTGAAATTCTGACGTTTTCCGACAGATGGTGACGTTCGTCAATCCTTGCACGTGGTTCGTTGTACCACGTGACCGTAAACTTTTTCATATCCCCAATAATTGCTCTTGGCGGGTCATAACGATCTGTGCTACTAGGATTTTATCAACGTAATTTTTCATTGGTAAAGTACAATTTTATTTGACAGATTTATATATTCTTCGTTCTTTTTTTTTTTTCTTTTCTTTTCTATTATATTCATTAAAAAAAAACCTAACTAGAAAATTATTTAATTAATAAAATCTCTGAGGAATATTTGATATAACGATATCATATACGTAACTACTTTAAATACATTTGTCGTCCTCTGCATTTATTCCGCTCAGTTGGCTTGAAGAACAATTTTCTTTCATGAATCAAGTTCAATTGTCTAACGGAAATGTATATACGCATTGATATTTTTACAAATATTTCATTTGTTTTTTCTTTTTCATTCTTTTTTTTAATTGTAATAATTATGAACAAAAATGTTTAATCGCAAGATTTATATATATATATAAATAAAAGAAAAGTTATAAATAAATAAGAAAAAAAAAAGAACAAAAAAAAATTATATTATATTGTACTGTTGCAACTCACATTGATACAGTTCATTTTTATAGAACAAATATTTGTAATATTCCATGGCTACGACTTTCACAAATCTATGATCCTTTTGGTAGACACAATTACGTACATATATATATATGTATATGTATATAACAGATTTCGCCGTAAACTTAATGTGTTACGCGTTTTTTTATTCGAGTAAATGTTCTAAAAAAGAAAACGTGATTTGAGGCTTTCCCGACCGAAAGACGTACATAATATGAAAGATTAAAAGTTATTGTAAAAGAGATTAGACTATCTGTCACACCTTTTTTAGTTGGATTAAACCGAAGATAAACCTTTTATAAAGATAAGTAATTGATGTACCTTCATAAAATATATATATGCGTAGCTTAAATATTTATGAGATCGCGAATAGCAAACCTACAGTATATGCCACGGAACACAAAGTGAAAGTCTTAAGTTTCCTTGTTGAACCTTCTTAGCTGAATCAAGAACAAGTTAGTCTTCGGTCGATTGTCTCTTTGGACGGTTCTATGCATGTATGTATATATATATATATATATATATATATATATATATATATATATGAATGTGTGTGTGTATATATATATGTATATATATCTACCTATTAAAAAAAGATAAAAAACAAAAAAAAAATTAAACAATTTGTGATCAAATTTGTGAAACAATTAACTCTTATTTTTATTCATTCATCTATATTTATTCGTAATAGTAATCGATAATCATGAATATATTAATATTGATGTGTTTAATTTGATAAGATATCTATACAGCTGTTATGGGTATATGTATGTATATATATATATATATATATTCATATCCTTGAAATATTTGTGAAAGAAAGAAAGAGGGAGAGAGAGAGAGAGAGAGAGAGAGAGAGAGAGAGAGAGAGAAAAGATAAACGAAATAATTATATCATTAATGAAAAATTCTACATACTTATATCTATATTGGAACATTGATGAAAAGAAAAGAGAAAAATGAATGGAGAGAGAGAGAAAGAGAGAGAAAGAAGGAGAGATAGATAAATAAATAAAAAAAAAGATATCAATTTGAAAATTCCTCTTGAGTGTCAAATTAAACTGATCTCAAAATAATTCAATAAAATTCAAATTCGTTAATACCTTCTTTCGATAAATGACACGGGATCTTTTTTTATTTATTTATTTATCTTTTTTTCCCTCTCCTTCCATAATTTTAATACGTAATCGAATAATGTATAGGAAAATTATTGGTGAGAACGATAAGTACGATTTATGTTTTCTTACTTTATGTTTTCTTTTTCTTTTTTTTTTTTTCTTTTGTATATCATTTGCGATACATAATTTACGATAGGTGCGTAGTAAAAAAGAAATATATGATCGTATTGTATATATATACTTTTCAAACTTACTGATATCTTCGAATATGTGTACGAAAGAATCTTATGAAACGGTACTTTAAATAAATCATTCATACACGTCCACGGAATTGTTTTTTTTTGCGTAATAGGTATTATAAATAATTGAAATAAGCGAGAGAGAGAGAGAGAGAGAGAGAGAGAGAGAGAGAGAGAGAGAGAGAGAGAGAGAAAGGAAGGAAAATAAAGATATATATATATATATGAAAATGTCATACAAGAGAATTTCTATGGACACTAGTGTTCTCGAAAAATTAATTCCAACGCATTCCGACGAGGTATTATTGAAATTTTTATAGAAAAGTAGAATAATATTTGGCTTTCGTGTTAATTAGAAAGAAAAAAATATATTGAATATTCATAAGCGTAGGTATTCATTTTCAAAACGAAAAGTTTCACTTTTAATATTTGTAAGATAATTTCGCACATATGTATGTATGTTATATGAATACGAAAATGTATTTCAATTATTTTCAAATAAATATGCGCATATATTAATGATTTTTTTTACATATACATAAATATATATATATATATTTATTATATATAACGTGTTTTTATTAGGATACAATGGAGGAAAAAAAAGCGAGGGAAGAAACAACAACGAAAGATACAGGATACGGAACGTAAGTAATTATATCGATGTCGATTGTTTTAAAGGAAAATTTTTTAAAAGAGTCTAGTGTTTTTTATGAGATTTTTATGAGATATTATTTTTTTTCATTATTATTTTTTTCCTTTTTCAATTTTTTCTTCAAAGTGTCAAATACAAGGACGAAATCAACGAATCCTCGTGGAAATTTTGGAAGAAAAGAAGATACGTTGTGGCGATTTTAGCGTTTCTAGGATTTTTCACTTCTTATATACTTCGCGTTAATTTGAGCGTCGCGATAGTTGCGATGACTGAAGATAAGATCGACGAGAATGGAAAAATTTATCAGGTAAGTTCCATTGTTATGTTCCAAATAAAATATTATTACATATATCTTATAAGAATATTAAACGGCAATAATCATAAAAATAATTGTTTTAATAGAAAAAAGAATTCGATTGGGATTCGAAAACGAAAGGACTTGTTTTGAGTTCATTTTTTTATGGATATTTGAGTACCCAATTATTAGGTGGATGGTTGGCTGCTAGAGTTGGAGGTAAAAGAGTATTTGGTCTTGGTATTGCAGCAACAGCATTGTTTACTATCATTACGCCTCCTCTTGTTAGAGCAAGCGTATATATTCTAATCGTTTTACGTATTGTTGAAGGAATTTGTGAGGTAAATATTCTTCATTTCTTTTTACTCATATCTAATCAATATATTTCTAAATCCTACTATTTGTTCACAGGGTGTTACATATCCTTGCATACATGCAATTTGGGCTAATTGGGCACCCCCATTGGAAAGATCGAAATTAGCAACCTTGGCATTTTCTGGTAGCTTTTTAGGAACCGTTTTTGCTATGCCTGTTTCTGGTATAATGGCTGAACATCTCGGTTGGTCTTCAGTTTTCTACGTATTTGGAGCAATAGGGCTTATTTGGTTCTTTGCTTGGTGGATCCTAGTCAAAGATCATCCTGCAGATGATCCTAGAATATCTCAAGCTGAATTGGAATATATTCAAAATAGTATCGGTATTACCGTAAACAAAATGGTTAGTGCAAAAGTACTTTCTTTAAATTAGTTATCAATTTATAATTATTTTAAAAATATATATTTCAATATATTTTAGTATATAATTTATATATTATCTCAATATTGATTTTATTCGTCTGTCAGTTTAATATATATTAATTATTTATATTATCTTTATAGAAAGTAAAACATCCGTGGAAAGCTATGTTGAGTTCTCCACCTGTTTGGGCTATAGTCGCTGCTCATTTCAGTGAAAATTGGGGATTTTATACCATGTTAACCCAATTGCCAACATTTATGAAGGGTCAGTATAATCATCCGATTGTTTTAACCTTTTTACGTATCATATGATTTCTACGATATTAATTTTGGATATTATTAGACGTCCTCAAATCCGAATTGGAAGCAACCGGTTTTATGTCTGCTCTTCCTTATTTGGCGATGACCATAGTCGTTCAATGTTCCGGTCAACTGGCTGATTATTTGAGAACAAAAAATCTTTTGACGACTACTCAGGTATTTCTGCGGATTTGTAATCGGATCTATTGTGAAAAGATGACGAATAAAAAAAAAGAAAAAAAAGGCGAACATCGGTAACAATTACTTTGTTTTGTATCCTAGGTTCGTAAAATATTTAACTGCGGTGCATTTATCTTTCAAACAATCTTTATGATCTCTACTGCCTTTATCTCGACTAAAGTAGGAGCAGTTATCTGTATCACCATAGCGGTTGGCCTTGGTGGCTTTGCTTGGTCTGGCTTTGGGTAATTTTTAGAATTCAATTTTATATATATTTCATATAATTTATACATTTAAATGTATCTACCGATAATAAACCGTTCAATATTTTTTATTCATTTATAGAGTCAATCACTTGGACATTGCTCCAAAACATGCCAGTGTTTTAATGGGAATAGGTAATACAATTGCAACATTACCAGGCGTCGTGAGTCCCATTATTACTGGATACGTCGTTCAAAATAAAGTGAGAGTTTTTAGATTATATATAATTCATTAATTATAAATATAATTATAAAGCATTTTTGAGACTAACTATGTTTAATGTTTATTTTAGAGTGCAACAGAATGGAGGACAGTATTTATTATTGCTGGTTCAGTGTATCTCATAGGTGCTATAATTTATGGTATTTTTGCATCCGGTGAAAAACAAAGTTGGGCCGATGATACTTCGAAAAAACAAGGCGAAGAAGTAGTTTATGATAATCCAGGATTAGAAATAGATAATTTATAATTAATAAATATTTTAATGAAAAAAACAAATTAAGATAAATTATAATTAATAATGATCGAAAGAATCATTTGACTGTAATTATATATCAAACATATAGACGATTTTATATAAATTGATAATGTATTATATTATTATTATTATTATTAATATTATTATTATTATTATTATTATTATTATTATTATTATTATTATTATTATTATTATTATTATTAATATTATTATTATTATTATTATTATTATTATTATTATTATTATTATTATTATTATTACTATTATTATTATTATAGAAATTTCTGTGATACACTCGTGTAACGTAGGTTTTTCTTTGTAAACATTATTTATCTTCCAAAATTTTGTGTAAATAAAAAAATATATCTCAATAAATGATATATAAGAAGTAATATTATCGACAGTCGGTATAGTTACTAATTCGTATGATAGACGGCACTGTAATATCATTCTAAATAATGCTATAATTATACTCGGACAATCGTAAATTCAAATGAGAGAATATTCGATAAATATATCGAATGTTCGATATCCTAATCGATTTAGTTCGATATAATATTCTATCTCGCTATGGTTGGATCTTCGAGTTATCGCATTTATATATGGTATGAGATTAACAGTAGTGAAGAGATGTAGGTGGATTGACAATTCTAGTATTATATCTCTTGTATTTGCTGCGACGTATAGAGAAAGAGAGAGAGAGAGAGAGAGAGAGAGAGAGAGAGAGAGTCTTGTGTTAAAAGTTATTGAAATTATCATATTGATACATTGATAACACTGATATCGTTGTTCGTGATACTAGAAAATCTTCATAAAGCGTAATGTTATAGGAAAATGAGACGTCGTTATTAACTTGTGCGTCATAATTTTTAATTAATGGTATGTATTTATTTGATCACCATAAAATGTATATTCAAATGCTTTTTTTACTTCTTAAATATTTTTTTTTTTTTTTTTTTTTTGAAGTAACAAATGCGTGGGAATAAAATCTTTATTTTTTTTCCAGATTTCCGTGTTAAGGTATAACTCAAAACCGTGTTAGACAGAACTTAAAATTGTTTTCCATTGCGGCCTTAACAACTTTCATATATGTATGTATATCGCTATGAACAACAACGACAACTGGATATTTGTCACCAGTTGTCAAAAAGATCATCATCGTCGTCAAGAACGCGAGATGATTCAAATAATCGATTTGGGTGAAGGACTATCGAAAAGATACTAGCAATAAAGTGTTAAGTTGTTCTCATCAATATGGCGGCGAATCTCGAGGAAGAGCAAAGTTTACGCGAGTGTGAGGAATACGTTCAAAGGCATAACATTCAACAAGTTTTAAAAGATTGTATAGTGCAACTCTGTGTGGGCAGACCTGAGAATCCAATATCGTTCTTGAGAGAATATTTTCAAAAATTGGAAAGGGTATGTATCAGAAATGATCTTAATCTTCAATTTCTTAACCTTATATATAAAGTAGATTTAATAACATGATTGTTTTAAAACAAGAACATTAGAGAATAATATTAGATAATCAATTAGATAATACAGATTATGTATTCTCTTAAACAATTCGACGTGTTGTTAAAAAAATTATATTACAAATTATTAATTTGTTAATCTTAACTTAGGAATTAATTTTTAAACGATATTAAAAGTATATCGACAAAAGATATATATATATATATATATATCATATTACCAATGACTATACTTGTTCGTATAAACTATCAGAAAATGTTAAAAACTTGATCTTTTTTATAAATTTTTACATTGCTTCAGAATATGTACACATAAAATATAGAGTTTCAATGAACATTCAAATACTACATACTAGTGACGACATATATGTAAAATATCTAAATTTTGTTTTCTTTTGTTATGAAAAAAGATAAACTTATGATAAATTCAATCATTACAAAAAAAAAAGAAACAAAAAAAATACAAGAATCCTAATTAACATAGAAGACAACGTATTTAACAACATATTTAACAACGTATGCAAACAAAAGAAAAACATTTTTAAAAAATAAAAAAAGAAACATATGTATCATAAAAACCTGACCTTATTGCATATTATCATTATCGCAACATATAATGGAAAATAAAATTATTAGCCGGACTAAATATTGATAAGACCTACGTCACGCGTAAGTCATTTGGTACGTTCAATGTTAATTTCCCGCTATATACTAACAGCCTTGCAAAAAGTATATACGATTCTTTTTTATACGTCATCAAAAACATATCTTGATCGTAGAGTATAGTAATAATGGATAGAGAAGGGTTGGAGTAGGGATTTGGTAGGAAATTGGTACGGTGCGATAACGATGACGTAAAATCACGGCCATGACGACATCGAGCGAAAGGTGCGCGAGCGACCTCAGCGCATTACATATATCACAACAGCAGATAGGCAGACAGACAGACAGACAGAAAGTAGCACCAGCATGGACACATACAAACACAGAGATGAATTTAAAAGAGCAAAAGCTGCTATCCTGATAAAGAAGGTTATTATTTATCCCTCATAGGTACATGCGTTCATAAGAGAAGGAAGCAAAATATATGAGAGAGAGAGAGAGAGAGAGAGAGGGTGAGAGAGAGAGAGAGAGAGAGGGTGAGAGAGAGAGAGAGAGAGAGGAAAGGTTGAAGCTTCGCGCGTAGATGAACACAATATGAGAACAGAAGAAATTAGGTGGGGGTAATAAAAGATCAACCTAAAGAGAGAGAAAGAGAGAGAGAGAAAGAGCGAGAAAGAGAGTAGAGGGGGAAATGGGGTGGATATAGGGATGGTTAGTCGAAGGATAGTGGAAGAGTAAGGTAAGCATGTTGTACAGGGGCCACGGATCTAAACATAGCATATGCTCGAAATATAACGAGGCAGAACCTTAGCCAGGAGGCAGCACGCAAACGTAACGCATACACACATACACACACACATACACATCGACATTGGTTCTCCAAAAATTTGGAAACTAAGGGGAGAGAGAGAGAGAGAGAGAGAGAGAGAGAGAGAGAGAGAGAGAGAGAGAGAGACAAGGAGAGGGGAGAAAGAGAGAAAGATCAAGACATCGAATACGATGTTTAGTTCGTAGAAATCCGTTGATAAATTAAATGCTCGATCAACAACGTGTATTGCTAGTTAAGCAGCTAGCTAGCTAGCTCGCTCGTTGATTCTCTACGTTCTCACTCTCAATCTAGAAATACGATTTTACTATATAACGAGAAAGGTGGAGAAAAAGAAAGAGACAGAGAGAGAGAAAGAGAGAGAGAGAGAGAGAGAGAGAGAGAGAGAGAGAAAGAGAGCATCCGTGTCGCCGCCGTAGCGGAAAAACAAGTAGCGCGGGATCGAGCATCGTGTGTTTGTAGGGTCATCGGTTAATCAGATTCAGGGAGGCCTTAGAAGGTAACGCGCGAGAGAAAAAGTACCAAGTGAAACGTCAATCTACGACCAGTCTACAACGATCGAGTATTAACCTATCTCTTCTTCTTCTTCTACTACTTTTTATTTTTTTTATTTTCTATATTCGATATAGGAGATATAGATTTTCTACGATTATTTATTTATATATTTTACATTTCTTTTACTTTCTTTTTTATTTTTCTTTTTTCTTTTTGAAAAAACTTCATTTTCATTTTTAAGTATATGCGCGCGACGCGTAACGAGTTACCGCGGTACATCTTTCAAAGATCAACGTAGTACAAAAGAGAGAGAGAAAGAGAGAGAGAGAGAGCGCGCACGCTATTCGACTGAATCTCGTTTATATTCTTACGTGCCGAAACCAAAAACGACAGGGAGAAAGATAGAGAGAGGGAGTAAGAAGGGGTGAGAGAGAGAGAGACGCATAAAGGATGAATCACCAGGTACGTGTGATGTCGTCTTTTAAAAGAAAATATACA
Organism: Vespa mandarinia; assembly: GCF_050613455.1. Lineage (NCBI taxonomy): Eukaryota > Metazoa > Arthropoda > Insecta > Hymenoptera > Vespidae > Vespa > Vespa mandarinia. Next base: position 17,605,068 of record NC_140811.1, read on the forward strand.
AAAAGAAAAGAGAGAGAGAGAGAGAGAGAGAAAGAGAGAGAGAGAGAGAAAGAGGGAGAGAATATTATATATATATATCAATAAGTTCGAAGAAATTTTCGTATGTTTTTCTTTTTTCTTTTCAAATCGATAAACCTATTGGAACGTTTGAAAAAAGTGCGGGGTTTATTTTCTTTTCTTTTTCTTTTTTTTTCTTCTATCTTTCTTTTTCATTCTTACAAATTGACATACATTTTTACGTCTTTTGTTACTTGCCATTTTTCTGTTATGTTAAAACCTTTTTATCATATGTATTAAAATATTCGTAAGAAATCAACAATTATTTAATTTTCATTAAAGCATCATTATATGTATACCCGATATTAATGTTTATAAAAGCACTCGTGCATGACAACGCCAACTGACCTATGCCATTATTCGTTAACCTCCCCTTCCCGCGACGTCCCTTTGTACTTCGTAATATTGTTCACATTATATTATTTAATCTTTTAATGATAAACATTAGAAAAAGAAGAGAGAGAAATAGTAGAAAGAATGGCCTAATTTTTACTTTAAGATGGAATTATTTTTTATCGTATCCTTTATTAGGAAAAGAAAAAAAAATTATGATCTTATAAAATATTTGTTACATTAAATTTTAATATTTTATGATTTAACGTTGGTAGGAGTGGAATAATAGAGGGAAATGATTTTTAGGTTAATAAGTTTTTAGGTTAAAACAGACTTTAAGATATAATTTTTAACTGTTACAAATCTTATTCGTTATTAAATTTTAGAATCTAATTATAAAAGAAATTATAATGTTATAAACATTAGAGAGAAGATGATTTTTAGATTAATAAAAATTTTTTTGTCCTCCCCCTTTTCCCCATAGATCTTAAAAATATCATGATTTTAATGTATGAATTATGAAATTTAATAGGAACAAGCTCATGATGCTAAACAGCAAATCGCTACGAGTCCCGAGGACACGGAGGATATGCCTGCCGGTCAACAAGGACCACAAGTACCAAGACGTCGTGGTGGTATCTCGGCAGAGCCGGTATCAGAAGAAGATGCTACTAGCTATGTTAAAAAAGTCGTACCGAAGGATTACAAAACAATGGCTGCTTTGAGCAAAGCTATCGCTAAGAATGTTCTCTTTGCTCATCTCGATGAAAATGAACGATCTGATATATTCGACGCTATGTTTCCCGTTACCTTTTTACCTGGAGAAGCGATAATACGTCAAGGTCAAGTTCTAATGCACATAATATATATAGGGTGGGTCAAAAGTTCCTAGGCTTGTAGTCTTACAAACAAAAAAAATTAATCTGAAAAGACTTGAAAAAGAATAATTGATTTTTAAAATCACCTAGGTACTTCTGATCCACCCTGTATACATATGTATATATATATATACGCTTATAAGAAAGAGAGAAAACCTCTCTCTTTCTATTATTTATTTCTCTAAGGTCGTATATATATATATATATATACATATATACATATGTAGGTTTTGCTTGAATTTATTGATTTTTTTTTGTCTTCCTTAAAGGTGACGAAGGTGACAACTTTTACGTAATTGACCAAGGCGAAGTAGAGATATTCGTTAATGGTGAATTAGTAACGACGATTGGAGAAGGTGGAAGTTTTGGTGAACTTGCATTAATCTATGGGACTCCACGTGCCGCTACAGTTAGAGCAAAAACTGACGTTAAATTATGGGGTATAGATAGGGATTCCTATCGTCGTATTTTAATGGGTTCGACGATAAGAAAACGAAAAATGTATGAGGAATTTCTTTCTAGAGTCTCGATCTTAGGTACATTGTTTCTTTTTTTTCACCATCCCCATCTTTATTTATATTAATTTCTAATAAATGATAGGAAGTATGTATAAAACTATTGAGATAATATTCTTCTTTTATTTATAGAATCTTTAGACAAATGGGAAAGACTCACAGTGGCCGATGCCTTAGAACCAGTTGCGTTTGATGACGGAGAAATGATAGTAAGACAGGGTGAACCTGGTGAAGATTTTTATATCATTGTTGAAGGAACTGCTGTAGTCTTACAACAACGCTCGGAAGGAGCGGAACCCCCTGAACCTGCAGAAGTAGGTCGTCTGGGTCCGTCCGATTATTTTGGTAATGTTTTTTTCACATTATAATTATTACTACTTTATATATATATGTGTGTGTATGTGTGTATACTAATATGTGTAATAATAAATGATTAATAGGGGAAATAGCATTATTACTGGATCGACCAAGAGCGGCAACAGTCGTAGCTAGGGGTCCCTTAAAATGCGTCAAATTAGACAGAGCCAGATTTGAACGTGTCTTAGGGCCGTGTGCTGACATTTTGAAACGCAACATTACTCAGTATAACAGTTTTGTATCCCTTTCGGTATAAATTCAATCTGCAAGAAAAAAACCATACAGATCATATCGATTCCAATTTTTCAGACACTATGCTTCAACAACAACAACAACAACAACAACAACAAACATAATGTTGACATTTTTTCTATTTCGTTAATGCTTCATTTGTTAAAATGCATAATATATGTCGAGTATTATTAATATACATAAATATTGTATATCATTAGGAAAGGAAAAACAACAAAAAGAAAAAAAACCTTAATATATAAGATTATTATAACGCACTATATATTAGTTAGCGACTCATCAACGCGTAATCATCTGGTTATCTCATGTAAACTGTGTTCCTACAAAGTGCTCATGTTTTTTTTTAACTGTTGTCAAAAAATTTCTATATTACTGTTTATTGTTTTCATTTGAAAATTTGTATTCTATGATAAGCATACGTTATATTTATACGTACGTCTCCATACAGTATTATTACTTTTGTAATATCATAAATCTTGATGGATAATGGTTTGTAACAATGTCGCTGGTCGACAGTGGTAAAAATGTTATAGTATTCAAATGAGTATATAGAATTTGTCAATGGTGTGTGTTAAATGATAGATAATTTCAACATATTCTTTTTCGACTTAAATATTCTTCATTGCACTGCATTAATATAATATTTCCATAAATATATGAAGACATATAAATATATCGATTTATTATTTATTATAACAGGATTGATGAGTGATTAAACGAGTCGCGATCTATGATTGAAAGTGCGTTTATTAGATTTGATTTATCAATAACACAAAATGTTCGGAAAATTAAATAATTTATTATGCACAACATTATACATGTATTTTATCTTACAATTAAATATCTAACACCCACCCCACCTGACCCGATTTGAAAATCTCACAGATTTTCTTTAACGTTAAGAAAAGTGTTTTAATTTCTTAATCGGGCAACGAACTGACGTATGTTTACCTCTTTGCACTAAATATTATAAAACTAGAACTTGGTTGGTTCGCAGAAGATAGATATATACAAATGTCCAGCATAAAAAAAATGATATTAAAGTTTATTCTCGCGGATGTAATCTTCTTTTGAGTATTTACTTTTTTTTTTTTATTTTTATTTATTTACTTTTTTTTTCTTTTCTTTTTTTTTTTTTTTTTCTTTTTTTTTTTTTTCTTTTTTTTTTTTTTTTGCTAAAAAGAAACTGTAGCCTCCATCTCCTCATTGTATCCTATATTGATCTTCTTGCATCGAAAATCTCAATCACCACTCATTTTTGTATGTTTATAGTGCTGATGTCTTCGAAATTTCATGATTTTCTTCTACCTTCCCATAGAGAATATTCCATGAGAAAACACTTGTCAAATTGAAGATATCCATTTATTGATCAGGCACAGAAACAATAGTTCGCCCAGACACATCAGATTAAAATCTTCAGAAATTTGTTCCTCTTCATATAATTCGTAGTTTTGTCCTTATAAAAAGTGTGTAGCAAAAAGAATGATTTACTACACGTTTACCAAGAATTCGAAGAATTCATTGTAATACCTGGCACCAGATAATAAGAAGAAAAATTTGATGGCTTATCTTTTAGCCGAACGATTGGAAATATGGAAGAAGAGAAATTTTTATGAAGAAAATAAGTTTCATGCCCTCTGACTGATTCTTCACAACTTTCGGTTTCATACCGACTTGGATTGAGATATATATATATATACATATATATATATATATAAGATATTTTTTTATAGAAGTTATAAAACTATTCGATCTTTCTGGCTTTTCTCCTTCTCTCTCTCTCTCTTTTTTTTTTTCTTTTTTTTATAATATCCAAACAACCAAACAATCATGACGAATTTTATATCCCCTACTCTCTCATAATTCATAACTCCAGAAGTTTAATCTTTCATGCACACAACAATAATGCACAAATTCCTCGATGAATGTTTCAAGTAGTAAAACTTTGCTTGAGCTATAAACCATTCCCAATCGATGACAATGATTGGAAATTATTTAGAATTGGTTTATATCAGCTCTTTAAGCAAGAAAAATGTAATGAACCCGTATCAACTTTGGAATATATGCATATGCATATGGATGTGCAAGTAAGAAGTTACACATGCATATTATGTCAAATCAGGAAACATATGCATATACATATGTATGCACATAGAAAGTGCTTTTCGATTTAATTATTGCCATTTACGATTTATAGCGAAGTAGGCAAGAGAGACATTTTTTACCAACCACCTAGACAACCATTGCTTGTTTTACAGTCGATTAGACGCCGTTCAGGATCAGCATAAACCAATGTAAATTCACTGACAAATTCATAGAACTTGTCCAAAGATTCAAAGGCCAATTCTGCTACGATGAAATCAACCGCCAAATTTTGCCGGTAGCTAAACAGTAGAAGAAATACATACGTTAGACGAATAAATATACATATATATATATATACATATACATATGTATGCATGTATTTACAGATACACACATGTATGTATATATAGAACAATATAAAATATGAATAATAAATATATATATATAAAAAAAAAAATTCAACTTTCAGCTGCAGTACCCTGTAACAGAAATCTTCATAATTATAATTTCACTTTCTCTCTTTCTACCTATCTATTTTTTAATTATGTTTACCTATATCATTAAATCTGTGTATTTTATACAATTTATATATATACATATACATAAAAATAATTTAATATAAATATATGTATATACATTTTTACTGTTATATTCAAGCTTCTACTTTTCAAAAAGTAGTTCAAAAATAATTGAAAAGTAATTATACTTGCAATTTCTAACTAAACATTTTTATTTCACAATTTAGTTAGAAATTGTTAGATTAAATATTGAAAATTAGGTAACATATAGATCATATAAAATATAATATTACTATCCTGTTGATTAATATCAAGATATACAATGATAAATAATCTGAAAATAATTTTTTACTTACGATTTTATCATTTGTTTCAAAGCTATCTTGCGTTCTCTAGCAGCGAACCAATCCATAAGAAAAGCAGCCATTCTTGGTGCGCTTCTATATAATTTGAATAAAGCATGAAAATTACCCAGCCACCAGGCTGAGCGAACTTTCAATGCATGTTTAATGCACTCATCTTTTTTGTCTTCTCCATTAAGTGATGCTAAAATCGTCGTCAAATCTGTAATAAAAAAATAAAAAAAAAAAATAAAAAAAAAAATAAAAAAAAAAAAAAAAGAGAAAAAAAATTATATTAAAAAATTTCGTACGTATAGACACATTATGTAACATACATTACTGTTATATGATTCTCTATATTTACCTAAAGTATTTTTTGTAAAGATATAATACAATATACGGTACGCCACAAATTCGCATCGATTTTCACCGCCCACATCTTGATATAACATTCTTAATTGTGTTTGACATTGATTAAATTCTTCATGATCTCCACGTTCTAAAGCTACACGAGCGTGGGTTTCATAAACATGGACAGTAAACGCATCTCTGATACCTTGCACGGTAAGATCTTGTCGAATAGATTTTAATTGGTCACAAGCATATCTGTAGTCTTGTTCCACTACCCAACGATTCTTGACATAGGCCAACGAATTTTGAAGAACACTTACCGGTCGAATTGCAGATGGGGCTGGAGCCTAAAAGATTATACAGATGTAATTTTATTCTAACAATAATATTAGCATTTATATCTATAAAGATATATATATATATTATTAAAATGTTTTACCGATGTAAGGCGTAAATATGGTTTTTCTAAGTCCTTGCAAGTTCCAACGATGTGAAGTCCGGTGAAGTCAAACTCAGCGGTCGGATCATCTCTAATGCTAGTGTTGAATGTCCTAGAAATGGGATCGTTAAATCGTGCCGCACGTTGTTGAAGTTTCTCCTTGGATCCTAGTTCATCGCTATTGCCTGTAGCTAAACCAAACTCGGAATAGAAATGTGATTTTGTCTGCTTAGTCTTCTTGGTTTTCTTGTTGTTGTGATTTTGTTTATTTCGCGTTGATTTTTTCGTTTTCAACGATTTGCTGTCATATTCCCGATCGCTAACGTTAGACGAAGAGGATGTGCTACGCCTGTATTTCCGTAAGGGGGGACTACGTGAGTGAGAACGTGACCTCGACCTTGATCTCGACCTCGACCTCGACCTTGACCTCGACCTCGTTTTCGATCTTGATCTTGATCTCGATCTCGACCTCGATCGCGACCTTGATCTTGATCGCCTATGAGTCACAGAGAGACGCGCGCCAAGCCTAGCTCCAAGAGAAGTGGAAAGCCCTGACTTGCGCAAGCCTCCCTGTGTATTTGCCAATGGATTAGCCAAAGGATTATTCAACTTTAATGGCGGCTTCTGAGGCTTTATCGTCATGGTCATACGTTCACTGTGTATACTAGGTAAAGGCTCTTTGTCCCAATCTTTTACCCAAAGCGAGCCATCATTAGCAGCTCGTGTTATTTTCCCTTTGAGTATAATTTCAACCTGATCCTTGTCAACTGCCGTTTTGCACTTTTCGTAACACCTGTTCACGTAATTCTTTAAGCTGTCAGGCCAATCCCCAACTGGATTAGCATTCGTCGCAATAGAGGGAGTACTTCCCACTGGAACACTAGTATTCAGAGATGCACTGACCGTTGTAGTGGCAGGTGTAACAGGATCAGGAGATTCCTCGATAGGTGGAGGGGGAGCAGCTATTTCATGTTGAATAGGAGGTAAGGGTGGTAACTCCACTTTGAGATTAGGTTCCGATACAAAATTTGTTGTTGTATTGTTTCCCTGAAAGTTATTGTTGAATTGTGCCGCTAGATTTTTGTTCCTCTTACGTTTTTTCTTTGCAGCTCCACTGTTGCCTGATTGCGAAAATCCTAATCCAACTTTCTTGTTCTGTAGATTGAAACGAACTTGTCCATTGTACTCTAAAAAGTATAGTCTTATCTAATTATATCGATTTTAATATATAAGATTCTTATAATCTTATGAAAACTACTTACGAGAGATGTCATTATGCACTCCATTCCAATTGCCATAGGAAAATGCACCGTAGACAAATCCCGAATGAGGCTGCATCGATGGTTGTACCTGGCTATGTTGCTGAGTAGGTTGTAGAGGTGGTGGTGGTCCAGGAGGTAGAGGAGGAAGATCGGAATCGTCGTCTAAAGTCATGGGGGTCCCAGGTACTGGAGGCTGTTGATGAAGTTGCGGTTTTATTTGATTATTTCCCTGTGAATTCTGCTGCTGAAGAGGCTGTTGCTGTTGCTGATGTTGGGGATGCTGTTGCTGCATTTGCTGTGGATTAAAAGCATGCCCATAGGCAGGCATCATCGTGTGATAATAATTAAACATTTGACCTTGATGCGGTACTCCTTGATATCCTGTCCCATATAATTGTCTGTAACAAAAATAAAATGGAATTAATCGTAAAATAAATAATTGGAAAATACAATGCTTTCTGAATAGGAATAAAAAACAAATAACATGTTTATCCTTTCATTATGAAAAAAGATTAATTATTTCTTTGTGACAAGTCATCTAATTCTTTCCAATTATCAGGTTAATATATTATAATTACATGAATTAATACAACATATATATTTAACCATAAATATATGAAAAACAGGAAGATAAGTTCTTTAATTTTTATACATGCTAAAAATTAAAAAATAAATTGGAAATAAATTAAATTGAAATAAAAAATATTTAAATATTCATTGCTTCATTTATAACTTGCTTAGAATTTGTTCTATCTTATGTATGTTTACATTAAATAAGAAAATATATAAAGAATTGCATCTATAAATAATCATTCTGATATATTATTACTTTTATATATATACATATATGTATATATATATAAAAGTAATAATATATATATGTATATATATATATATACATATATATATACATATATATATATATAAAACAAAGTCTAATATGAGATTTAATAAATTGCTTAATTAATATATACATATATTTCATATCAACGATTGAAAATATTATTTTTACCCTGGATAAGAAGGAAACATAGTATGCATATTATTAGGTGACGGATATTGCCACGCCATATTCGCCATCGAACCCGCTCCTAATTGCTGAGGTTGTTGAAATGGCTGCGGCTTCTTCTGAGACGCTAAAATCTCCCCTTCCGACATACTCGTTAAAAAAAAATATCTCGAAACAATTTCTTGACAAAATCTAACCACACGTATCACTTCTAATAGGAAATATTGATTATTTCGTTAAAACTACGAATATTTTCAATAAATAAATTATTATAAAACGTACGAGCTTCACGAAACACTACGTAATACGACCCATATTTCCTTTCACAATGTATCATCAAACCGGAAACCTAAAGAATATTACTCATTGAACTAGTGGGAACTAACGCGCAGCAATGCTGCCAACCTAATCTGTATACTTAAATGTTTAGTAATAATATAAGAAATTCGACTTTATTTTCTTTGATATATATATATATATATATGTATATACACATATATATATTTCGTTATTAAAATTAAAAGACGTTCTTATTTATTATATATGTATTTATATATAATTAAAATTAAAACAAAATTTATTTATGATTTTTATTTATGTTAATATCTGATTAATATTTTGGGGGAAAAAAAAAAGATAAAGAAAGATACATATCGATTTGCGTAGTATGAGTGAATATTTTGTCAGTTGCTACCCCTGATCTGATCAATTTGAAGTTATACGCAAAAAACATGTTATACGGTGTTATAGACGTTAAAAACTGTTTAAATTTTTTTATTACATAGTTTGTAGAGTTTCTAAAAATTTGAATTAGATATTTTTATAAAATTATTTAAAAATGGGGGATTTTCATTCTCCTATGTCTCATATTTCTCCTAACGCAAGGTATTTCAATTTTAATGTATTCAATTTCAATATTACACTTCGTTATTTTAATTTTTAGATAGTTAAATGAAAAAATATTAACGGATTAATAATTTTTAAATAATTTATTTATAGAATATTAACACCTAAGCCACAAGTTCAACAAACTCTTCATTTAAAACAAATCCAAAATAAAGCAAGAAAAAATATCACATGGTTTTTCATAAATAGTATACTTCTCGGCATCGTTATCTCAGATATGTAAGATTTAATTTTAATATATAAATAATATGCAATTTATATATAATTATAAATTATTACGTAATTATATATTATTTAAATTATAGATTATATGGAGGTACAGCTTATAAACCATTTTTTTGGATTGAATGGTGCTTAGCATCAATATTTGCTTTAAATGCACTTTACCATATAATACAGTATGTTTGGACAAATTTTCATATGCAACCAATTGTACTAAGTCCACGACAAAAACTTTTATTAGGGATATCAAACGATGATCCACTTTTCAAAAGTGAAACTACTTCACAGAAAGCATCAGAATTAAGTACGCCTTTGAATTTATCTTGTATAAGTCTTAATAGACGTATGACACCACTTGGATCCTCATTAAGTGAAAGCAGTAAGTAAAAAAATTTAAATCGTCTAACAAATATATTGTAATGTTTGTTAATGATATATTATTGTCACAAATACATCTTTATTTGCCATATAGAACAAAAACTATGTGTATAATTATATTTTGTTGAAGAGGATTATTCAATGAATACATTTGGTAAATATGGCAATCTATCATCTCCAAAATTGAAGCTTAGTCCTGATGGATCGATCAACAAATCATTGAACTCTTCTATGAATAGTACATTTACAAGTGAAAATTTCATTCAAAGCGAAGCTGAATTACAAAAATATTTAAAAGAAGCATCCGTGCAAAGGAAAACCATACTTTCGACAAATATTGATCAACCATCCAACTTGTTGAGTTCATTTTGGACGCATCCTGCTATAAGAAGTCCCAACGAAGTTTCCCCTTCATTGAGAAGATGTGCTTATCAACTTGCTCCTACTATGTTATCTTTTAACATGGGTAAAGTAAGCCGTAATATATCTGTAAAATAAATTATGATTGTTACAATTAATATTAATTTTTATTTAGATAAATCAAAATCTACAAGTCCCGGTGCAGAAGAAGGAAATTCACCAAGAGGTACTTTTGGTATTCCAGACGTTTGGAGAAAATATAGAATCGATTCAAATAAAGTTAATGAATGGACTGCTAATCTCCGCATGGTAAATTTTTTTTTATATTATTATAATTAGATTAAAAGAAAAAATATGCTACATGTGTCTGTTTTCTGGAAATTATTTTAGTGGATTAGTAAAACTGTGGTCGAAAGAGTTGCTGTAGAGATTGATAACATATGTTCAGCTTTAATTCGTCATGGTTTGAGTGATTCTCAACCAGGACATATTGGTTTGGATAGATTGAGAAAATTGGCACAAGCACAATTTTTAGTGTCTACAATACCAACGCTTCCAACATTAGTACCTTTTTTAGAATTGTCCAATAATCAAGAATATCTAGTGAAAAGAATTAAAACACTTGCTAAAGGAGGTTCTATGAGCGAATTCAAATGGAATAGTGGAGGTTCGCATAATGGCAAGGAATGGGATTCCAGTTTACCAACTGATTCAGCTGTAAGAAATTATTGATTATTCCTTTGTAGAAGTAAGATTAATTTTTGTCAACAAAAAATTCAACATTTATATATAATTTACAGATAATAATGCATTTAACAGCAACTTATATGGACACACAATTAGAAGCTCCTTTAGATCAACCAGATGCACGTCCTTTTTCATCAAGATATATGGCTCGATCAGGCATGGATTTACCAAGAAATAAAGGTCCCATAATAATGTCTCAATCTGTAAATCCACCACATTATTGTCTAGCATTATCTGGTGACTCTTTGCCAACTGATTACGAAGAAATTCAACGGGTAAATATAATACTCCATATAAATATAAATAAATAAATATATATATATATATAATATTAATTTAATTTAATTTATATAATATTTATATTTTTTAGGGTCGAAATAATTTATTTCATACGCTTCTACTTTTTCTATACATTGTTAAAACTCGTGATCATGGTATGTTAGGACGTGTTAATTTAGGAGCATCAGGTATTAATATCTTGTGGGTTATTGATGGTTAAAATGTGTGTGTCTGTGTGTGTGTGGAAAGAAGGAATTTCTACAATTTCACGTAACATAATTTATACAAACCAATTTAATCTTATCTCATTTTGATATCTTTCTATGAATAAAAAATTTTCAAGTATATATCAACATACATATACTAACAAACAATTAACTGATATTTTATAACGTATTTGTGTATAAATTCTTGTATATGGGTATGATGGATAGACAAATAGAGAGAGAGAGAAAGAGAGAGAGAGAACTACATTGAATGCTACGAATTCTTTATTCACATATACTTACCATTATGTACAAATAAAACAGAAATGACGATTTGTAATCAATAAAGATATTTCTGGATTATTATTAAATACATTAGTATGTACTATTTGTTTGTGTTTCTAATTAAACTGACGTCAATAGTGAAAGGACGTAATATACAAGGCTGAGTATTGTTTATTAAATGTATCTACTATTTTTTTTTTCTTTTATATATATATATATATATATATATATACATATATATATGTATATATATAAATGCATATATTTTTTTGTAAGTAAAGCTGAACAGTATTATAAATGCACTAATCATGTACCAAATTTTATAATTGTCTTTATCAAATTTCATATCTTTTATAGAGAGAAATTTTTTTTCTGATATCTTATATTTAATTTACTCTTTCTGTTAGGATAATAATTAAGAAAAATAATGGAATTATAATTTTTTTAATTATTTTTTTTTCTGTCTTTTTCTCTTTTCTTTTTTCTTTTTTTTTCTTTTTTTTTTTTTTTTAAATTTCATATTATATTTATATGAAATAACGTTTGATGTACAAACTTTTGTAGAACATAAAAAATGATACGTATAACTTAATTCAGTGTGTAACAAATTATTATTATTAATATTATTATTATGAAATTACTCTATAATCAATATAAAACAATATGATTATTTTAAACAATTATTTAACTTCGACATGAAAAAGTCGACGCATCTTCATAAAATAACACATATAATGAATTAAACATTTAAAGAATTATCTATTAAGTTAAATAACTTTATTTTTTATTTTTTTTTTTTTTTTTATTTATGCATTAAGTAACTTTTATAATAAATATCGTTTTTTTAACAGAAATATGAGATACATTTATAATAAATGAAAATATGAAACTGTGATCCTGTTTTCAAACTAAAATTAACTTGTCATTCACATAAAACATCAAGCAGATGAAAATACAACAAATAAAAGGAAAATCCATTTAATAACAATTTACTATGCATGTCTTTTAATTAAAAATATAATTCATATGTAATATATATGATAACAGATAGCACAATTAATTTTTATATTAATTCTTAGACACTTCTTCAATTAAAAATCATGTCATGCTTTTACAATCTATTTCTCTCTCTCAAGTTATATATACTCAGCCCTGTGATACATAATATTTTAATACAGTTATATTTCTCTTAAATCGCCGACTATGCAAGTTGTATAATTTGCACTTTCGTCTTGTAAAAATAAACTTTAGTATAACGTATTATACATAATTATAATTACAATCATATATCACCGCACCAAGTATGCATTAAAAATGGGCCTGTAAGGCTTACTTATTTAATACATGAAAACTTCATGTCTCTATGTATACAGTATACAAGATAGTCTTTTTCTTTGTTTTGAGATTAACAGCTTTGCTAGAAGACAGAACTAGTTAAATTATTTTACTGTTCTTCCTAATAGGAATGAAAAGAAGAGAAATATTATACGAGGAGAGCATCGAGCTCATATTTTCAATCCTTTTTTCATTCGTGCTATAAAATTAGAATGCATTCTAGCAAGATCGTACATCATTAATTTCTTTTTACCTTTCTTCAATGACATTATTTAAATCTTTTGTTAGCATAATCTTTAGACATATTACGACGTTGTAAATATCTTTGTACCCTCGGGTAATATCACTTCATCACCTACATCTGCGAGAGTTACAGTGAGTGGTAGAATAAGTGGCATTAATATTTCTTGATGTTGCATTATTTGTTGTGTAGTTACTGGCTCAGCTTGTCTAGTAATAGTAATGGTCTTAATGTTTGGTGCTTTAACCACCTGTGCTTGAGTAAGAGTCTGTTGTATTCTCTGTGGTGGTTGTTGCGTTTGAACTTCAGTAAGGGTTTGAGTGCGATTCTGATTTTGCGAAAAGTTTTGTTTACATCGTTTACTATGGGCATAACGGCTACCATTGTTATTAAATCTACGATCACACGTTGGACATGCATATGGCCTTTGACCAGTATGAATAAAAACATGTTCTTTTAACGACTTTAATCGACGGAAATTTTTTGGGCAATATTTGCAATGATACTTAGCTTCACCGGTATGCGACGTTAAGTGATTAGCAAGAGTATCAGCTCGGGCAAATGCTCTAGAACAATACTGACATATATATGGTCTTTCCTGTGTATGCGTCCTCATATGCATTTTTAGATATGCATTTGTTGTAAAAGGTCTAGAACATACTTCACAAACATATGGCTTTATACCATTATGTGCTCTTAAATGTGCTATTAAAGTAGTCGATTGAGTGAAACTCTTAGAACAGATTTCACATAAAAATCTTTTTGAACTATCCGTTTCTTTGTTTTTCTTAAATGGCCTATCGTGTTTCGATAAGTGATTCGTAAGCTGTTCTTCTTTAATAAATCGTTTTGTGCATCTTGTACATTTATACGGTTTAATCATATTATGCTTAGCTACATGAATTTTTAAATGTTCTCTTCTATAGAATTTCTTTGGACATATGTCACATAAATATTTCTTACCTTCGTGTACTTGTATATGACGTAATAGACCTTTCCTAGATGTATAATGTTTGTTACATTCTGTACATTCAAGGCCTACTATATCTGTCCTTCTTTTTCTAACAATTTTCTCTCCTTGCTTTCTTTCTTCAGGACGTGGTTCAATATCTCTTAAATCTTCCTCTGTTAATATTCCTTCAGTTACATGTTTAGCTCTATGTTGTCGAAGCATTTCATTATTTTCAAAACTATCACCACAAATATTGCACTTCCTAACTTGATCAGGATTTTTTTCTGAGCATTTATCATAATGAGCTTTTAATTTATCCTTACGATAAAACTTGACATTACATATATCACATTCGAAATTTGGTTCCTCGTGAAGTAATTGATGTCGCAATAGAGACTTTTTCGTACTATATCTTTTTTTACATGTTGCACATTCGTGATTATCCATCGGCCAATCCAAACCACTTTCAAAATCTGAATTATCATCGTCATCGTCTTCGTCCTTTCCTAATTCCATACCACCACCTATCCTTTGTTGTTCCTTTTTTTCTGCTGGCTTTTTAAACTTGTCCAATCTATCCATTTTCTCTGCTTTTTCATCTTTTACATGTTGCTCCATATGCTTTGTCAGAGTTTGTTTCGAATTACATTTTTTATTACAAGTGGCGCATTCTAATTCCTTTCTATTATTAGTTTTTTTAAAAGAATTTTCTTGCTTACGATTATGACGAATGTCCATATCGATTATATCATTATTATCATCATCTTCGTCATAATCCTCTAAACCGTCTTCCGTTTTTATTTTATCAATAATCTTTTGTGCAGCTTTAGCTGCCACTCGTTTTATACGTTTATTAGGATCATATTCTTGTCCATGAACGAAAGTCTTATGATTGGTTGCTATCAGATGATTACGTAAAGTCAATTCGTTTCCAAATGTTTTATTGCATTGCGTACATTTATATGTCTTTATTCTTCCATGCTGTTCAGTATGCCTTCGTAAATGATCTTTTCTTGTAAATTGTTGACAACATACTTTACAACTGTATTTTGAACCCGTGTGTGTTTCAATGTGCCTCGAAGATTTTTTGTGAGAACACGTTGACGGACAGTGCGGACATTTGGACTCTTTTGTTTCTGCCCACTTTTCTTTATCTTGAACATCGTCAATATTATTATCAATTTCTGAATCGTCTTCATTATCGCCTTTAATATCTTGTTCTTCATCGTCTTTGTTAATTATATGGTGTTCTATATCTTCTTCTAAATCTTGATCCATTAACATACCTTCTACTACATGTTTTGCACGATGATTTTTTAATTGCTCAACCTCGTCAAATTTTTCATTGCAGACATTACATTTTAAGTTAACGTGTGAAAGTGCGTGCTTTCTTAAACTTCGTCTCGTATAAAATTTTTCAGAACATTTATCACATTCAAACGTTTCCAAGTGAGATTTCTTTCTTTGTTTTTCTGTTTCGTGATCATCTTTCTCCTCCTCGTTCTCATTATATGCTTCCTCTTGCTTCGCCGTCTTTCTACATGCGTAATCCGAATATTGTGAATTATTATGGTTATCAAAACCTAAACTATGTTCGTCTTCGTGAAATGATATTTCAAGGGGCATGGAATCTTCTTTAGCATTTTCTTTTTCTTTTTCATGTTGCTTAAGATGTTTGCTGAATGAAATTATGTATAAATATTCTTTCCCACAATATGGACACTTGTTAGCCCTTTTCCCAGATGGTGGCATTTTTGGAGAAGTATTAGATACTTTTGATGATTTTTCAGGCACTTTTTTAAGAGACAAAGCTCGCCTAATTTCCTCATGTGAATGCATATGTTCTTTCAATACATTCTTAGAAAGAAATTGTTTGTCGCAAAGATAACACATAAAGTAAATCTTTTCTGATCTATCGGCTTGTGCTCTTTTAAGACGAGAACTAAGATTTAAATTTTCGAAATAATTTTCTTCGTCGGAATCTCTGTCACTTGTAAAATTTCGTCGCGATGATTTCCGTTTACTTTTTCTAATTTCAGTCAGAGATAGGTCTTTTTCAACAAGCGTGTCAATATTTGTAAGCGGCATATGTTCTGTATCCATTTTACAATCTTCAAGTATATTTGATTCCGTAAGCGGTTCATTGCATTGCGTTATATTCTCTTTAGATGGTTTAGATTCTTCAGAAGAAAATTGTTCATTCATAACATAATCCTGTTGCATAATATAATCATGTTCTCCTGCAGGAATCGCATCTGTACAGTTTTCATTAATGCCATCTGATTTTAATACTTCTTGATTTTCTGCATTATTCACCAACGTACAAGCATCTTCATCTATTTGATTAGTGTATTTTTCTTGATTATGAGAATTGTTCATTATACCTTGTTGCTCCAATATTTGTGAATTATTTTCTTCTGAATATATAAAAATGTATTTTAATATATTTTTAATTTCTTATATTTTATTTAAACTTTTTTATTAATACTATAATAGTTTTTTTTTCTTATGCGAAAACAAATATCATAGCAATGTATATTAACAGTTAACTTACCTTCTCTTAATTGTTCTCTTTCTACCAATTTTTCAACTTGTAACAATGCCAATTGTTCTTTCAAGAGAGATTTTTCATTTTCTGATCCCTCTGTCAATACTTCAGCAGCATGTTGGTAATGAGATTCTAAATGAATATCATTGATAGCTTCATTTCTATCTACCTCCAAATGTACTTCAACTTCGTTAAAAAATAATTCTTCTTTAATACCATCGAATCTTTCTCTTAATACATTGTCAGCTTGTTCGACTTGAAGTTTAAATTCATATGCAGATTCAAGTTTATCTGCACATTCGTTACAAACGCGAGGAGGTAAGCCATCTCCTGGTAACATCTGTATAAATGTACAAAAATCATGATATAGGTCGATTAAAGATAGCAATGAAATGAAAATAAATTCATTGTGAAAAAATGAATGTTATTGTATAGCAAAAGATCCATCATACGTGTCAGTCTCAGTCAGGATAGAAAACGATTCTATGAATAAAGCAAAACGAATAGAGTATAAAAAAAAAATATATATATATATATGTATAGCCGTATGTCCATATATACATATGTGTATATATATATATGTATATATGTATATATATATATACATGTATATATACACATACACACAGAGACACATATATACATGTAATCATCTATAAATTTACTGTACTGATAAGATCGAAACTATAATAAAATGTATCACATGTATTTGTTTTTATCTTCTTGCGTAGAATTTAACCTCTCAAAACTGTTGGTATCTAACCTTAACGTTCGCGAAACTCATCGCTTTAGCCGATAAAGAGGCGACCTCATTTCCCAGAAAGAGATCTCGCATCACCAGATTACCAAGAAGACATATACGACATATCTCCACGGTAGACACAATTTCTTGTTCACTTTGCGGTGGATCCGACGTACTTATTTCTACGGCGTCCATGTTTTGTTTAATGGACCAGGCTTATGCCCACTAACACTCCTGGCTCCACTCCACTAAACTCTCAATTCAACCCAACTTAACTCAACTCAACTTAACTTCCACTTGCCTTTCTCTTTCTCTACCTTTATCCTATTATTTCATACACCTCTTCAAGGTGGAGCAAGTGAACGCAAGGTAGTACACGATGATACATGATAATAGTGCTTCTTCGAAACCTTCGCGCTGTCTTCTCTTTATTTGCGCCGTTCTTTTAACGTTACTAATGCTGCCATCTAGAGAAAAATTATAGAACGACTTTAATAAAAACTACATTGATTTCAAACCATTTCAAACTAAGATTTCGGAATAACCACGTGTGCATAAACAACGACAAGCTTTCTCTTATTATTTTTTTTTATTTGTCGTTAACATTCCTTTTTTCAAATATAACACGTGTTAATTTAATTGTCGTTAAAATTTAAAAAAAACCAAAGTTCCGCTCGGAAGACACTGTGTTTTAATTGATGAAGGAAATAAAAAATATTATTCGTACGTCTATTCGTAGATATAATACAAATAATATTATCCTTATTCAGGATACGTGCGAAGACGATAGAGTTATTCGTGAAGCTTTACTCTTTGATAATCGATATTTGGATATAATAATATTTTTTTTTTTATCGTCTTTAGGTAATGTTTATTCTAGATAAACGACGAGAAGGCCATGTATGCTGGTGTATGCGCTGCTGCACCGGATCGATTTAGAATGCGCAAATCGTAGAGAACCTAATTTTCAAATAATCGGAAGTATGTGAATGATGTTTGTAAAAAAAATTTGAAATGATAAGAGTGTGCAATTTGCGGATTCTTTTAACATCCCAATATTAAGAATAAAGCTCGATTAAGTAAATGGATTATTAGAAGGAAGAATGCACGTTTCGTTTTGGTTTAATGAACATGCCGTCGGGGAGATATTAGGATTTCTCTGACAGGTGGGTTATATATGATGATCCTTTTAAATATGAAATTCTTTAATTAATTTGAATAATATACATTTTAATATATTTTATGTATATGCCAAATATAGAAACAAAAAATATTCCAATGCGATGTTTAATTTCTACTTGACAATTTACAAATTTTGTTCTGATAGAAATCTTAAAAGTTATACACACTTTGTCATTTTTCAGAGCTTTAGTATAATTGAAAATGTGACAGAGTTTAATAATATCAATCCTTAGGCGATATTTCAACTAATACGAAAGAATTAGTAGCAATGAATCGTGAAATTTATCATCGATCAATTCTGTACAACGCTTATACTTGAAGAATTAATAATCAAAGGAGATTCATTAGGAAGATCCTGAGGAACATGTTCTTCTTATATACAGGGTGACTCACTTATACATGCCTATCGACAGAAAGTACTTATAAACGATTTAACCATTATTGAACTTATGTTAGAATAATTTATTTGTCACGCGTTTAAAGAATCGTATAATTGAATATTGTAATTATATAATGTTTTATAATTACAGTAATGTAACCAATGCTGGGAACAACCAACTAATATTATCTAATACAGTTGCAAGTGGTACAAACAGAAGTATTTTAGATTTATCAGAATTCAGTGATGCTGAACTGGCTGGTTATAGATTACGTTGCGGAGTTTGGATTACGTTTGTATTGGCGACAGGATTCGTCATAGCAGCAAAATTTTCTTTTGGCCATGAGGTAAAATATTCATTAAATATGTTCTATGCTATTATACAGAATATCCCAAAATAAGTAGGAAATGTTTTAGGGACGATTTCAGCAATACGTTTAAACAATCAAAAAAATTCATGTAAACATATGTCCTATTCGATTTGGTTTTCAAGTTATAGCGGATTTGATTTCCAACAAACTCTATCTGCTTACTTTCATAAGAGATGTTCATATATATATATATGAAATTTTTCAATTGCTTTCTTTTAAACAGGGCCCAGGTTTAGAAATATTCGTATTTTGTGGTCTATTGACGCTTCTGCTACTTGCATGTCTGTATTCCATTCTTTGTCGTCGTACTCACGAGAATAGTCGTCAAGAAAATCATATTCAGGAGAATCAGATTGCATCTTTAAATAATGCGAGTTTATCTACTACCGAAAATTTAAGACCTATACCAGTTATCAGACAACATCCGCCACCGCCATACCATATAGCTATTTTAATTCCACCGCCTGATTCTTCAGACGAAGCTGCTCCACCTTCATACGACAAAGTTATTCGATGAAAATATTAATATTGAATCAATAAGGATATATGTTATGAATCTTACTTAATTTTTAACATCTTTGCAATAGTTTCATGTCATAAAAAACAAAAAACAAAAAACAAAGTATGATAATATACAATTTGAATCCAAATATGTACTTTCTCTGCTATAAAACACATTCATATGAAGTTCTTACAGATAATAAACTATCTTATCTCTCTCCACATTAATAAAGAATAAATAATATCGATAATTGAATAAATTTCACATCTGTGATACAAATTCAGTGATGCAATGAAAATACCAAACTTGATTGATATCTAATGATACAAAAAAGATACATTAAAATTTTAGTGGAGATATTTCAATAAAAACTTAGATAAGATATAAAGAATATTCGCGATAGTTTGCATTTAATGTGAAAACAAAATAAATATGTATTTTAATTTTTTATATTTCAATATACAATGATCTGTAATATTTATATATATCATATATCATATGTATATATATATATATATATATATATATATATATATACATACACATATACATATACAACTTACATCTAGTCTCTAAAAACAACGTAAAATAATAAATCTTAATTACAGAAATTGTCTCATTTGAATAATTGGACAAATTGTTCTACATTGTAAAATGATAAATAAAACTAATGTAAAATTCTGGAATATTAGATTTAGTTATTCCAAGAAAAGTGATTATTATAAGATTTTTTGACAAATAGTATAAAAGTTTGATTTATGGACAAATATTAATGTAAGACCAAATAAAGTCTATTCATTCATTGTATTACCTTTCAATAAATTTACGATATGAAAAAGAAAAAAAAATAGTTTTACATAAAGATTTTATTTTTAATCTGTATTTTAATAAAATTTATTTAAATGCTATGCAAAATATAATGATTGCACATATGAACTACGTTTAGCCAAATCACTGAGAAAAAATTACATATATATACAATTTATATATATATATATATATATATATATATATATATAAATTGTATATATATATAAACTTTTATTTTAAATCTATAAACGAGAGTATGTTTGTGTGTGTGTGTGTGTGTATTAGAAAAAAAAATTTTATTTTACACCAATCAATATGAAAACGTGAAAAAAATTGTTTTTACTTCTTCGTTGACGCATCGACGAAGGTGTGTTCTCGATAATGACGAAACAGGATTGGCCTCTATTTTATGAAAATATCAGTATAACATATGCAAATTCTAGAAAAACCTGTTTTAACATATCATCAATATAAATATCATTGAATATTGTTATAATAATCATTATCAACAAATTTAAATATTGTTATCACATGTTTCTTTGTTCCGACCAATCGCATACAGGTATTGAAATCTCAGACCGAACGCGCTCGTATTTAAGCGGATAACTTTGCGAAATTCAGACAATTTATTTAAAAGTGCAGAGACGAACTGCAACACGTTATTTAGTTTAAACAACGCGTTACAAATTACAAATATTGTAATTTTAAAATGGTAAAGAAATGTAATATACTATAATGAATTTTTTTATATTATAATATTATAAAATATTTATATATAATATAATATTAATTTTATTTTTTTTTCTTTTTCTCTCTCTTTCTCTCTCTCTATATATATATATATATAGACTACTTACACGGACAAAGGTAAAAAGGTATGTAATATAATCTTTTCTAATCATACAAAGACTGATTTATTTATTTACTTTTTTTTGTAGCCCGTTGGAGGAAAATTTTTATGTTTTGACCATGTAAAATTCTGGGTTGGAAATGCAAAACAGGTAATATAAAAAAAAAAAAAAAAGAAAAGAAAAAAAAAAAAGAAAAAAAGAATCTTATATCGTATCACACACGGATACACACTAATGTCTCTATATATAATTCTTTTCACTCAATTCTGTAAAAAAAGAAATAATGATTATTACAAAACAATTATATTACACCTTTCTTTTTCTTTTATAGGCGGCTAGCTTTTATTGCGCAAGGATGGGATTTGAACCGTTTGGATATCGTGGTTTAGAAACTGGCTCAAGACATGTAGCAGCACATGCTGTTAAACAGAATCAGGTTATTATATATATATATATATATATATATATATATATATATAATATAAATATATGTATAATTTACAAAATTTCTTGACATTTTTTTCTTCGAATTTCTCAATATTTCGAATGAAAACAAAAAGTAATTTAAATAAAATTTTTTAATAAAAATACTTTTTTTTTCATGATGATATTTATCATACTTTTATTATTAAATAAATAAAAATAATAATACATTAAAAGAAATTATTTTTCCTAGATAATATTTGTTTTTGAATCAGCCTACGAGCCTGGAAATAAAGAAATGGGGAATCACCTTTCTCAGCACGGTGATGGTGTTCGAGACATTGCTTTCAAAGTCGAAGATATCGATACTATCGTTAGGGTAAATACAAATGACAAAATTGAATACAAAATTAGTTAACTAAAGAAGAAAAAAAATCGATTGAAGATATTATTAAATTGTTTTATAATTTGAAAAAAGAAAAAAAAGATAAAAAATAAAAATGTTTTTTATCTCCTTAGGTAGCAAAACAAAAGGGTGCAAAAATTATAAAAGACATATGGGAAGAAAAAGATGAGTTTGGTATTATTAGACTTGCCACGTTGCAAACGGTAAGTTATTTGAAAAAAAAATAAATAAATAAATAAATAATTAAACACAATTATTACAATTATATATCTAATATATATACATAAATTTTTTTTAACTAGTATGGAGACACCCATCATACTTTGATTGACAAAAGTAAATACAAAGGATTTTTTCTACCTGGATTTGTAAAAGCCTCAGAAGACGTACTTATTAAGCATTTGTAAGTGTCGTAATATTATACTTAAAAAATACACATTTTCTTATTAATATTTTTTCCTCAATGAAATTACAGGCCAGCAATTCATTTAAAATTTATAGATCACATTGTAGGAAATCAAGCTGATAAACAAATGGAGCCTGTAGCTAAATGGTAAATAAATTATATATTTTTAGGCATAATATATATATATATATATAGATATATTATATCATTTTTATTAAATTTTTGTATATTTTATTTTAGGTATGAAGAATGCTTACAGTTTCATAGATTTTGGTCAGTAGATGATACTCAATTACATACCCAATATTCTTCATTACGTTCTATCGTTATGACTAATTGGGAAGAAACTGTTAAAATACCAATTAATGAACCAGCATCTGGTAAGAAACGTTCTCAAATTCAAGAATATGTTGAATATTATGGCGATGCTGGTGTTCAGCATATAGCTTTGAATACTAATGACATAATTACAAGCGTAAGTAATATTTTATTACAGATTTATTATATTTATTCTTTTGCTTTTGATTATAATAATATAACTTTGTTGTTATTGTTATTCTAGATACAAAATTTACGAAAAAGAGGTATGGAATTTCTTGATGTTCCTGATAATTATTATGATATGCTGAAAGACCGTTTGAAAAGTAGTAAAGTCAAAATTGTAGAAGATTTGAAAATATTACAGGTATTGTATATAATATTTAAAAAAAATAATAATCTTTTAATTGTTGACTATTTCTCATAACAACTCTTCAGGAATTAAAAATTTTAATTGACTATGATGAAAATGGTTATCTATTACAAATCTTTACTAAGAATATGCAAGATCGACCGACTCTCTTTATAGAAGTTATCCAAAGACATAATCATAATGTAAGTCTAAGAGTAATCTTTTTAATAATATTAATTTTGAATTTTTAAATTTATATAACACGTTATATAAGTAGCAGAAATGATATTTATTATGTCACAGGGGTTCGGTGCTGGAAATTTCCAAGCTCTGTTTGAAGCAATCGAACTTGAACAAGCTAAGCGTGGCAATCTGTAATATATATTGTGGAAAATGTTATTGCATCGATAAATAACAATAAGATTATTATAATATAATATTTTAAGTGTTATTACATAATATATTTTACAATAGATCATTTATATTATTTTGTACAAGTGCAAGCATGTATGCATGTATTGTACATCTTTCTTTCCATATATTACATATTCATAAATTCCTGTTAACCAATTACTATGTCGTTAATCATAATATGCAATTGTAAATAAAATTGAAATAAAAAAAGTAATATATAATCAAGCAATCGGTCCTATATGTTAATCTATTAATTTCATTAATATATGTATATGTAATTTATAAAAGTAGAAAGCATTAGAAAAAGAAATATATTTTTTGTATAATTTTAATGACATATACAATGTATTATATCACTATTGCGTTAAGTGTCCTATTAAGAAACATTTCTTTTGTTAATAATAGCATAATATTATCAGTAATATTAGACAACGAAAATAAAAGGAAATTGAAGAAAACAACAATTATTAAACTGTATTTATTCTTAAACGTCGTTTTTTTTTTCTTATGGCCAGGATGTAAGCAGATAATTTTCATATAAAAACTGGGATATTTAGATAAAGTAGAATAATATGCAATGACAAAAAAGATTAATATGAAAAGAACCTAGCTCACTTATTTCAACATGTGAATAGTCCATGGTTCAATGAATTGTCTGTAGATAGTTCTAAAATGCCAACAGACATTTTCTTCATGGACTATCGTGAATGCCAAGGCGGAAAATATCGTGCTGACAAAAGAAAGAATTTCCCAGTGGTTTCAGCACAAAAATTTGTGAAAAGGGATGTGGTGGATCTTCATCGGCCTAAAAAAATATTAATATGCGTATTGTCAATAAATGTGGATTGTCAATAATTGTGGAATTCCTGACGAATTATCGAATTTTAGTTTTTATAGTTACTTTTAATACGTATCTTGTAGAAGAAACAAAATGTAAAGATTAAAACATAAAATTTGATATCATCTCTATACAAAACTAACAAGATGGTAAAAATAAAATTTGAGATTTTTTTTTGTTTTTCTTTTTACAAAATATATTAAAAAAAAAAAAAAAAAAAAAAAAAACAATTATATTTTAATGAAATTACAATCAAAAAATATATATATATTTTTAAAAATCGCCAATTATATATTACAACATTTTGTATTATGAATATATTACATTCCTTTTATAAAACGGGTAATACAAAATATAAAATGGTAATTTAGTGAATACATAATACAAATAATAAACACAACATATATCAACCAAACTTTTTGATAAAAGGACAAAAAATTGTAAGTTGCATTATAAAATTATATTTCGTCTTTATATTGTGTAATTCAAATTAGTTCAGTAATTTAATTCATATATTACATACAAAATATATATTAGTATTTTATTTGTTAATGAATACAGTGGAATTACTTTCTCTCTTTCAGTTGCTTTCTTATTTGGATATAACATATAAGATATCATAATAAATGATAATTTTACATCTATTAAGCGATGTATATATATATAAACATATATATATATATATATATATATATATATATACGCACAGATACAGATTAACTTATAAGACTGCTATTTATAGTGCAAAAATATACTACGATAAAGTGCTACATCAGAGCACAAAATTTGTTGGTCAGTACTAATTAAAATTGGTACTGTTACCAAGTGATCAACCATTTCTCTATCTACTTTATATTTAAGCATTTTATCGGTACATTATAGTCAATTATAGGATTAATAAATATAATGTGGGAAATATTATATATATGAGGTGGTGTAGCCATGCACTCCTTCTAATATTGGAATAAGCAGATGTATTCGCATAAAGCAATGGCAAAGAATAGGTAACATTAAGATAGGCTTGCCTTTACCAAAGTATGGAGAGATCAGTGGATGATTGGTACCTGTTGCCTAAACCGTGTCATGCAATGCAAGTCTGAAGATGTCGTGCTGCACGTAAAAGCTGATGCCAATTGGCTTCAGGACAAACGTCTGGATGTAGGCGTGGGGCTGATCCTCATCAGTCTACCCAATCATCAATAATCACTCACTGAGTTTTCTTATATCATCTTCTTTGCAGATGTAGGTATATAGAGAGATAGTTGCTGGATACTAGTCATAGCTCAATGTCTACCTTCACACGGCAGCACAAAAAATGTCAAACGATACAGTATATACATATAATGTTTCCAATCCGTAATAAACAATCACTTAGACAGAGAATTCCAAATGCTAACGGAATTTTCAAATTATAATAACATTAATTAAGAATTACTTTCCTACAAGATTTCCTTTCAAGTTTTTCATAGTTTTCAATCAACCATTTCATCGCTTTCATAGAATATATATTGCAACTATATTTTGTTAATATTATACATTAAATTACTGAACCAATTAGAATAAAAGAGATAGGAAACAACATTCTTTTAAATACTTTTTACTTTTTCAATGCTCCCAATGTAAAATGTTGAAAGTATAGTTTGTAATAAATATACCTAAATCACATGCATATTAAATTAGATATGGGCATGGATAGAACAGATATCGTAGCTACCTGGCATATCACAAATAAATAAAAAATAAAATTAGAAAATACATAATATAACCCATGCCCAAATCTTGGCTAGATAATTATCTATATTAACATTTATTATAGAAATAATATTAATGCGTATAATTTTATTACTATTATATAACAAATCCTTATTAAAATTAAATAGAATCACTTTCTATAGGTAAAAGCATTTTAATAACTAAAATTATAATATAGAAAAAAAAACCTTATTGCAAATTGCTTACCTGCAGCCTCCCCAAAACATTTATGAGTACACCACCATCAAACATAGGCTGCGAATCAATCGCTGTTATTATCCGATTGATTTTTTGAAATGTCAGACTCTAGAAAAATAAAATATGAAATTTATGAAAATTGGAGATTAATAATTTGATATGACTTTGATGTTAAAGTTATTGAAAATTCAATTTTTCAAAATTGATCTTATATATTACAGAATTTTCTTATATATTACAGAATATACATATATATATATACACATACATGCATACATGAATACATACATATTACATATACATACACAAATAAATAACACTTTTTTTATATAATATTGCATATTATTGCAAAAATGTAATACTCACAGTCAATTTCTCCATAATTTTAATGGCACCTTGAATTTGGAAACCTTCAAATGTCATGAAAGACGTCTCGGTCTAAAAGTTTTCATATTAAGTCTTACATTACCATTACATTTTAAATAATAAATATCAAAATGGAAGACAAAAAAATAATTTAACTTACATTATACATGTTTATCAAATTTGGTCTTTGAGCTGGATCATCGAACAGCGCATAGTACTGCTGTACAAATCCTTTTCCGATTGCTTCGTAAGACGGGTTCAACTCCATTACGATAAATCAATTGTCTTTGTAAGACCACTAGAAAATATTAGCAAGGTAAACCGTTTGTTAGTTCAATCGCACAGCGTGTATAGTATCTTTTAAAAATGTTATACTAATGATAACGTTAAATTTTCGGACATCCCTCATGCCAGTTATAAGCGAGCAGGAAGCAAGGAAGATGGAATTCGAGTGTTAAAAGATCGAACTAAAAGAAAATTGGATAAACCGGAAGGAACGTACATGGGTCTTTCGCGCGTCTGCCCTCTAGCGGGATTAACAGAGAATTAAAACTATTTCGAGTACACATCTATTCTTTCCTTTACATTACAAATACATTTTTTAATACGATACAGTCTCATTATCAATATTTATATTAAGGAAATAAATAAATAATTCATATATATATATATTTATAAAATTTCATGTATAATTAATTCGATAGATATATAAAAATAAGGTTAGTTTTGTTATGAGCCACTTTTAGCTCACTTTATTATAAACATAAAATCAATTGATGAGCATATTTAAAAGCTAATCATGTCAAGTGTATACATATTTATGTGTGTATATACATATATATATACATATATATATACATATATATATACATATATATATACATATATATATATATATATGATGTATATAAACGCTGATATATATAACGTCTATAAACGCTAAATAGCTTATCGCTATCGTTTATCAAAACATGATATTTTGATTGTTGTAAATAGTACCTATCGTCTTATAAGATAGCAAGTGACTTTGCTTTGTTATTTATCAAAAACATATGAAAATTGAAGATTTTTAAAGGATAATATCGAAATTATGATTATTATTGTATATGTAATTCTAATAAATTTTAAAAGGAATTTTAATAAAATAAATATATATGAGAATATATATATACACAATACACAAACACACACATATAATTTTGTAAGTATGAAAACGTCATAAGTTAGATCGCTCGTCAATAGCGCCTCATCGAGCGTACCGATCCTAATCCTTTATTCGTTCTTCAGTCGACGATACATCGTCTCGAGATGTGCACGTGTTTTAATCGTTGTTCTTCTTTTTCTTTATTCAAAAGTTTACTTCTCTTCGGAGTGTTTGAATAACGTTTGAATATTTATTTTTATTACACTAATATACACGATGATAACTTTACGTACGATTGTAGTTGTCGTCATTATCGTCTAATTGAAAATATAAAAATAAAAAAAAATAAATAAATAAAACAATATTTTATAGTTTTATCGAGCAAATTAAACGATAAAAGAGAAGAGGTACGTCGTCGTTGTTTTACGTCGCCTTTCTATTGCTATCACTATCATTGTTCGTTGTCGTTATCGATCATTGTTCATCATCATCATCATCATCATCATTGTCTTTTAACGTATTATTCGATATCCTTTGAAATTATATGTCAAATTTTTTGTGCGTTATTATATTGAAAGTACACACAACGCGCGTTGGTATTGGATTAAGAAAGAACGAACATGAAATTGGCGCCACACCATATTTGTAATATGTAACATGTAAACTGTATTGTTTCGCACGAAGTAATTGTTACGTCTTATTGCACGATTGTACGATTTTTTTTTTTTTTTTTTTATAACAATTCATATTTTTTGTAGTTATTCCTTTATTCATTATCTTTCGCACATGATGTAATCTTAATAATCTTAGTAATCTTATTAAACACTAATGTATATATATATATACATATATCGTTTGTATCACTTTGTGATATTATCAGTTATATTTTATCAAGAGATTTTATCAGGCTATGTAAAAATTTTTTTGATAACCGAATAGAGAGAGATAAATCGTTGAAAAGTTTAATTTTATATGTCGATTACATTTCGTTATCCTTTTACGATGTCCACACAAAATAACGTAGAAGCGTATCGTAAATGTTTTTTTGGGGAAAAGTTATTCAATTGATTAAAACAACTTTATTTACTTAACCTTTTTTTTTTTAACCGGTAACTGGTATATAATAAATAATTTTGTTACGTAGCAGTGTTGTGGACTTTACGAAGAAATGTGTTCGGAACATGGAAAATAATTAAAAGATAAATAAATTCTAAAAAAAAATCAATTAAAAATAAGCAATAATTAAAGAGACCGGAGAAAAAAAAACAATTGTCGCGGTTTCTGGCAGACTCTCCCCTCCCCTCTGAATTTATCAGTTACGAGTTTATTTAAAATTTGTTACAAATGTGATTTATTTATTTTTGTTTATTTTTTTTTCTTCTGTGAAATTGAATCTTATCAAATTTATAATTTTAAATTGTACATATGAGAAACGTGTCATCTCTCTCTCTCTCTCTCTCTCTCTCTCTCTCTCTCTATCTCTCTCTCTCTCTCTCTCTCTCTCTATCTCTCTCTCTCTCTCTCTCTCTCTCTCTCTCTCTCTCTCTCTCTCTCGTAGTTTTGAAATGTAGTGGGAGAGACAGGACGAGAATATGATAACGACCGCACTCTGACCATACCTTATCCTGTCACCGAGAGGATGTGACATCGACGCTAACGTCGATTATATATATATACATACTATATATAGTGCATTTCTAAAATTCATATATAGTAATTATGAAATTATGTCCAAAGTATTCCATCTCTTATGATTCGAGGTAATATTTTCATGTCTTCTATCATAAAAGAGAATGCTTCCATCATCATTTTGTATTATATATATATATATATATATATATTTATTTATTTATTTATATATTTATATTTATATAAATATGTATATATATATATATATACATATGTATGTATATGCATATATGTATATACCGTTCATCAGAAATTAAAAAAGATAAAGACGCGGTCAATTTGAAAATTTTCTCTTTTAGAGCTTTCTTATTTTATAGTCATACGTTTTTAACTGTTACGAGGGCGATATAATAGAAATGAAAAGGCTAACAACTTCAATGTTCATTGATATGCGATACGACGAGCAGGAAACAAGCAGCCGGCTTGGTATATAGCCTTGGTGCACTCTTTGGTTAGACTCTACCGGATGCGTCTGTTTTCGGCATAAAAGATGGCGGCGATATCCTCTCTTATGCGTAGATTTTTTTTATTTATTAAAAAATTAAACTTTATTATTATTTTTTTAATAATAACAATTTCGAAGAAAAACGTACAAAATTTCTTTTCGCTCTCTCTCTCTCTCTCTCTCTCTCTCTCTCTCTCTCTCTTTATCTCACTCTCATTCATATACTAAAATCATTTGTATATAAAATTCATATTTAATTTACTGTATACATTAAAAATAATATTTTTTTTTCTATGAAAATTTTACAATTGAATTTGTCGTAGAAAAAAAACAAACGGAAATATGTCACGTCGGAATAAACCAATAAAAATTACTGCTGTGGGAGATGGAATGGTTGGAAAGACATGTATGCTTATTACGTATACAACGAAAAAGTTTCCAACAGAATATGTGCCTACCGTGTAAGTAATACACGCAATAATGTACAATTATTATTATTCGATTATTTCAAAATTGGCGCGTAAGAGAAGTGTGATCGGTGTAAGCGCGGTTTTTATGAGAATTTCAAAAGATATGTCTTCAATACGTTTATATTTAATTACAATACTGCTTTTTGGTATGTTTTCTTCTTTTTTTTTTTTTTTTGTAAATTATTCTATTTTTATTTTAATATTATTTTTTGTTTAGCTTCGACAATTATGCAGATATTATTCGTTTAGATAGTCAAGAATTTGATATAACGCTTTGGGATACAGCTGGTCAAGAAGATTACGAACGTCTTCGACCATTGTCGTATCCGAATGTAAGTTATTATTCTCGAATAAATTATATTAATAAATTTAATTCATTCTAATTATAATTAATAATGAATTTTGGAAAAAGGAAACTTAATTAATGAGAAAATATATTTCATTGCAGACCGATTGTTTTTTACTTTGTTTCTCGATCAGTGCTCGTAGTTCTTATGAAAATGTCGCGAGTAAATGGTATCCAGAGATAAAACATCATTGCCCTCATGTGCCGATAATTCTTGTCGGTAAGTTTAACCATACATTTTTATTTTGTTAAATTAAAAAAAATTGATTTTTATCATATTATAATCTCGTTTGTTTTTTTTTTCGGTATACCGTTAGGTACTAAAAGCGATCTCAGAAATCAAGACAATTTAGATATAATAACTCCTCAGGAATGTAAAAAAATGAAAAATAAAATCAAAGCTTCGAAATACGTCGAATGTTCGGCTGTAAAGCAGGAAGGCTTGGAAAACGTCTTCATAGAGGCTATTAGAGCGGTTTTGAAAAAACCGCCATCTAGGAAACTCTGTTATATATTTTAATAAAAAAAAAAAAAAAAATTATATATATTTATATTTATATTTAGATTTATAATTCGATGATCCACAAGTAAACTAATATGCATTCTACCAATACCAATCGCGTACCACGTAGAATACTCGATTACGTATATTTGTCAATGAAGATTT
Source organism: Vespa mandarinia (assembly GCF_050613455.1). Classification (NCBI taxonomy): domain Eukaryota; kingdom Metazoa; phylum Arthropoda; class Insecta; order Hymenoptera; family Vespidae; genus Vespa; species Vespa mandarinia. The sequence goes on from NC_140811.1 coordinate 17,636,995, forward strand.
TGTCAAGGAAAAAATTTTTTAATTATCATTATTGAGATTAACTAACGAAAAATAAAAATGTTCGTTTGTTAATCTCGACCATTATCTTTTTTTTTGGTTCTTATTTCTTTTATTAGAAATTATATCTCGAGTTACAATATCCTTTATTATTTTAAATGTTCTATTATGATGATCTAATGATTTAAATATTTCTTTTTCCTGACTATAAAATAGCTCTACTAAACGCTCATTATGTGTAAGCGTTGAGATAGATGTTTTGTATATTTATATGTATATAAGGTAGTTCGACAAAAATTGTTTTATTCTCATATAAATTCTCCTCTAATTTATTTAATAAATTCATCGTAGATTATTAAACATTGTTTTTTCTTTTTTTTTTTTTTTTTTTTTTTTTTTTTATATATAAATTTTTGTAAATCTTTTTCATAATATTCTTACATGTCTCTTATATATAACAAAAGAAATATAATAAAAAAAGAAAAGAAATAATAAAATTATAACTACATATATAATTTGTGTAATTTTATCGATTCACATGAATTATTATTTATTTATGAATGAACTGTGACTGTATTTATATTTATTTATAATACATAGTTATAAATGAATGAATGAATGATGATAATTATAATGATAAGATACTTTATTCATCGTCATTTTTTCACTTTCTTTTTTTACAAATTTTATGCTTTCATATATAAATAGTAATTTAATATAATATCTTTGTTCATATTATATTATATTGTTGGTTGCAAATGTCTCATCAATGTTACCATGTTTGTTTCTCCTCCTTTTACTAAAAATTATATATATATATCTATTGAAATATTAAAAAAGAGAAGTAATCAATAAAAAAAAAAAGTAACCAATTATAAAGATAAATCTTTATAAATATATTTTATATGTATTTTGGATCTGATCATGAACAAAGATAAATACAGCTTAGAATAATGCTGACTATTTTTATTTCACCGTCCAAAATTACCATCCGAGAGAGGTGTTACTTTTTGTTGAATTATCTTACCATAACCTCCTCTTCCGGTATCAAAATCAGATCTATACTCGTCTCTTACCTAGAATACAATTAATCAGTTTAATAATTCATATTACATTAGATTTGATATACCAATAAAAAAAAAATATTACTTGTCCTCCTGTCTTTCCACGTCCATATTGTCTACCTTCTATAAATCCAGCATCCCAGTCTGTTCGAATAATTCTATCGTCAAGACGTGTACCATTAATATATCGCATACAATTTTCTGCGTCTGATCTTTGATAATATTCGACGAAACAAAAACCACATGGAGTTTTTTTATATTTATCTAATCCCATAATAATACGTCTGATATCTCCACATTTGGAAAACAATTCATATATTTGTTCTTCTGTAGTATAAAAAGAGAGGTTACCAACATATAAGGTAGAAGAATTTCTAAGAAGTCTATCTTGCTCTGCTCTAGATCCCTACAATTTAATTAAAATCTCTGTATAATTTCCTGATATGGATAAATAATATCACGAAAAGAGAGGTTAACTTTCAAATACGAACCTTAAAATGTTGATCTCTGTACGAACTTAATTCAATGGAAGGTGAAGTAGATGCATTTAATTTCACTACAGCCATTATATTTACCATAAAGTTCAGTATATTATTGCAGTAAATTTTTGAAACACATTCACAAATTATTCAACAATCTCTTCAGAGAACGCAGAAGCGTCAAATTAGAAGTGTCAAATTAGTGATACCACCTTTCAGAATTACAAAATGAAAATCTACGACAATTGATACCAATATAAAAGACAATTTATATCGGCTATCGAATTTGAATACAAATAGTTTCCCGTTTTTACAAATTATTTTTTTCGAATTTTCTAACTAATTAATTTTTAGTATTACAAACCTCAATAATATTAAATAAAGGTTAGATTGTACGCATATATATGTGTCTGTATGTGCCTATGTATGTATGTACTGCATCATTGTAAAAAATTTCTTAAATCTGAAAATTATCTACATATATAAATAAACTTATATTATTGCAATTAATACATTTTCCACATATTCAAATTTTTAAATGAAAATTCATTTAACTTACCTATATTTGAATTATATGCGCACACTTGATTTGTAAGTTTGAGTCTCCTTTTATAATAGTGTATTTATTTACAATTTGTAATATAAGACTTAATTATTAATTATTCTTATTATTATTATATACATATATGTGTGTATGTATATGTATATATATATATATATATATGTATATATATATTATGTGTTTATTTCTATAGGAAAATCATTTATTTAGAAAATTTTCATTTTGTTCTATTCAAAATATTAGTTACCTCAACATGATGCATGCAATCAACATAAACACACAAAAATTATACAATGAAATGCTTACATAATTATAGAAATTACTGAAAAGATCAAATTGATACAAATAAAAAATATTTTACCTAAAGAAAAAATATAAAATAAACTCCAACTTTTTTTTTCATTTTATATTTATCGATCAGTAGGTTGTCTGTGTTTTCATACACATACATACCTATTTTATTATTACATATCAAATGTAGATTGATATTTCCTATTTTGTATAATTCAAAATTTTATTTCTATCCATATGGAAGGTGTTAAAAAAAGATCAATGCAATAAAGTGTGATTAAATTTGTGAAAGTAAAAATAAAGTAGATAACAGTAATTAATATTTAATTTTGAAATCTGTCCATTTTACATAATAATAAACAAACGTCATAGATCATATTATAGTACATAAATTTTCATTGCAGATAAAAAATCAGACTTTCTATAGGCTTGCGGCCTATAAAATGGAGTTACATTTATGTTGTGTTCATGTGTCGGACTTGAATCTAATCACAGTTTATTTTGATATACAAGATAACAAAAAATTATCAGTTACAATACTGTAACAGGGTCATTTAAAGAGAGAACAAAGTTATAATATGTCTTACACATATAATTTGATCTCACAACTGTTTACCAAAAGATTTTTTTTCCAAAGTACCACACAATTAATATATAGTACTTTCTATGAAATAGAATTCTTATAAGATTTTATTATACCGTTGACCGTATATAAATCCCAACCTTTGTTCCATTCTATTTTATATGGAATAATTGTTTTCTCACAGACATAATTTTGTTACACCATAAACAGACATTCCTCCTTTAAGGAACAATCATAATTCAATAAGATCCAAAGTAACGTTATATCACTGATATATCCCACTTTTAATTTTATATGCTTATATAATATATCAACAGAGGAGAGCAACTGATATTATTTCCATGCACTCTTTACGAATATATTCGTTAAACATCTCGCCAAATTTTCACATGTCATGTTTTACAGGCATTTAAACAGATTCAATGCATACACATAATTCACCATATACATTGTTTTCTGAATAATACATAAAGTAAAGGATAAGGTACCTCCACGTTATTCAAATTTTCTAAAATTTCAGAAATATTAAGAAATGCGATTAATGTTCATCAAATATTTTTTTTCTTTATATTTTCCATATATATATTAGTAAACCTTGTGATTGATAAATTTATGAAAGCTTACCCCCTTATGATTGTGTGTGTGTATATATATATATATATCTATCGTATATATCGATATATATATGTATGTTATATGTGTGTATGTATATATATATGTATATATGTATATATATATATATATCGAAGAAGCCATTCCTAAGCTGTTTATAAAAAAATGACTTCTTTTCACTTGTAAATCTAATTCCATGAAAATAAACTTGTATCTCATTTTTGCACTTTGCTTATCAACTATATGTGTACTACTACATAGATATAATGAAAACAGCCGCAAAGTTTTTTTTAAAGTAAAAGTAACAATTTATTTTTTTTTCTCTGTAGATAATACGAAATAATTCATCATATTTTTATGTTTATATTTTGCCTTATTAAATATTACAGATAATATTCCAAACACTTATTTAACATACTTTATCGAAGTAGATGCTTTTTTAACTGAACAGTGCAGTTCACAAATTATACATTAATTAATCTCAAAAGAGAGAAAGAGAGAGAGAGAGAGAGAGAGAGAGAGAGAGAGAGAGAGAGAGAGAGAGAAAGAGAGAAAGACAGAAAGAAAGAAAGAAAAAAGAAAGAAAAAGAGAGAAAGAAAAGAGAGAGAGAAAGAGAGAGAGAGAGAGAGAAATCACGATCGAAGTACTCTCTTCCAACTTATCGCAGTTTTTAGTAATAATAAGCGTTTATGGATTCATCAATGACAAGGTTTATATAATACCTATACGCGTACACCACCAATATTTATTGCAATTGTTGTTGTTTTGGAACCCGAATGACTATAGAGCTACTTACAAATGTGTCTCATCAGAATACAATTGTTGTTAAGTTATGGAGCTCTCTGTCTAAAGCAAAAATTTTTTAAAGCACCAACATACAAACTCAGATATAATTCTTATATTAATTTACTTTATAGCGCAGGCAATTAATGTGTTTTTTTTGTTTTTGTATATTAAATATTGTACCTAATCATTTAAAATATAAAAAAAAGGCAGCATTGTAAACTTAAGATACAGTTTCATTCTCATTGATAATTCTTCATTATTTAGGAGATTGGTTTTTTTTTGTTCCAGCATCCGTTACTTCAATTTCTGTACGCATATCAGTAACAAATATATCATATGCGCTCTTTACTATATAATGTATAGGTACATATAATCATATAACATCTAAAGCCAAGCTCCTGTAATATACACAACACTTGAGGCACTTAAATGTGTGCTCAAAGACCATTTTCTGATATTTCTTATATTACTTGCTTATAAGCATTATTCTACGTGGTATGTTATCTCTCGTAACAGTGTCATCAAAAAGGAAAGTCAGTGCCGTAATCAGGTATTCCAATATTTTATAACAGTTGTTTCTTTTGATCAATAGAAACAGAATAATATATTCCAGAATATTGATAACGATTAACTTCAGATTAATCTGTGTCTGATTATAATTGGAATAAATCACTTAAAGCTTCTCTAGTAAAGACTAGAAAGTATTTGGAACACCATGGAATGTTATATTTTCAAAATTTGTTTCATAATTTATATTTTAACGTAAATATATATTGTGTCAAATACATGTCTCAGCAGAGAAAATGTTTTGATTTTATCTTATAAATTTCTACCTCCTTAATGTTTTAGAGACTATCATTTTATTTAATGATTTTGTACCATTACATATAAGTATTCACAGAAAATGTGAAAACATTACTCTCTCGCTAATCTTGAAATAAAAACGAACTTCTGAAATGGAAAATATAACACACCAACGTATACAATCTTCATTCTAATGTGGATGGTTCTCTCAAACAATGTTATCTAAATAGCTTAATATTATAATCTAACTCAAAATACTGCACGTATTAACGACTGCAAGTTTAATTTTATTTACATCTAGCAATATCAAAACAAGTGCTCCCACACATACACATTATATATATTTGCCCATGTTATAAATTTGATTTATCATTAAACAAAATCATTAATTTCAGCTAAACTTCCAAAAGCACTCCAGAGTTTTTCTATGCAAGATGCTACATAATACAATTAAATTTTTTTTATTTTTCTTACTTTATATATACCTTGTTTAATAATTTATTTAATCGATAATTTTTTTTTCTTTTTTTTTTTTTTTTTTTTTTTTTTTGAAATTCTAGAGTACTTATTCTTCGATAATGTTTTTATTTTTATTTTTAATTTTTTTTCTTGTTCTTCATATATTAAATATTTACATGTTTAATCATAGCTGCAGATAAATAAGCGAATATTAGCTAAAAGCAGAATAACTATACAAACAGATGAATGAAGTAGATTTGAGTAAAAAGAATACGAACTGAAAAATTGTCTATTATTGTGTGTGGCTGTTTATCTCTTTATATACATAATCAATATTCTGGAAAATATATTTCGCTCAATTATGTACACATACAATTAACTAAGATTAAGAAACCTATATCAAAGGTTCAGTCTGTTGCTTGCGTTATATGAAAAACATTATATTTTTGCCAAGATATGGTTGCTAATTGAGAGAGAGTGAGAAAGAGAAATAAAGAGAGAGAGAGAGAGAGGCAGAGAGGAAGAGAAAGAGAAATAAAAAAAGAGGGGAGAGAGAGAGAGAAGGAGAAAGAAAGAAAAAAAAAAGGTCAGTATCTATTAAAAAGTATGCATAGCAAGTTTTTTGGCACTAAGACAATATTTCCCAGTTACGGCCCTGTATTGTGAAAGTGTGTAGGCAATTCGGGGAATAGGGAGGGGGCAAAAGTTAGGAGAGAAAGGAATTAAAAGATTAATACATTAGCTTAATATTTTTACAAGCTAACAAATGTGTACCTCCAAAATTACAGAACCAAAACAATAACAATATTCTTCTATGCAACATGTTGTTCTGCCTGTAAACGTAACTCTTAAATGTAGGGTAATCGCTGTCTCTCGAAATAATTTGTTTATGATCCATAGTTAATCAATACACATTCATTGTAGGCAAAGTCACTGTACAATGTAAAAAGTTTTCTTGTTTTCCACCACATCCACTTTAGGATGAAAGCAGTAGCGCATTCAATCCACTCAACCCAAATTAATGGTAATATAGCTAAATATTGAAATTCATTGTAGCAGTATCTGTAAATATACTAATGTTATGTTGTTTTTAATCTTTTCATGCATTATATACATCTTGTGTTAAATCTAAATAAAAAATATCTACAAAAGGTAATAATAAAAAAAAAAAAAAAAAAAAATAAATAAAAACAAAAATATTACTCACTTAATAGTTTAGATGTTTCCATCTTTTTCATCTGTTTTATGTTTTGTACAAGGTAAGTCACGACAATGTTGTGCTACTTGAGCATAGCTTGGCTTTGTAACATCCTATGGTAAAAAAGAAAGAAAGAAAAAAAAAAAAAAAAAAAAAAAAAGAAAAAAAAATTACACAATAATGAAATTAAAAAATTACGTTTTGCTGTTTATATATATATATATATATATAAAATACTTTTTATAAAAAACATAGATATTTTAAATTATTACCATTTATATATAGAAATTTAATTTAGATGCATACAGAAAAAGAGAGTGTGGCTTTTAAGATTAAAAATAATAATGGTAAAAGCAAATTTATGGATAATGAGAAGAATGCTACTATTTAACATACAAAAACATACTTACTAAAGGAAAGGCAGATGTAACTCCAGTATGTAACTGAGAATTCTGTGAGGCAGTAGGGATGTTACAAGCGCACCTGGTCACTGGATCAGACTCTTCTGCTGCATTTGTGTTTGTAGTTATGGCCTCATCCACACCATTCATCATGTTCAAGTCATCAGTCTTTATAGATCTGTCAGCGGTGCATTTCAGTAAGAAAGAACTATACCTGAGCATGCATAAGTACAATATATATACATAGATATTGTTACAATAAATACGAAGAGAGAATAGTAATCAAACACAAATTAAAAAATCATGCACAAAAGTGTTATTAATATATACTACTTATAAAAGGGAACAGGTCTGTGCAAAATTTGCAACACATTATTAGCGAACCAATATACGTACATTTATTTACCTTCACTGACAATGAAATTCTATAGTTATTTATTTTTTTTCATATTCATGTGTGTAAAAAAAATGATATAACATATTATATTAAAAACTATGATCGCTTTTAAAATGCTTCTAGAATTAGCTTGTAGCTGAATAATTAACAACATTATAATGATGTTAATAATACTAATATTAAACATTTGCACTAGGACCAGCACTAGTGTAAATAATTAATAATAATGATAATATTCCTTTCACATTATCATCATTATTATTATTATTTTTATAATTATCAACATCATCATTATCATCATCGTTAAATAATAATAATAATAATAATAATAATAATAATAATAATAATAATAATAATAATAATAATAATAATAAAATAAAAAAAATAATAATAGTAATAATAATATTATTAATACCGGCACCAGCGGCAGTGACAGTGACAGTGGTGATGTTGATAGTAATTGTGGTGGTAATAGTAAATAAAAGAGAAAAATTGAACAAATAGAACATATAACTTGACTTTTCGTTTGTTTGTCAAAGTAAATAAAACAATTAAAAATATATAGAAATATTTGAAATGTGTGAATTTATAATAAACTAAATCGAAAGAGTTTGAAAAATAAAAAAAAAATTAATATAAAGTTGCCTTACTGAATTGAATAAGTGCTTCTTTCATGCAAATTGTATGTGCCTTTTATTTAATATCTTTTAAGTACTTCACACACTTTTACAAAAGATATATACTCATTGTATAAGAACTTAATAATTTTTACAAACATTTACAAACTATACCAATTCCTGATAATATTTAAGAACAACAATTTTACAACAACGCTGTATTTTACTGAGCTCTATAAAAATGTGTTGATTATATGCATCATATGTTTAATAGCCATGCTATTATTTTATTTAATAAAACAAAGAAAAGAAAGAAGAAAAAAGAAAAGAAAAGAAAAGAAAAGAAAAGAAAAAAAAATGCAACTGCCATGAAACATTAATAAAATTTGTGCAAACTTCTTTAAACAAAGTTACTACAAAAATGTATCTTTTAATAAAAGTAATGGCACTGCATTATCGAATGCAGTTTAGAGATTAACCCACCACAATATGTTGAAATAGAAATAAATTTAAGAATGATTCACCTGAGTCTTAATATGCTTTCTGTTTAAGATATTGTAATATATATTTAAATGTATTTAATATATAATATATAATGTTGCAATCTTAAAATTTCAGGAACCTTATAAGTAAGAAAGTAATTTTGCAATGTAATAAATTCCTATCTATAAGCAATAAGATTATGCGTTATATAATATAATCTTGAGACAATGAAATGTCTCTTGATTATCAATGTAATATAAAAAAATAAAAATGGGGAAAATAACTACATCCATATAACAACAAAAAACACTAAAGCAACCAACATATAAGGACAGTTTTGCACACTTCAATTTCGTATCGCTTATTCATGCGCTCACGCGCGCACGTCTGCCTTTATGTGAGTGTTGTGTGTGTCACGTGTGAATGCGCATGCGACGTATATCGTTACAACAGCCACCCACTGATTGCACGTTACGTGCGTGCTAAGATCGCGCCTACACACGCATGAGTGCACACATACGAAATCCATAAGATGACTCGATCAGTGGCAACAATTTACAGTTGCACACAGTGATTGAACTATAATTTTCTTTATTAAGAAAAAAGATCAAATAAAGCGTCCGTGTTAACGCGTAAACACGAATACGATCGCTTTGTTATATGCATATTATATATATTTGTATATATTCTGTATATGTGTATATATATATATACACAGAATATAGAGAATATAAGTATAATGCGTACATACACATATATATAAAAATAAAGCACACTCACTTATCGGGAGACGACGGAGGAGTGAGGGTGATGGTGCTGAGGGCGATGTCTGTGGAGTCAGTGTTGCTAGCAGAAGGATTGGAGATTGAGACTGTGGGTACAGCAGGTGTATTTGCACCTCCAGAGCCAGTGGTAGCCTCTAATAAACCAGTGTTATGTCCACCAGCGCTTGATCCAGGACTCGCCGGCCTACTGCTATTTGCCAACTGTTGATAATTAGTCGCGGAATCTTTCTCCTTTATATTTTTTAGTTTTGCTGTTCCCTTTACCACATCTGACAGTCTATTTTGTGACTGTGAACTGTCGTTATTAACAGTTTCTACAGATGTATTATGGATTTTCGTAAGGTCGGCGTCTAGGCCAGGAAGAGGGGGAAAAGCAGAAGCTTCCAAATCAAATTGTACCCCTCGATTGTATTGTGTGTTGTTATTACTGCTAACAGTGGACTCCCTGATCGACGGTAAAGCATTGTTGTTAGCCTTGGAAATAGTATCTTGATCTTTGGTCCGGCGATGTATACGATGACGTGGATATTGTACTCCAGATTCCAACGTCTGTACATCGTTTTCTTGTGGCCCTTTTGTTGAGTGATTACTGTTATATTGTATTTCCGCAGTAGACAAACCTGCATGAGAGGAATGGAACTTTGTGCCGCTCTGACAGGAAACAGAAGAGGGTTTTATCGTAGGTAAATTGGATGCAAAAGTAGGAGATGGCGTTGCCAAAGATACTGGTCCTCCGCTTATTGGAGGATGTGATGTACGACCTATAGGTACCATTCCACCTCCACTATCCATTGGACAACCTCTTTCAGGACCATTTCTTTGTTTATTTCTATATATTAAACATATAAATATATACCTATAAATATCTATTCACAAATAAATTGATATATCTATTATAACATATTTATTTATAGTGCCCTACCTGTGTCTTGGATTATATCTTGTATTATGAGGCTTAAATGTACTATGAGGGGTAATTCGATTCAT
>NC_140811.1:17652500-17685000 GCF_050613455.1 Vespa mandarinia
TGAAATTTTTTAATCTTTCCAAAATCGTCATTGGAATAGCACTACAAGCTAAATCATAACTTTCTTTTATTCTATTTCCATATTTAACATTATTAGAAGCCTGTAAAAAAGGAAAAGTACTAAGCTTATGAATTATAAACAACAAAATTTTATATTTATTTTACAAAGTTATTCATATATTATATACATTAGAATTTTTTATGTAAATACCTTTTCAAGAAATACATTATTTTTATTGTTGATAAGAGGTTTAATACTTTTACATTTAACCCATGAATGTTTTAGTTCTTTTTTATCAAAAAATATCACATGATATTTCACCTATAATTATGTATAAATTAATGTAATATATTCAATTTGAGCATGTATATAGATATGCATGTCTATGCATATTTATAAAAAAAACTCTATTATAATCATAAAGAAGAAATATTGCATTTATATATCTATTTATGCTTACAGGAATTATAGAGTTCTTTTTTAATTCATAATATCTAAATTTAATAGGACAATCATCCACCATAGCAGGCCACCATAAGTAAGTATTTCTTTTTGCCCACACTATACTTCCAGCATTATATTTATTTTCTATTAAATCAGATTCTATTTCTTGTGGCTTAGGTTCTTCCGGGATAACACATGAGGCTAGTTTTATATCTATAATATTAAATATTTTAACTATGCCAATAATTGTTTAACAAAGTGTAGAGTTTTATAATATTTTATTTAATAGTGACATTTTTTTTTTATGCGATATATTTATTGTGAGAAATTTATTTACCAGAATTCATTTCGCAGTACCATATAACAGGTACATCTATTGGATCATGATAGTCTACAGTATACCTCCATTTTTTACATTTTTTTCGACAACATTGTATCCACATACCTACGTCTCGACGTGGTTGTAACCATTGTAACTTATCTTGCCATGTTTCATTGCCATTGTATTGAGACAATATTGGCATATTGTGATCGTTCTCACATACAATGTACTGTGATCTATCCAAATTATTTATCTTATTTTCTAAAATAATAAAATTTCTCTTTTTAAAAATTAACAAGTTTAATTATCAACGATCACACTATGCACTAAATAAAACGAATGAAACATTTAAACGTTCTTTCATTAAATACGATTATATTGTGCAATGGAATACAAATATTTACAATATATTAACTTTTCTGGATGAAGTTAAGACATTAAGTAGTTAAATATATTTTTTGTAGAAATATTGATATATCTCATTATATACGTAAATGAGTTAAATCATTTCTAATGTTAATACCTTTTCTCTCATAAAAGTTTTGATTCTTTTTACTATAATTAGTTGACTTTTTACTACATGTAGCCTTTGTCGTTGTATTATTTTTTGTACTTCTTGGTGTTTCTACTATCTCGTGTATTTCTTGTGTATTATTTTCATTATTTTTATTGTACAACTGTAACTTTTTTGTTATCGATCTAGTAATTCTTGGTTCTATTAATACATTGGAATTTTGTGTTACTCCTTTTATATTAGATATTTTCTCTGTTTTTTTATTCTCTTGTTGAAATATATTGTATTTTATAGTACTACATATTTCAGAATAATTTTCGGATTCAAGAACGACACCACTATCCCTATCGTTGATCTCATAGAATCTTTCATCTTGATACATTAACTTTTTTGGCTTTAATTCGTTTCTGTTCCATTGTTTCTTTTTCTTTATTGGCGTTGTAGGTATCAATAAAGGTCTTTTTACCATTGGTGTCTGTGTACTAATTCCAATATTATTGTCTGTTAGAACAATGTAATTTTCTTGATTGTGCTGTAAAGCAAAGATAATATCTATTGTCTCATTCTATGTATTAATTGTTTTTAATAAATGATTCTAATCATCATTACATATAATATTTATATAAGAAGAACTTATTTGCAAAAGAAAAAAAATTTCCTTCTTATTAGAATAAAAAAATATGTTAACAATAGAAATTACTTACATAATTTAATATTCTATATATAAAGTGTATAATTAAAATATTATTTATATAATAACTTGGTTTTATATATATTTGATAAAAAGAGAGAAAGAGAGATACCTTTGGTAAATCAGTTTCAGTTGAAGAAATATATGATCTTGTACAGACATAGGAACATTGTTCAAGAGGGTTTTCATTGTCACAAATTTGAGAAGTTGTTACGTCATAATAATGAAAAAGATTTTTTTTACTATTTATACTGAAATTTTTCATATTTTGTTCTATTTCTTCAATAGAATTAAGATTAAGTAGAGAACTTTTAGAGAAATTCATCACATATATATATATATATTGTAGATATATAAATTGAAAAATATTGAATTAAAATGGTTTTTTTAAATTGACAATTCTTTTTCTAAATTTCAATAATTTGTGCCTCAGATATTTTAAATACTACAATAACGTTTTTATGAAAAGTCAATAATTTAATGTCGAGAAACCCGCCACATTTAATACGGGGTTCGCACGAGATTACACACGGTAACTAACGAGGACGATGTTAGCCAATAGAAATGGACTATTAATGATGAAATTTGATCGAGTTTAATCATAATATTAATACTATAATAAAAGAGGTGAGAGAGAGAAAGAGAGAGAGAGGGAGAGAGAGAGAGAGAGAGAGAGAGAGAGAGAGAAAAAAAATTTATTGCCTCTTCGATGAGATAATTGAAATCAAAACTCCTGACATACACATATTCTCATATGTATTGGTAAATGTATAAACGATTTAATAAATTAAACCAACACGATGACTCTTTAGATTAATTTGATCAGGTAATTTGTATTATTGATTGATATTACTTCATTGTATAATATACATAATTTTTTATTTGTTTTTTGTTTTCTTTTTTTTCTCTCTTTCTATTTATCATTTATATCGCATACAAATCTAATTAATTTTCATATGAATAATTTTGATTTAAAGAAAAAAAAAAACAAAAGAAAAAAGTCATACGATTAAAATAAAAATATTTACGCTGAAATAGTTAATATTTTAATTTGAAATTTTTTATTTTAGATTTATTTTATAAACTACATATATATATATATATATATATATATATATATATATATATATATATATACATATATCGTGAAAAAGAAATGGTGTATTAACGGTTTTTGACGTTAACTTGCATTTTATAAGTACAAATACAAAAGCATATACATATGTGTGTGTGTGTGAGTATATGTGTTCTTTCTGTATCGATAAAATATATTATATATTTAATAATAATAATCGTATATGAAATCAAGTTGTTTCTGGACTATCATAGAATGACTATTTTGTTAGTGACGCGATCGCTCTTTTTTATGATTGAATTCGGCTCGGTTGCCGAAGGTAACCGAAGGTGACTTCGGCTTCGCGTCAGCTATCCACATAGAAAATGGAGTTTGAGCGGAGCGAGCGAAGCAGCTATTTTCTACCGTCAATGGGTGCAGAGGAAGAGTTCTGAGTCGAGTGTGCTTTCCTGTGTTCCTCTTGTGTATTATCGATCAGTCAACATTTTTATGTTTGATTCTGGGAGACATTGCGTCTGGAATTAACTGATAACAATTAAAAACTAATAAAAGGTAAGTTATTAACGTGGTACGGTTATAAAGCGGCGAAATGCCGAACGAAAACTTCGGGTATTAGTGATCATTCCGTTTACAGTGCGCACGAATTTGTTCTGCGCATGCGCGATCGCGGGAACGATAAATTTTACGTAGATACTACGAATATTTCGTTATTACACGTTCAACCTATAAATTATTATATGTTGATTCAAAAATAGTGAAATTTTTTATATTATTACGTTGTTACGTAAAATAATTCATCGAAAAGTTTTTCTACTATTTATTTCACATTTTTTTATAGGAAATATTTGTGAATAATATATATAATATGTCACTTTTATATCTCAGAATTAGGTCTGCTGTGTCTATATATAAACAACTTTCACTTTTTTACTTTTTGGAATTATTTGTCTTTATTAAAAATATATAAGTCATGTGATTCTTTTTTATGTTATCTTATGAACAACACGTTAGAATATAAATCTTAAGTTTCCTGGATTTATTGTAACTTTATTATATATATATATATATATATATATATATATATATATATATATATATAAGCATATTGAGTAATATTGTTTTTATTATATTTTTTAATTAATGCTTTGTATTGCTCCGATTGATATTTTAATATTGATTCTTGTTTTTTATTAGAACAATGTCTGCCACTGCTCAAGATGATCGTTCCACGAAAGCCAATCAGATTAACAAGAAAGATAATGAAAAATCTCGAAAAGTCTTCAGTTCTTCACATAAAAAGCACAAGCACGAAGATAGTCGTCATTTTAAATTTGGACGGAAGCGATTACAAAGTTTTACCAATAATACTAAATTTTTTCCACCGTACAAACGTAGAAAGAAGGAGGGTATTATCATACCACCGACTAAATTTCTGTTGGGTGGTAATATATGTGATCCGTTAAATTTAAATAGTATGCAAGACGAAGAAGTGAATAGAGCTATGAATGCAGTTACTCCAAAATCCAGTCCCTTACCGACGCCTAAGCACAAAAAAGAAGCAATTGAAGTTATAATTCCACCAAATATTTGTGATCCTCTTAATTTAAGCAATTGTAACGATAATGAGGAATATGAAAAACAACTTATTTCTCCAACAAAAAAAGGCTCCAAACGACGTAACAAAAAGCGAAAACGTGCTTCTTCAGGCTCTGGGAAAGATGACGCAAAGGAAGTCCAGGAAATAGAGATGAAAGATAACGATATTATAAATTCTGTAGAGTCGAATGGTAGTAGTGCCTCGGAAAGAGTTACATCTTTGTCAGAAGACATTGCTTCTGATTCTCCACCAGAAAACCAAGTTAAAGAATGTAAAGTGGAAAGTCCAAATAAGGAAAAAGTTAAATTACGTTTAAAAATATTGGACGACCTTAAAGATAAGCGATTAAGGAAGCTGGATGTGAAAGATAAAATAGTGAGTCCAGTTATTCCTCAACCTGGTGCATGGAAGCCTAGACCACAACATCGTCCTAGCCAAGATAAAAAGAAAAAACAACAACCGTTACCAAATTTTAAAGAAAAGGATGCCCGTTATCAGTATGGTAATTACAATAAATATTATGGATACCGTAATCCACATCATGTTGTGGATACAAGATTGACCGTATTTGCTCAACGTAAACACTTATTTTTGGGAAAAGACATTCTTGATATAGGCTGCAATATTGGACATATTACTTTATCAGTTGCGAGAGATTTAATGGCACGAAGCGTGACAGGTATCGATATTGATAGAATGCTTATTAAAATTGCACGCAAGAATGTTAAACATTATGTGAACTGCGTTCAGTCACCTGCAAGCAACGAGGACAATGGAGAAGGGCAAAGAGATTCAGATACGAACTTTTTTCCTATGTCTATGCCAATTAATTACGGACCCATTGACATTCCTGGTTTCACTAAAAATAAAAATCATAGAGGTTTTCCTTATAACGTTACTTTTGTACAGGTAATATTAATTTTTAATTTGAATAGAATAACAAATAGAATATATACTAATAAACTGTTACATTTGATCATAGGGAAATTATGTATTAGAAGATGATGCCCTCTTATGCTTGGAACAACCTCAGTTTGATACAATTCTTTGTTTATCCATTACCAAATGGATACATTTAAATTATGGAGATGCTGGATTAAAACGAGCTTTCAAACGTATGTATGCACAATTATGTCCGGGTGGTGTATTAGTATTGGAGCCACAAGGATGGGGTAGTTATGGTAGAAAAAAGAATCTCACGGTATGTATCTTTTAGTCTTTTGTTTACCCTTTTTCGAATTTTTCATGTACACATACTTAATTTTTTTTTTTTTTTTTATTAGAATGCAAAAAATCACTTTTTCGTTTGTTTCAGGAACGAATATATAAAAATTATCAGAGTATTGAATTCTTTCCTAACAAGTTTACACAGTATTTACTTTCTCCCGAAGTAGGCTTTAGTAAATGCGAAGTTGTATCTATTCCTCCACATCCGTCGAAAGGATTTCAAAGACCTATTCAATTATTCACCAAAGTTGCCTCTATTACAGAAAACACAGAGAATTTGGAAAATGTAAATACTTCCATATCGAACGTGTCTATCGAAAATACTCAAGTACGACACGAAAGGAGGGATGAACAACAGGATTTAGAACGTAGACAATACGAACGAGATCTTTTTCCAAAAGATAATAAAGAAGGCAACATGTCAGAGATCAGTCAACAAAGTGGAGAATCAATAAATCAGTATGATCAATTAGAAAATGTTTATGCGCCTAGTGCTACACCATGTTACGATACACCTGGTCATAATAACGACAATAGTCAACCTATGGAAATGTCAAAGATGTGTTATGTCGATGTAAATATCGAACATCATAAAGTCGATGTAGAAATGCAAGATGTTAATAGCAAACAAACAAAAGAATCTACATTGCAAGTATTATATGCTAATAAATCTAACAGTGAACATACCGTAAAAGAAATGCAAAAAGTTATAGAATACTCGGATAATAAGGACGACGGGATGATTAATAATAAAATTGGAGTAAAACGACTGGCCGATGATAAAAAAGTAATTGACGAGGATACTAAGAATCTGAAAAAGACATCTGGAACATTGAGAATTAATGAGAATAAAAACAAGATATATAAAGAACAGGTTGAACCATTACAGAATAAAAATGTTATTAAAGACAAGTGTACTATCGAGAAAATTAATTTTAGGAACTTAGAGAAAACTAATGAAGTATCCAGACTGTATGTGCAGTCTTCCAAAAAGTCATTCCATAATTTGGATGGTGTTCAAGTCTCGAGCAATACATCGAACAATGAAGGATCTTTAGAAACCCAATTATCGAGTAAATCTGACTTCCATCAAGATAAAAGGAATGTTACAACTAAAGATGTCAATGATAAATCTGCAAACGAAAATCAGCAGGTACGGACATGTCCGTAAACTTGTTTACAAGATTGAGTAAAGAAACAATTGTATGAATGTTATTAGAACAAGAAGACATAAATCATTATTAATTTTAGTTGATTACGTTTAATGTACAAAGTGAGTGATCTTTTTCCAGGCAAATAGTCCATAGATTATTCATGTACTTTTTCATGTCAATTTTCCTTAATTTTTTCTTTTTTTCTTTTTTATTTTCTACCTAGATATTTTTTGTTTCTTTCTCCTTTTTCGACAAATCAGCGTTACTAAAATAACTTTGCAGTTTTAAGTTTAATCATCATTCATACTCTACGAAGCATTCTGGTTGTTATACGCATTCGACGACGCATTAATAAATCGTGAAATAAGTTGTCAAATGTTAAACTATTAAATAACAAATTTATTTACATAAATTAAAACTTTTTTTCTTAAAATAATTTTTATGTATGTAATATTGGATTATAGAAAAAAAAAAAAAAAAAAAAACCGAAAAAAAAAACGAAAAAAAAAATCTACTTTTAGGATATAAGAGAGAGAAAGTTTTTCTCTTAATTTTTAACGTTATCATCGCGAAGTGAAACGTGAACGGACATTTTGATTATATATAAGTAACTCGGACCATAAACATTTGCCTATAGTCGCAATTAACGTCCTTTTTGTTTTTCTTTTATGTTACAATCTTATAAACAAATGCTTCTTATTTCTTCTCTCCATATCTCTTTTGTTTGTTTTATATATTTGTGTAAAAAAAAAAAAAAAAAAAAAAAGAAAGAAAAAAACAAGATGAAAAGATCGAATAGAATTATAAAGAGTAATATAAAACGATATATAATTTGTTTATTTTTACAAAATATTCGTTTTAAAATTTCTTTGGACGATATCAAAAGAAATTAATTTTATATAAATTTAAATTTAATAATAAAATCACACATACACACACACACACACACACACACATACACATTATTCGCGGTGAAGCGTATATATATATATATATATTGGCTGTGTCTGTAGAATAATAATAATAATAATAATAATAATAATAATAATAATAATAATAACAGGCAAAAGGGAATAAAAATAAATTCTAAGTACGTGCCTGAAATATTGAAAACATTTATCATTATCATCATTATCGTCATCATAATCATCATCATCATCATCATCATCATCAAGGGCACGATTAAAATATTTATATTGAAATTATACTTTGTGAAAGACTGATTATTAAATTTGGGCTTTACTATGTCTTTCAATGTAAGAAGATTAAAAAATATAAATAAGAGAGAATCTCAAGATATAAATTTATTATTGTGCTCACGTGATTCAGCCCTAAATTTAAATTTCATACCAAAACTGAATCTAGAAAATGACAAGAGGTTCGATATTAATAAATAATAATAAATAGTTATGTGTAAATGAAATTTTATTTTTTTTCGAAATCTATATTAATTACAAATATATTGGAAAGAACACGTGGGACTCATAAATTACTTATCTTTAAATATAGTTTTTCGAAATCAATGTTCATAACAAAGCAAGAAATTGTTGTCTTTTTGTTTTTTTTTTTTTTTTTTTATTTATCAATGCTCATGAGTTCATTATAATATTACAATATTATTATATTTTAGCGGACATTACCTGTTGCCAAGTATTACTCGTGTTTGTTTTAGATAATGCCAAAGTAGCAGACACTGTAACTCGGATATACCATCTTGGAGATCAACTTGGAAATAATAATTCAGTGCAGAAACAATAACTAAGGAAATTCATTGAGATTTGTATTCTTCTACTTTGAAAGAGATAATATGAAGAATCAATTGTTTGGAATATAAATCAAGACGAAGAAACTAATTTCAATCTAGAATCCTTGAAATCATGGATTGGATTGGATTCTCTGCGGCTTTAAAATAATGAAACTTTTAGTGCGATCAAACTTATCGTTCCATAAGTCTTATTTATTTATTATTTGTAGTACTATTAATGAAAAGTCCTTTGTGCATTTCTTTAATGAATCGGTTTTACAAAGCTGTCAAAGGGGAATTAAGCTTGTGTAGCAGTATTTCCTCCATCATTTGTTATATATATATATATATATATATATATATATATATATATATATGTATATATATATATAACTTGATATAAGAATATTAGAAAATTGATAATATAATATTATTCGTTATCACGAATCAGTTTTAGAATAGAATTAAAAAAAGTATGAATGAATGACAAAAGAAGGAAAAAAATGAAAAGGAAAGAGAATGAGGCGATAGGTATATAAGTCATTTGAAATATCTTGTACAGGTAGAGATTTATTTCTGCTTCTTATCTAGTCTGTCTAATTAACTCAATACTCCGAGACAATGAGTTGTATATGTACTATATACGATGCTAAGATTTTTCTTGCTATACTATATTCGTTATATTTCTTTTTTCTTCCTCTCTCTTTTTTTTCTCTCTCTCTCTCTCTCTCTCTCTCTCTTTCTCTATCTATCTCTATCTCTATCTCTATTTCTATTTCTATTTCTTGATAAATATAATATTTTGTGTAGGATACATTTAATGTATTTTATGAAAGAAGAAAGAAAAAAAGAAAAAAAAACATATTTCAAGGGATATTTTTCTTGGTAAATAGTAACATTCTCATATTATGAGAGAATAATATAACTCGCGATGGAAATATTTATCATGAAAATTCGAGTCCTTCAATGGTATTTGATATCATTATAGAGAAACAAGTTTACATATAAGTGTGAAATTATATATATATATATATATATATATATATATATATATATATCACATAGATTCGAATGTACACAAATACAAAACATAATGAGTTTAATCATTATGTATGTATAGTGTTATTAAATAGAACGCGATAAAGAAGTAGCACAAATCGACTCCGCGAATGCATATGCACTTTTACATACATACATACATGTTAATTTTGAGTGCAGTATATACATAGTATGGCGTAATCTCTAATGTTTGTTAAGAAACATGCAAAAGAAAAAAAAACGACAAAAGTACTGTATATGAAGAAAAAGAAAGACAAAGAATAAAAACGTCGCTTTTAATTATTTTTTATTTTCTTTTATACGATCATACACACTTTGTACTTTTACATTGAAAAAAAAAAAAAAAAAAAAAAAAAGAAAGAAAAGATAATTGATACAACATAATAGATATAATACACATGTAAGATTCTACTTATATATCTTATATATTTTGTGACATCAGGATACATGTTTCTGTTTACATTTTTCCATAAATCAATTTTGATCGTTCACGGCTCTTATTATTTGTTTCTTTATTTTTTTTTCTTTTCTTTTGCACAGGCAGTGCCCAAAAATACGAAGTTGAAAAGTTTCAATTCAATACAATACATAAAGATTTGATGTTTTACATACATAGATGAACTTCGTAATCAGTACCAAATATCATTAGAAATGTTAATGTGTTTCTAAATTTTCTTAGAATCTCTTAGATTCCTTTTAATCCTTTTTTAAATCGATTCCATCGACAATATATATCAGACAATTGTTATTCTTAATATCATTACAAAATCACATAGGTATTATATGTGAATTTCGTCAATATAATAATTATTATTAACAACAACAAGATGATGATCATCCTGAGAAATTTTTTTAGCCAAGAAATTTGATTAAATTGATTAAACCTTTCACATAAATCTTATTATTATTATTATTATTATTATTATTATTATTATTATTATTATTATCATTATCATTATCATTATCATTATCATTATCATTATCATTATCATTATTATTATTACATTATTATTTTGCCGATTAAGAAGTTTTCTTATTTCTTATTATACAAATCTGATTATTTTTCTCCTATTTTTTTAAATTGTTTTTTTTTTCTTTAAATACAAATTGTTTTTTCTCTTTTCATAGTTCATTTCCGAGTCTAAAATTTCTTAATCATTTTTCTCATCATTTATCTCACATCTGGCATGATTTTTAACGCATAAATTCTTTTAACAAATTTTTTTTTTAACATACATATTTTCTTCTCTCTTTTAATGAATCATTTCAAAATTTAGAATTTCTTAATTATTATCCATTCCATATCGTGCATGATATTTAACATAGATAGATTTTTTAACAAATTTTTTTTCAACATACAAATTTTCTTTTCTCTTTTTATGGATCATTTCAAAGTATAGAATTTCTTCATAAATATTTATCTCACATCGTGTATGATATTTGTTTATACAGATACAATTTATTTTTTGTTATATAAATCGTATATATATATATATATTTTTCCTGATATTTCTTCCGACTATATATGTAATTTATATATACATACATATATATATATATATATATATATATATATATATATATATATATACACATACATATTATTTTGTGGCTCATAGCACAAGCACTTTCAATTTATAAGTAACTTAATAAAATCTCAAATTCGATGCCTTGGCAGTGAGGATTTCGAGCGATGCTTACAAGCGATAATAATACGTATGCGAAAAAATTGACGTGTTTTTTATTTATTCTTTTCTTTCCTTTTTTTGTTAAATAATTTGTTACATATATCTATATATATGTATTACTTTTTGTTTTTGTGAAAATTTGTAGGGGTACATCAAGGGGGTTTGGGGGTACGGGGTAAGATAAGAGGAGAACGCATGTTGACCTGCAACAATTTTCTCCTGATATATATAATCTTCATAAAATTCCTTCTCTCTCTCTCTCTCGCTCTCTCTCTCTCTCTCTCTCTTTCTCTCTCTCTTTTTCTCTCTCTTTTTCTCTTTGTAACGAATAACAGAGAAGTATTTTAGAAATAATTTCGCGGTACAAAGAGCGCGGCGACACATCATCTTCATGCAATGTACGTACGGGCGTGTGCGTGCATATTTTGTATTATTATTTTTCTTTCTATTACTATTTCATTATTATTATTATTATTATTATTATTATTATTATTATTATTATTATTATTATTATTATTATTATTATTATTATTATTAGTAATATTAAATATTATATCTAACGTTTTCGTGTTAAATATTTCTAAGAACATTTTTTTTGGGGGAGACCAAGGGGGTAGGGGAAGGTCTGGGCGCCAGCACCCTCTAACCTTCTGTGCGCTAATGCGCTTTTTAACGCGCATATATTTGGCTAAAATAGTACATTTATGTATATGTAAGTATACGTCAATATGTATATATCTATAACATATACATATGTAATGTAACAAATATATATATATATATATATGTATGTATATATTTATATTTGTTATGTTCTTTTTTATTTTTGTTTTTGTTTTGTTTTCTTATTTTTTCCCTTAATATTCTTCATGTAGAGAAAAAGAGAGAGAGAGAGAGAATTCGTTCCGTCACAACAATACCACTAATTCAATAATGCTCCAAGAAAATGTTAATTATTATTATTATTATTAATATTTATACTGCATCACTGTAAATTCTTGTTTATTCCGTGTGTATGTGTGTGTTTGTATTTAATGATGGTTATAGAAAAAGATTGAACACTGAGTCAAGTGGTTTGTAAGTTCGTTAAGTAGTTCGGTTATCTAAAGTTTTAATAATGGATACGTATTTATTGAAAGTGATCAAAAAAAAAAAGAGAAGAAAAAGAAAAAAATATGAAATATTTAAAGAAAAATAAACAAAAAATGATATATCCCTCAGATATTAGAATCCGTCTATCTCTTGTGATTTTGCCCTAACAATTTATATATATATATAATAATTTATATATATATATAATAATTTATATATATATATATATATATATATCCTTATTCATCCACTAATTCCCAAAGCATAAGGGCAGCATCGGTTCCACCAACAGTAACAATATTTCGATCATTATACAAAAATCTAGCACAAGCTACCAACGAGCTGTAAACCTTTTCTTCTACATATTCCGCTTTTGCGCTGGTGCATGGATATCTAAAAAGTCTTAAATAACCTTCGGCGTCTCCGCTGACAAGCATATCGTGCGCTGCTGATCTACAGGCTGTGGTGAGAACCGTTGTCAATGGATAATAACGATTATTCCACATACCTGTTGAAATTTAAAAAAATAATAAATAGTTTATCGTTCTTACATAAAAGGATAATATATATCTCTCATTATATACAGGATGGGTCTTCCAAATATAAGCAAAAAATTTTTAGATGATATTACAAATTTTTGTTTTTATATTATAGAACTACATGTCTAGAATAATTGATTTTTAAAATCACTTAAGGACTTTTGATTCGCTCCTTATATTATATATAGACAAAGAGAGAGAGAGAGAGAGAGAATTCAGATCATATGTTAAAAATAATTACCTGAGACCATGTATCCTACTGTACAATTGTGTGTATGCCATTTAACATCTTTCATAACTAATGGACTTTTTTCAGATGAAAGTGCTTTTACATCCCCTATATAAACACATACACGCATATACATATATATATATATATATATACATATACATATATATATATATATATATATATATATACATATAAATATAGTATATAATTAAAAAATGTAATAATATTTTTAAATTGAAGAAATAACTCACAAAAAACAAGATCATAGTCCTGTGTCACCGTTTGCAAAAATCTATTATCAGAACTCCAATCGAGTTGTACCAAAGGTTGTGTTCCACGTATCTTGTTACTTTTTTTGTAAGAAAAACCGTCCCTTGATACTCGAAAGAGATATATACTACCATTTTGTGAACCCATCGCAACGGTTTCAGCGGCTAAAATAACAATAATAAAGGGTTAAGAGAAATTAACTTATTGAAGCTTAGAATATAATTTAATAAAAGAATTTCATACTTGGATTATATCCAATACATGATAAAGGCGATCCGCAAACTCTTAAAGTTGCTACAGCAGCACCTGTATCAGCTGCTAAGACAAGCAAATGTCCATCAGATGAACCTGCAGCCAAAGCTACACCAAAAGGATGAAATGCTACACAAATGCATTCGAAGCCAACCTGAAAGTATATATGATTTTGTAAGAGACAATCGCATTTGAAACCATTTGTTGATATCAGCTGTAATAAACAATATTACCTGAGTTGTCCATAACAATTTATGTCTTCGCCAAAGTGCAATATTTTTATCATGACCTGCTGTGGCAAAAACTTCATCATCCGGATGAACAGCAAGGCCCCACAACTGTCTACCATGACCAAAAACCACTTGATTGAATCTTCTTTGTAAAGATCCCTCCAATATAATATTTTTCGTCGTTCCAACGTAAATATTGCCATCGTTTCTTCCTGGTCGTTGAGGATAAATACTACGAACTCCTCCAGCTGCTTCTGGTAACTTGGTTTATACATCAAAATATAAACAGTTTTATTTTTAATTAGAGACGATATTATTTGTGTATATGATTTGACTTTAATATTAAGTTTACCTTAGTGTCGGTAATACGTTTGTAATTCTGTAGAGAGTCCCAAGCCGCAATTTTGCGATCTTTTTCACCACCAGACAGCAGTGTACCTTCGGACAACATTACCAGAGAACTGATACCTTTGTTATGAGCTTCGAATTCCATTCTAACAAAGTAAGCACCATCTGCATCAACCGAGTATACCGTAATAAATCCATCGCTATCAGCCGTAATAACGTCACCGTCTTGTTCGAATTGAATACTCGTCACATGTGTACGCGATGGCTTGAAAAATATAATTGAATTTTACAATTATGAATATTCTGGAATTAGTTACGCTTGTAATGAGTTGTGACAATTTTTCTTACAGGTTTAATAATATCAGTCCGTTCAAAGAAACCGTCTTTCCGTCGATTCCAAAATGTTAAATGTCCACGTCCATGCGTTATCAATAAGTTATCGTCCAATGGATGAAAAGCTGCACCTGTTAGATCTTCTTGCATAGTCTATTAATAATAAAAAAAAAAATTGAGATCAAAATATTCATTCGGAATAAATATTATTTATTTAGATAAGATTTACTGACCGCGACTTTACCCAATAAGTGACCCCATTGCCATTGCCATACCGAGAGAATGGCTTCTCTTCCAGCATCAACAGCAAGTACATAGCTACCACCGTTCTATTAATAAACAATAATTAATAGATAATTAATATAATATAGTATGTTTTTTTTCTATATACGTTTATATATATATTACATATATATAATGTATATACCAATTGAGAGAAAGCCAATGCTGATACTCCTATTTGAAACTCGGTCATTCCAAAAACATAAAGAGTTAAAAGAGTTTCCGTCGACCAAATACGAACATGAGGTTGAGCTTTTCGATGTCTGCCAGCTCTTTGACCAGATGCTACGAGTTCTCTGCTAGGATGTATCTGTAAAATATTATCGTACCAGAATCAATTCAAGTACAATTAATTATTGCATATGTCAATCGAGAATGAAACGATGAAATGATCTTATCGCTATGATAAACTTACTTCCATGCAAGTAATATCCTCGGTATGACCAATGTAATGTCTTTGTGCATTTTCTTCTCTATCAAAGAGAACTGCAACTGCAGCAACATAATACAATAATTCTCCACTTGGTAACACCCATAGATTTCTACGGGTATCAGTACCACGGTAACCGTAGACCCATTCTAATTGTAATTTTTTATCTGGCGGAGAATTATCAACTGGTGGCAAACGTGATGGCGGATAAAATGATCTTCTAAGACCTCTGATAGTTACTCTAACGGGTTCGTCTCTTAAAACCTCTACGACACTGTAATCTGGATCAGAAAAAGATAAGAAAAATATTCATATATATAATATATAATAATTAAATCAAACAAAATTGTTTATAGAGATATTTGAATGAAATTTTTTTTTGAAAATTATTCTTATACCATTAACTCGAACAACTTCGGAATCCGGTGCGTAAAGTGCTCGAGGTCTACTTTTACTTCGAGCTCGTCTCTGACGGCCAAGATCTTCTACCAATGTTGGTGGCCCACGTGATCTTGATCTTCTAGTTGGAGAGGCTGTTATAGTACCAGATATACCCATACTAGAGCCAGTGCCCAAATAAAATGTATCTATATCGGCGAACTCATTTCTCAATTGCGAGAAACTTCTTACCTGTTTTTTAACACGTTAAAATGATAGTGATTAATTTTTGTCTTATCTTGTCTTGTCTTGTCTTGTTTTGTCTTGTCTTGTTTTGTCTTGTCTTGTCTTGTCTTGTCTTGTCTTGTCTTGTTTTGTCTTGTCTTGTCTTGTCTTGTCTTGTCTTGTCTTGTCTTGTCTTGTCTTGACTTCTCTCTTGGAGATAGATGTTCAATGATAAATATATTAAGTGCATTATTATATATGCTCTAAGATAAAGTTTTAACAATATGTAATACACAATTGAGTATAGATTAACCTAACGATTGTTCTCGTAGAAGAAAATTGGTCAATTTGAAATTCATATATGATCGTGACCTGGAAAGATGAATCTCTGACCTTTTTCCATAGCATATCTAATCCAACTTCTTGATCAACTTTTTAACTTATAACCGTGTTATATATTCATGGACTAAAACTAAACAGAAAGTAAACCTCTAACATTTTACTGGAAAAGTGTAATTACGATATCGAAACTGTATCGTATTTATTAGCAAAACTCTTCATAAAAATTATTTATTTAATACATTATATTTATTTACGTCTGGATTAATTCTGAATAAAATATTTATTTAATAACGTTAATTATATAAATTCGATTATTAATTTAATATAGATCAAATATAAAAGACTCTTAGAAACTATATAGAAAATATTACAATAACATATATGTATGGAAATGAAATAAAGTAGTTATTAGGAAGTGTCATTTAGAGTGAAGATTACAATTTAAACGATAGATACGATTTCAAGAAAGTGACCCTACTAATATATATCGTCACGTTTCACTCCGATGTATGTACATAAACCAGTTTCCACATAGAACATGCATATTTATGTGGAGAAACATTATTCAAACTGATTTTATAAGTACGATGTCGGGAGCCAATGTGTGTTGTCTTTCTCATTTGCATAACTCGTCAATAAACTTTCTTGTCTCATCTACGTTCTTGTCTAACTTGAATATATCGATCAATAAATGATAATAATCTAAATAGATTAGATATACATGAATCTATCTATATGTATACATGTATGCCAAAGTGTGTCTCATCTTATCATATTTGACTATAATCATAGGAGAAATAAATAATGATTATTACCTCTTGACCCGAAACAGTGAACATCCTTTTAGCTCCATTCATTTTTAAAACTTGACCAAGATCCTCTAATACTTCTTCGAACGGTTGAGAAGTTCGAAGATTTAGTAGAACACGGCACTGTAAATATATAAATATTTATACATGTCTGTATATGTAGATATTAGGTGTTTCGTAACATGTTGGTCTCACTTTATCGATGGACAGGAGATATTGAAACAATAAAAAAGTTGTATCTCATTTCTACGTTAGACTGACTTGTTTATTAAATTTGATAAAATGGTTAAATAGATTCATATAAATTTTTTTCATTAATTTAATATCATCTAAATCTTTTCAGTTCCTACTGATGAAGGTAGGTCTCACATATTACGAAACATCGTAAATATATTCATCATATTAGACTGATAAGATTCTTTGTCTCTCTTTCTCACCTGAACAGTATGATCATGATTATTTACAATTCGGATGACACGACCTGATGAAGGTTTACCACCTCCTGGTGGTGGTGCTTCTTCAGTAATGGAAGCCTTTCTACTTAGGCTAGCTACTGCTCCTGGTCTACTTTGCCAACCTCCGGTTCCTCCTGTCCCGCTACCACTAACACCACCTCTGCTACCACCGCTAGTTGGTGTCGTGTACCAATTATTACTTTTCTTTCCATAGCTCGCCGGCTTTAAAATGATAAACATTAATTATTCTATGAATAGATTTATCAATGAAGAAATTAATAAATATTTTAAATTATACGATTTAAATCTATGTGTGTTTGAACAAAATTCTATATAAAATTATGTATCTATATAAGTATGTACGTTGTATCGAATACTTATATTGCTATACATAATGCAATAATATATTTTTTTTTCTTGCAAATCAATCGAATCAAATTTCAACAAATATACATATATATTTATTTGTAGAATCAACAGAGTAGCAATAATATCTTTTTTAGTATTCATAACTTTAAATTAAAAAAAAAAAAAAAAAAAAAAAGAAAACAAATATATTATCTAAAATATGTATCTATGTATGATCATGGTACCGATATAATATAATAATATTTCTTTCTTTTTTTTCTTTTTCTTTTTTTTAGATTAAACAAATCAGATTTCATTTGATATTTCGAATATTCGAATATTTTTTCTTTTTATAAGACACCTTTAAATTAAAAATATAATAATATTTGTTTTTTTCATTTTTTTTTTTTTTAATTTTTTTTAATCAAATCAATATCGAATCGTTAGCACCTGCAGCATATCGGCCGGCAGCGAAATAACTTCGAAGGAATTACTCATCAACACGACAAAACTGGTGCTGCTTGTACAAAAGTAATCAAGAGGATATTCGCGAACGGAATCGCTATAGGAATCGTTCGCGTCCTCGTCGTCGGGGTCGTAGTCCGGCTCCAGATCGGAACGCAATGAGGAACTTTCCGACTCAATGATGATGAAATCACGAATAATTATTTCTTCGAGAAGTTAAGCACACTAAATTAATTTTCTCTATGTAGACGATTTTACGAAACACTTTACACTGTACAATTTGTCACGATCACGATCACATGATTTATATATTATTATTATTATACTTTTTTCTTCGTTCTCTCTCGTCTTCGTGACCCGCACGATACTTTGATTCTTATCTCTGTCCTTATACGTTGCTATGAAAATTTGAAAAAAAAAAAAAAACAGAAACAAACACAAAAAGAAAAACAGAAAACGAAATCGTGCGAAATCTGAATACGAAAATACGAAGAAACAAAAACGACAATCGAGATCAATCAAATCGAATTTATAATAATTAGTTTAGATTTGTGTTGTTTTTTTTTTTGTAAAAAAAAAAAAAAAAAAAAAAAGATCCCTTTGTAGTATTTTGTAGGGAATATATAAAATGGGTAAAAAGTTAAGAAAAATTTCTCTCTTTTGTCACGAGGTGTAGCCGTAACTGTGTTCGATGAACGACTGGAAGTGTCGGATGTGTACGGCCCCATCAAGGTGGAGAACCAACTCGTAGGAACTGCAACGTTCCCTACCCCCCATTTTGCTATATACCAAGCCACTGGCTCAAGGCCAGCCAGGCAGCCACCCTCTCCGGGTGTGGCTTCAACTGAAATTAGGTTCGATACCACGAGAACGATACATGCAAATTCGTAATATCAATATTTTTCGTCCTCGAGTCCATCTATTAATCGCTAACGTAGTAGACATATGCATGTACTACAATATACATATATATTTCTTGTGTCCCCAATTAAAATTTTATTTTTACATCGATTGGATAGATGATTATTATAATTAATTATGTATATATATATATATATATATATATATATATATATATATATACATATATATTCAGATATATTTGATAGGAAGAATTTATGACGAATTAATTTAGCTTTCTTTATTTTTTTTCTTTTTAATCAAGATTATATTAAAATTTCATTTTATTTTATTATTCTTTGAAATAAAATTTTATTAATTCAACATATAAAATATATTAATTCTGTTTTATTTTAATTGGTCTTTTTGGAAACAAATAAAAAGCATTCACTTGCAAATAAATTGAATATTTAAAATCTGCCGCAGTTCTTCTTACTTTTGAAATGGGTCTGTGTATGTGTGTGTTGGAACACACATAATTACAATAAAACGGTCATGCTATATTTTGTCGCATAATGACGCATGCGCTATAGGATTGAATGGACATGTAATAATGTTCTAACGAGAAACTCTTCCATAGATTTATGTTTCAGGAAATTGGAAAGATAACGAATATATATATGTATGTATGTATATATGTATATATGTATATATCATGAAGAATGTGAACGAATTTTATATATACATATGTGAACGAGTTTATATATATATATGAATAAATTATTGAAAAAATAAATCTTTTTTATCTTTTTTACATATTACAAAAATATAATAAAATTATCAAAGTTATTTAATATTTTCAATCGTATCAATATTGGGATGGATCATAGTGACATTAATGAAAAAAATATAGTGTATCGTTTTCCGGAGACATCAATGCCGGATATGTAACGATTTCAAGTCAATGTTGAATTTACAGAGATCGAGTACAGAATGGGCTAAAAATTTCTATATGAATGAGAAGTTTTTAAACGATTTTATAATATAAATCAATAACTCTTTATCAAGATTCATTATAATTATAATTAGATTTACGGTTTTACAAATTGGACTTGTAGTTATACTATATGAAAAATAATAAAAAAAAAAAAAAAAAAAAAATAAAAGAAAAAAGTTTACCCGGAAAAGTCTTGATAATTGATTTTTAAAATAACCTGAGTATTATCGGTCCATATAAAAATCCATTCTTTATGATAATATAACACTATACAAATTAATCGTCAAATCTTAAATACATAATCATGTATCATACGTACATAAACGTATGTATATAATAAAAAAAAAATTATTACATAATAAATGACAGTATGTGTATATATGTAGAATGAAATTGAAATTAAATCGATAGACATTAAAACAATGAAAGAATAGTTAAATCCGATCGTAGTACAGTAACAGGCAAAGTGCCTCCTACGTATTGATCCCTTGCGTTGACCAACGGTCAATGAGATACCGTTCTCTCCTACCCTACTCAAGAACCTCAGTTACCTACTTCTTAGAAGTTCCTTTTACTTTAAAGAAAAGAGAGAAAATAAAAAGTTTACGTTCTGTTATTAACCATTAATGATAATAATAATAATAATAATAGTAATAATAATAATAGGAATAATAATAATAATAACAGCAACAACAACAAGGTTGATTCTTAAAAGAGAGAAAAAGAAAGACAGAGAGAGAAAGAGAGAGAGAGAGAGAGAGAGAGAGAGAGAGAGAGAGAGAGAGAGAGAACGAAGTGGAAGTATGTAAATATAATTTTGATTAATTTTATTGATCCATTTATTAGGATCTATTGATTTATAATAATCAATATTGTAACAATCTGATTTAATAATTTTAATCAAAATTAATATTATTAATAATTTATTTTTAAATATAATATGGATTGATTTTATCGATCAATTTCCTTGGATCTATAAATTTCTAATGATCAATTTGTAATAATTTAAATCTGTTAATTAATTGTTCATGTTCTTCATTTTCTTTTTTTTTTTTTTCAAAAATATAATTCCAATTGATTTAATTGATCGATCTTATTGATTAATTTTCGTCGATCTATATATTTATATCTAGATCAAAATTTCGTATTCCAATGGAATATTAAAAAATATAATGTTCTTATTAAAGGATAAAAGAAACCGCACACACTATGATCGCTTATATTGGGATATTATCCTAGCGATTACAAGAGTACGAAGGAAGGGATCAAAGGAAAGAGGGTGGAACAGAAAAAGAAACTTACTGCGCAAGTTCGTAAGCTCTTAACCAATCATGTACACTTTCTCCTTCCGATTCCTCCACTGTCGGGGGATTACAACCCACCTTACGATCCCAACAACACATACTAGTAAGTATATAACTTCACTCCCCACTTCTTCGACATAGATTTACTTCCTACATTTAACTACGAGATCTCTCATTTTACCACGTGCATTTAATACGTTATCATGAATATGGTACATAATATGAAATGCCTTTAGTATATATCTATTATTATTATTATTATTATTATTATTATTATTATTATTATTATTATTATTATTATTATTATTATTATTGTGATTCTTATGGTTAGGTAATTTTATTTAATCTAAAGAAATTATGAAACATTTTTATAATAAAATAAGTTGATAATATTTTTGATAATGATATATATGTTACAGTCGAGAAATCGATCGTAGAACTTGCTCTCATTCATCGGGATAATTAATTAAAAACACACCCTAACTTTGGACTGGGGGATAAGGGTCGATTCTGATTCAGCATAAATCACTTTCTTAACGATCAATTCTTCTTAACGCTAATAAATATAGGTAATATGTCTGTCCAATTCTATGTAAATATATCTAGTTAGATTGATATTTTCTCATAATCATGATAAACACGATAAGACGATTAACCTAATTTTCTTCGTTTTACTCTAGTTATATATATATATATATATATATATATATATATATATATATATATCAAGCTCTACGCGGTTATTGGTTGAACTCGGATAGACAGAAAGTTGGTTAAGGATACATTATGGAAATCTTGGTGTGGCAGTTTTATGAGAAAAAAAATATATGGGTCGCAGCTAAGGACTGTGGAGGGAGAAAAAGAAAAGAAAAAAATTTTTCTCACCCCGCTAATGCCACACATCCAGAGTTATGGATCTTTTAACAAACAACTAATCTCATCGACTTATTCGACCGAAAGCAATCGGCATGCAAAGTCGACGTTGAAAAGAATTGGACAATCCTTGCATAAAGCTTTCTTTTTGTGAGCCACTTTAGCGGATTAAGCTTTGACCTGACACACACATACATACACACACAAGATAAAGAGAAAGAGAATCTTACATTTACGTTGATCGAATTTTTAGATCATATATGTACGTTTGGACTCTAGGTTAAGAGAATCAGTAACGATCTACGATATACAATCGAGCGTGTCCTAGTCACACCTTAAAAAGTCTAGGAAATAGGATAGACTACTCATCCTTGACTAAATCATCCCCTTTCACACCCATGTAAACATAACGAATGCTATCTAATAGTTATTGACAGATAGGTAGGTAGATAGATAGATAGATAAGGAGGCGAAATTTAAAAAAAAGTCTTGAATTATAACTTGCTCTAATTCGATTAGGGTTAAACGTATAACGAATAAATTACGTTCTTTCTTACTTATTCATTTTATTAAGCCTGCAGATAGATCGTTAAGCCCTAAATACATACATACATACATACATACATACATACATACATACATACATACATACATACATACATACATACATATATAGATGTATATGTGTGTATATACAGTGTTAAGTAGAGATTGTGATAAGGTGTTTCTAGCAACGATTACGCACACACCATGCTCATATAACAAGGATCATGAATATTCAAATAATACGTGTCCGGCTTTGTTTTAATAACGATGAATATTTTATTTTCATCTTATAATCGAATCCCCTCTTATTACTATATGGGTGGTGCCTCTTTTTATCGTTCAAAAAATTATTTCGTCCCTTTTTCGAGGTCATTGCCCGAATCACGATTATATCTAACATAATCTGTGTACACGCGATTTCTCTCTTTTTTTCTCTTGCATTGCGTTTAAGTATTACGATAACGATCCATTTTTTGCAGGCGAAGAAAAGAAAATAAACGGACCAAAAGGTTTTCTTTTTTCGTTCGCATGAAAGCGTGTGAGTTGATATTTATTTTTAAATAGAAGTCTCATCGAATCAATGGACCACACCCAAAACGCTTAATAATAACAAGGGAGTTATATATGTGTTTTCGTGTGGAATAGTTGAAAAAAAATGTTGGAAAAATTGTTTAACAATGACTGACCTTGAACGTTTTATAGCTTGACACGACATAAGAAGCTCCATCTTCTAATTCGTCCAAATTAACTTTCCGATCGCCGTCCATCGAGAATATGTAACGTGCTCCCCTAGGTAAATCCAAACGAAGAGATAATCTATCCAATAGGGCTTCCAGTGATCCGATATCGCGCCTTGGTTTGAATCTACGATTTAAATGGATTGTTGGATGATTAATCATTATCGAGTGATGTTCGTTAAATCGTTTAACATTGAATAACGTTAGGATAAGATTTAAAAGGGATATATAATGGATTAGACAAAATATTAGAAATCAATTTTGGACCAGTTAATAGGAACTGAAAACTACCATCAGGTATTGCAGAGTACACAGGTGTGTATCCTTGAAATGTCAGGCAAAGGGATTCATTCATACATGTGACTCAAGGTCGTAGAGGTGGATGCGCCACCTGCGGCTCACGATTGAATCTTCGCGTAAATAAATAGTAGAAAAAAATCACATATAAATATAGAGGTAGATAGACGATTAGATGAGACAGAGGTAAAAAAAAAAAAGAAAAAAAGAAAAAAGAAAAAAGAAAAAGAAAAAGAAAAGAAGACAGAACTGAAACAAAAATAAAATAGCACGTACCTGAATTCAACCCCAGGAAAATAGGGATCGCCATTTTTGTAAAAAGTAACACGTCTAGCTCTCCAATAACCGAGATTGTTGTATCTCGCTAAAGCCGGATCGTGTCGGCTCTTTGGCCTCTGCTCCCGCTGCTCCGGAGGCGGCATGCGGGGACTGGAGGGTCTGCTTTGCCTCCAGAAGCCACCCATGCCGCCTCCACCCCCACTTTCGCCTAACGAAAGCCCACCAACGCCAGCCGTCTTCTGCGCCGTGAAATCTCCACCCTTTCCATTGCCGTTCTCCTGCTGCTTTTCTCTTTCCTCTTCCTCCTCCTCGCCCCTTTCACTCTCCTCATCCTCTTCTTCTTCCTCCTCCTCCACCTCTTCATCCTCCTCATCCTCCTCTTCTAACATCCCCTCTATCTCCTCCACTTCATTCTCATTCCCCATTTTGCTACCACTTCCTACACCACCTCCTACAACACCTCCACCTCCTCCTTCGACTTCGTCCTCGTCGCTGCAAGCGCCTCCATCCGGCATCTTCGGCGACGACATCGTCTTCGTCGTCATCGTTGTCATCGTCGTCGTCGTCGCCGTCGCTGCCACCGTCGCCGGCTTCACCGCCCCCGTCGTCGTCGTCGTCGTCGCCGTCGTCGTCGGTGATCTACTTGCACCGGCAGGTGCCGCTACTGATATCGCTACTGATTCATCGAAGCTCACCGTCTCTTGTTGTTCTTCCTTTTTCATCCCGTTTTTTCTAACAAAATTTAACAGACGTTTTCTTCTCACTCGATTTCTTGGAGTTCCTTCAAATTATAAAAAATCTTTTAATTATATATATATATTTATATACACAATATTCGCAAAAAAATAGTTGGAACTTTGAAATGAAATTTGAATCTGAATATTTTTTCACTTTCTGGATAACTTCGGATCATTAAACTATCCAAGACCTCAAGTCAATCTTCTAACTCAACGTCTAATAAATTAAAAATAATTAGTGCTTATCCCCGTTTATATATATATTCAAAATTATGTAGGTATGTCTATATTTTTCTTTTCTTCTTTTTTTTTTTTTGGTTGATATTTTCACAATATTTATTAGACAAATAATGTTTCAATTATGAAATTAATTAATAGCCATTTCTTACCTGACTTTAAACTTAGGTACACTTACACCGACGTATTTCAGCGCCTTCCTAGTTTTCACCCTTTTCTATCCTTCGACCGGGTCCTACTTCCTTGACTATTTCCTTGTATCGCTCCGAGCTAAAGTTGACACGCGAACCCGACTGATTACAGGCTGCGATCATACGTACAAGGACATTAGATTATATACATTTCTTTTTCTTTAAATTATTTTTATTCTCTTTTGCAATCTTATTAACAAATAAGATTTAAATAAGTTTACGCATTGTCAGCTTATATATCAATTCAATAAAATAATACAGAATCACACAGAAATTCGTTAGAAAATTTTTATATAAAATCAGAAGATATAAAAATTTCAAAATAAGAGTTTAACATCTGAATTTTCACACACTTGATATATATATATATATATATATATATATATATATATATAAATATATATATATATTAACGTCCTAATCATTACTAGCACCTTATCATCACATAAATATTAATAAGTTACTTCACTTTAGAACAATTTATTTAAAAATATAAAAAGGTATCTTTCGATCAAACACTGCCGATTATGAACAAACGAACAAAAAAGAAAAATAATAATTAATAATAACAATAACAAAAACAACAACAATAATAGTAATAATAATAATAATAATAATAATAAGAGATGACGAAGTTGATAGTTAATGTCATAATTAAAATTGTACGCAACGTAGGTCACTCGTAGCCGAGGTCAATGACCTTCATAATCTTTCGCACGTAACTCACTACATCCCGTGGACGCGCACTTGATGTATTTCATTAAATTTGAAATGATGAATAATGAGAAAAAATAATAATAAAAAAGAAAATAAATAAATTTGTAATTCTTAAAAAATCAACGTATGAACGTGAATCGTGTGCGAACATCCTTCGTAGTTGTTAATTCATTCGAATGCAAAATTATAGCGGATAACGATACGGAGGTATACATATTCATGCGTCCTTCGACGGTGGCGTCTCGACTCGAAGTGCGTCGCCCCGAGGAGAGACCGCGTTCTCTGGCTTCGCCGCGTCGTTGCCTTCGCGATTCTCCTGCGCTGACCGGTGATCGCCCTTTCCCCTTTTCGTTTCTTCATATTTGTATATGTGTTTGTGTATGTATATGTATATGTGCGTGCACGTGTATGCGTATACCTTTATGCTGTATATATATATATAAATTTTTTGATAAAAATTTGCCTAAAAAGAAAAGAGAAAAAATGAATTAGTAATGAACTTGTTGGATAATTTTGATCTGATGAAAAAATGTAGGAATCTAAATTTTATCTAAAATTATTTTGGATATTTTAAAAATT
This sequence comes from Vespa mandarinia, assembly GCF_050613455.1. NCBI lineage: Eukaryota > Metazoa > Arthropoda > Insecta > Hymenoptera > Vespidae > Vespa > Vespa mandarinia. The sequence continues at coordinate 17,679,380 of NC_140811.1, forward strand.
ATTATACATATATATATAAATTGTATACTTTGTATATAATTTATCGAATAATAATTATATCAATATATTTGTATCAATTTTGTAATAAAAATTTGTTAAAAGGAAAAAATTAATTAATATTGAAATTGTGTAATTTTGATTTGATATTTTTCTGATCTAATCGTCATATGAAAGAAATGTGAATTTTTTTGAGGTATCTTTTTCGTTAATGTCTCAGAGTGTTAACGCTATTTAGATTTAGTGGTAAGGGTATAAATTACTCACTACTTCTCTCTTTCTCTCTTTCTCTCTCTCTCCCTTTCTCTCTCTCTCTTACTTCTATTCAAGTAAAGAGTTATCGATCGATGGAAATTTGCTTAAGAATTGTATGGTGAACTTGTCGTTTAACTGACCAAGTTAACATTTTTGTGATAATAATAAAAAAAAAAAGTTAATAGTTATTAATAATATGATATGTCTATCTTAGTATACAGTAAAAAGAAAAAATAAAAAAAAATAAAAAAAAATAAAAAAAAATAAAGAAGAAAAAAGAAGGAAAAAAAAAATATATATATATATATCCAATTGTAATAAATTGCAGATATTAAAAATCTTTGAAATAATAAAAATTATGTTTTTAGAGATTAAAAAAGAAAAAGATATTATAAAATTTTTTCGACTTATCGAATAATATATACGCGAAGAAAGAGGAAAATAGTTTTCTTTTTTCTTTTTCTTCTTGTTCTTTTTTCTCTTTTTCCTCGCCAATCGAAACTTCACAATCGGAGATTTATTATACATACTGCGGGTCATTTTACCTTCGTTCTCGCAGAAGTGAACACCTGCCTTGCGTGTCAGACATCCAGAACAGGCTGATCAGATTCGTTCTTCTACCACTTAACTATAACCCCCTCGAGAGTATACTACTTATATATCGAGTTTATCTAGAAATCTCAGTAGAGTTGAAAAAAACAGTATAAATGGTATTTTGTTATAAGATTAAAAAAGATGTATTGATCGGTCGTGAATAACACGTCCCATTTCTTTACGTTCAGTTCACTTTACTTCATATTCCTATAATTTATAAGAAATTTATTGAATATGTGAAATCTTTATTTAAAAAATTATTTGTCCAGCCAATTTGTTTTTGTTTTGTTTCCGTAATATAATTCCCGATTTTTAACATAATTAGAATAATATTTATTCGGAAAAAGAAATCTAAATTGAAAATTAAAAATTCAAAAATTTTCATAATTTGTTCTTTCTTAAATTTTATCGGCAATACAACTTTCTATTTTACTTACACAAATGCAGTTCCATATCTTTACGAGGTTAAACGTTTATTAATATTATTTTTTGTATTTTAACAAAATATAAATATAATAATCCTTAATATTTGTTATTCGTGAGAGAATTTTTCAATACCATAATTAATTTTATTATTTAGTGTTAAAGTTTCGTATAACTAATCCATTATAAAAATATGAAACTTGAATCTATACGAACTAGTTACCATTTAAATTTGATTAGTTGTCTCGTTTTCATTTTCATTATTATTCAATGTATTTCTGAAAAATTATAACACAAATCACAAATTATCACAATAATAATTTTTAAATAAACTTATAATTAAACTTAATATTGTAAAATTAACGTACGCCTCATATTTTACAAAAAGAAAAATCTTTGTAACGGTGTTAATAAACGAACGGAGGAGAGTATACTACATACTCTAGTGTTAAAAATTGCAAATTAATATAACTCAATCTTGTAAATCGGATAGGTCGATAAAACAGAGTTTTTCTGTATACTTATCATCGTAGAATTTTTCTTATCATAAGACGGTAAAACCTTTTCTATATTCAATATAATAATTAAACGATAAAACCGATTGTATATTTGTAATACAGATGACGTTATACGTACAAAAATTTTCTAATATGCGTGATAATTTAAAAAGGTAAAAGTTAGTATTATTTCGTAATAAATCACGATAAGCATTAGAATTGAACGAAGTGAAAGAGTCATTTCACTTTTCAATTCAAAGTATTCAATCTGAGGATTCGATATTTCATTAGAGAGAGAGAAAAAAAAAAGAAGAAAAAAAGAGAAGATTCAAACAAATCAAATAAAAAGAAAAAAAAAAAGAAAAAAGACTTATTGTCACGGTTGCAAACATATAAAAATAATAATTTGACTATTTCGATAATACGTGAAGTTATCAATTAGTACGTTAGATATAGTAAAACAATGATGTGTTTACATCTTCTTAATAAGTTATAAATTAAGTTAATAAGCGACACATATAAGGATGATAAAAAAAACCGATTGATTCTCTTTATATTTCCTTAGAACGGAAAAGTTATTTAACAATGCTACCACGAATAAGAATGGAAAATTTATGCGTGTCATTCGCGAATAAATACATTTTCCTGCTCCGCAATGCGCTTTATTTTTCGTCAATTACGTCATGATCTTCAAAGTAGGTGAGAGACCACGATGGTGGAGACGCGCCATGGCAAGATGCTACCGAGTGAAAGCATGGGTCAGCGTAAAGGCCAGGCAGCAACATTCTTACTCGATATAGACATACACACATACATATACACACGATATGTGTATATATATATATATATATAACACACCCCTGGAAATATATGCGCGCGCGCACATCACCTAACGTATATATATATATGCAGACACAAAGAGACAGTAATTTATTTGTACGGATTGTGCCTTAATGTGTGTGTATATATATATATGTATGTATATGTATATAGGAGTGTACTCTGAAAAGTCTATGAGAGTACGGAAGTCAGTTGAAAATCTAACCTGTGAAACCTGTATTTTTATTACAAACGTAACACAACGTTCGTTTGTAATTTAAAGTTTGCTAAATGCGATATATATATATATATATATGTATATATATATATATATGTATACTATATAAATATTATTTTACGCGACAGAAGTGAACAAATATTATGACAACAAGATCACGGTAATTCCCGAACATTTGCTTAACGATTCCCATGAGCAAACGTTTTTTTATTAATTAATTCATCTATTGAACATTTCAGAATTATCATTTATGTTCATTTCATTTCGCACGATTTAACTTGTTCTAGGCATAAAAGACATATTTACAAAAAAAAAGATAGATAGAGAAGATAGAGAGATAGGGAAAGATGGATAGGATCGTACATATATCTTTTGTAATCACACATTACGTGGTCTTACGAACACACTAAAGCGTAGAACTTACAAAATAAGGTAAAAGCGAGTCATTATATACCATATAGTGGAGCAGCGAAGGTAAAAGAAGAAGGTAGAAGAATCGTAACGCTACAGTAAGCAACCAAGCAAGCAACTGTCTGTCCGTCTGCCTACTTACTTGCTTGCAGTCGTGAGAAACTTTTGCTTCAAAGAAATCCTCCTCTTCTCGAAACTTCTCGAATCCATGAGTTAAAAGATAGACAAAAGACGATATCATTTGATCGTTTTCCAACCTACGTATATATATATATATATATATATATATATATATACGTACATACAATGCATAAATAAATACGTATACACATGTCACATATATTTCGAGGTTATGACAAATACACGATCGTGAATTCATTAAATGAAATAATATAATCGTTAATAAAACTTTTGAATGATAAAGTTAGAATTAATTATGTCGTATAAGCTAAGATCATAACTATAATTGATATTATAATCGCGATAGTTACCAAATAGTGTATACGTTCAATTAACTGTAAAGCATTATCTTATTTTTATATATCTTCTTTCGACATCGCATGTGTGTATAGAGAGGGGGAGAAAGAGAGGGAGGGAGAGAGAGAGAGAGAGAGAGAAGAGGAAAAAAATAGAAAAAGAAGAAAAAAAATCATTGCGCACTTTCTCATTCAGAACGTGGACGATATACTTACGTATGTACATAAATACATACGTATACGTACAAAACATCATGTATGTATACACTTATGTATCTATGTATATATACTAGGGAAGCCCTGGACAATGTCCGAATGGCGTCCCGGTTTTTTGAAGGAGGCCGCTGGCTACTAACCTTTCGAAAGTGTTTTTTTCTCTCTGTCCCTCTGTTACGCTCTTCCTCATTTTAGTCGTAAAAAAAGGAAGGTTCCTGTGAAAGTTGCCTTCTGGCTACCACGCGGTTTCCTCCTCCCTCTACCTCTCTTTCTTTCTCTCTCTCTTTTGCTCTCACACATACACACACACATACATCGCATCTTCCTATCGAGGTGCTTCTACTTGTTTGTACGCTGAGTATCGCGTTCGATGTGTTTACCTCATTGCCCCCCTCCCCTTCCCACTCCCCCGTATGTCTTCTGTTCCTCTTTCACGATGATGATAATATAGTATATCTCTTATACATATACTTCTCATGTATTTATATATATATATGTATATATATATATATATATATATATATATATATATATATATACATTTGTGACGTGAGAGAGGACACGGAGAGATGCTCACCTCACTATGTGGGATTCCTATTTTCCTCTGATTCGTTTTCTCCCTACACTAAAAGTAAATGGCGTGTCAATGAGCGGTCGCTTTCGCTGGCGCATCGTGCGTGCGTAGAGACACCACACCACCATCGTACCTTCTAACTACTATACTACTATTATTACTACCACTGTAGCTTCCAATTCTTCTTCGAAATTCTTTATCGTATATATATATATGTATATATGTATGTAAATATATATGTGTATGGACATGTTTGTTTTGTTTCTTTAAATTATTATCTTTGAATATTGTTTTCTAATAATATGCGTGCATACGTATTATGTAAGAAGTATGCATGTACCTAAAGACCTGGTGTATTTTTTGTAATATTCTTGAAATTTTGCCAAATATTTTTCTTGTTCTTTCTTCTATGTATTTTATTATCGTCGAATACTCTTAATATGCACTTTGCTATACATATATATATATATATATATATATATATATATATATATCCAAGTGTATAGGTATATTTATGATAATATCAGTTTGCAAGATATTTTTCTTTTGTTATTCTTTTCGAATTGTTCTCGGCGAATATCCGTATATATTCATGTATATTTATGTAGATACAAATATAGATATAAATGTATTTATGCGAATGATATACATATACATACATATGTAATTTTTTAAAAATTATTAGGGATATATATATATTTTTTTTATATATAGTAATTTATATATAGTAATTTATATATGTAATTTTTTAAGAATTATATATATATATATATATTTTTTTTTTTTTACTCGACAGAAATAAAATAATGCAGACATGTTTTATAATTGCATATGTCGACTGCAATTTCTCATGATCGAGCTGTAATTCTCTAAGTATGTGTGTAAGTAAGAGGGATATATCTATGTATGTGTGTAAAAGATAGAGATAGAATCGTCTCGAACAAAGGTGAGCAGTGAAAGTGCACTCTTTCCGGAGTGCAGCGTCTTTTGGAAAGACGATCGTGAGAATTTCCATGCGTATTTTCTCGTATAATATATATGTATATACTTGATGTATTCATACAATGTATACAATACGGAAGTTCATTTAAGGTTTTAACTAACCTATCACCTTCCTATGG
>NC_140811.1:17690000-17782500 GCF_050613455.1 Vespa mandarinia
TTCTTATTGTAGTAAAACAACAGTCTGATATATATATATAATGTGTGTGTGTATATATATATATATATATGTATATATTTGAATATTTCTTTCTATTTTATAATTTATAATTTTTTCAAATTTATAACCAATATATTGGACTCATATTAGAAATTTGTTCATTTTTTACATTTATTATATACTAATATAATTGTTTATTTTTATTTATTTTTATTTATTATGATTTATTTATTACGATATATATACATGTACATACACCATATATATATATGCACCATTATCGTGTATGAATGCATACGAAGAGATTTGTAATATATATAGTATAATTCGTTTGAATACACAGTTCGCGACATCTGTACATTAAATTCGATAATGTATCAATTTTTCACTGTAAGCACTATCGATAAAAAAGATTGCGAATTTATCTTCAGATTAATACTTCGATTAACGCGCATCTTCCACGCCATCTAATGATTACTTTGAGTTTACTATATTATTAATGCCTTCGTTCCAGGTAACGTCGTGTGTGTCGACAAAAAAAGTTTATTCGAAGAAAACTGAAATATAGCATTTTGATGTTGTCGTCATTAGACGCTTTAATAATTAATGATACCTTCGATGTGCTTGAGTGAGCGCGTGTGTAATTCATTAAACATAGAAACATAACATAAACTTTGACATTTTTCATTTGGATCTTCTAATTTGTATTTATATTTTTTTTATTATTATTTATATAAATTAAAGAAATAATTAGTTAGATAATTTAATAAATTAAAGAAATAATTAATTAAATAATTTAATTGGTTGAAGTTTAATTACACACACACACACACACACACGACACATACACCCAGATAACACACAGATAATTCTTAGCACAGAGATGGCGTTATACGTATAAAAGGCAATTTAACAGAAACGGTGAACCATAGTCACGGTGGAGAACATATCGTAAGTACGTTTGGTTGGTACATTCGGTTGATCTCGGTATTACTCGGAAAATATCGTTTTTCACGAGGATTCACATTTCTTAGTGTGGCAACTTTTGAAAACAAATTACTTATTGTAAGAAAGAGAAACACAAGTGATTAAAAGGAAATGGGACTTTTATCCGAGGGAAGTCCACTTAGTTGGGAAGAAACGAAAAAATTGTCGGATCATGTGCGCAAGCATGGGATCATACAATTTATTAATATATATAAGAAACTCAGAGATAGACAAGGTGATGTACTCAAATGGGGTGATGAGGTACGTAAAATCAATTCTTTGTCTCCTACTTTTTTTCTCCTCGACTCAAACATTGTGGTTAACATTATCGCTTTGTCATTCTTCGAGTATTACTTCTTCATTATTTTTTTTCCTTATTTTTTCATTAACATTCATTTAAAGTTATGCTTCAAAAAGAATCATACAATGACATAATATTTTTATCTTTTTATCGTTATGATACATTTGTGCTTACTCGATTAGAATACTTAACGAAAAGAATGTCAACTATATGTATTTTTATTGAAATTTTATTTCTACTATTAGAAATAGTTATTAAATTGATGACACATGAGAACTCTTTTAATTGTATCATTTTTCTACTCTGTTATTGGAATAAAATTAACTATCATTTAGCTTTTCTCTTGCATAAGCTAATAGAGATAAGATGATAAAGATTGCACAAAATGATGGAACATTGATGTTACACAATGATATCATAAATCAAGATAATTTTATAAAATAACATTGCTGGAAAAAAAAAACACTTGTCATAATTATAATTTTGACTTGAATAATATTCTATAATTTTTTATTATATTTGTCACAAGCTCAATGTTATAAGAATCATCGGATTATTGAAATATAAATAAATTTAGTCGATATTTATTTGATACTATTATTTTTATTAATCGATATTCTTATTTTAAATTTCATTATAAAGAATTATAATTTATAAATGAATCATTTTAAACAGGTAGAATACTTATTAGTAAAATTTGATGATGTAGCAAAAACAGCAAAACTTAGCTTAAGAGCCGAAGAAATATTAAAAGTTTTAAATGAAAAAGAGCTGAAAGATCCATCGTAAGTATTATATTCTTTTAATTATCAATTTGAAAGAATTTGAATTTAATGATAAATTATTCTGTCGAATAGAAATGTTAAATCATTATGGCGACCAGAATATGGTGCATATATGATTGAAGGGACACCAGGGAAACCATATGGAGGTTTATTAGCACATTTTAATGTTGTAGAAGCAAACATGCGTTATCGTAGACAGGAAGCAACAAAATTATTAAAACATGGAGAAGTACTAATGTCACTGACCAATTTTCCAAGGTATTCAAGTAAATGTAGTTGTCAATTGTGCTACGATATAATAAATAAAATAATAATATATAGTGTTCATATATATATATACATATATATATATATGTGTATATATATATGTATATATATATATATATATATATATATATATATATATAATGTATATACTTTAGGCTAGGAGCATCAGATTTTACAGATCCTCCGGTTGTGCCTACTCCAAGTGCTGGAGCCTCCAGAAGCTTGTTTTTTCCAGATGAAGCAATATACCCAGGACACCCACGTTTTAAAACATTGACAAAAAATATTAGAGAACGTCGTGGAGAGAAAGTTGCTATAAACATTCCTAGTGTGTATTTTTATAAATATTATATCAATACGTATATGAACTTTTTATATCAACCGCCATGAAAATGTAATATTATTTAATTAAGTATTTCTTTGTAGTTTACAAAGATACAAATGTTCCTTCTCCGTTTAAAGAAGATCTGATAAGTCAAGGAGATGATGGATCCAGTGGTAAAGCTGCGAAAATAGATCATGTTTATATGGATGCTATGGGTTTTGGAATGGGATGTTGTTGTTTACAACTTACTTTTCAAGCTTGTAATATAGATGAAGGTCGAACATTGTATGATCAACTTACACCATTGTGTCCAATCATGGTTAGTGAGTTAAATTTAATAAATCATATATTTTCAAATAAAGGAATGTTGAGTTAGAATACTTGTTCGTGCATACGTTACAGACATTTGTTTAACATTCGACAGTTGGCTTTAACTGCTGCTAGCCCATTTTATCGTGGATATGTGACAGATGTTGATTGTCGATGGAATGTAATTTCCTGCTCAGTCGACTGTAGAACGCAAGAAGAACGTGGATTGAAACCTTTGGAAGAAAATCAATTCAGAATTCACAAATCTAGATATGATTCCATTGATTCATACCTCAGTGAACAAGGAGATAAATATAATGATGTTCCACTGATATATGACGCTGAAATATACAAGCAATTACTAGATAATGGAATTGATAGATTACTTGCTCAACATATAGCTCATTTATTTATCAGAGATTCTGTATCTTTGTTTTCTGAAAAAATACATCAGAATGATTTGGAAGATACTGATCATTTTGAAGTAAGTAATTTTAACGATATTAGTTAATTGGAAAGAATTTTTCATTCTTCTCTATTTATAAATATTACATAAATAATTTTTCAGAATATTCAATCGACCAATTGGCAAACAATGCGATTCAAACCACCACCTCCATATTCTTCTATAGGATGGCGAGTTGAATTTCGGCCATGTGAAGTACAAATTACAGATTTCGAAAATGCAGCTATTGTTTGTTTTATTGTACTTTTAACAAGAGTTATACTCAGTTACAAATTAAATTTACTTATACCAATTAGTAAGGTTGATCAAAACATGGCTAAAGCACAAAAAAGAAATGCTGTTAAAAATGAAAAGTTTTGGTTTCGTAAAGATATTACATCAAATACTGTAAACAAAGATAATACAGAAGAGGAATATGATGAGTTTACCATTAATGAAATTATTAATGGCAAGGTACTAATTCGATGAAGTAATTAAGTTTATAATATGGAACATATATAAAAATATATATGTATATTTACAGAATGGCGTTTTTCCTGGATTAATACCATTGGTTAATTCTTATCTTGCTAATATGGATGTGGATGCAGATACACATTGTACAGTACAAAGATACATGAAATTAATTCAAAGACGTGCATCTGGTGAACTCCTAACAACAGCTGCATGGCTTAGAAAAGAAGTAATCTCACATCCAGAATACAAGTTAGTTATTTTGTTTTTTTTTTTTTTATTCTTACTCGAAGTAATAATATTATTAGCACTTCGTATAAGAGTATATAATATATTAATCTACAATCTATATCTATGATACAGACATGATTCTGTCATAACACAACGTATCAACTACGACTTAATGAAAAAGATAGATAGTATCGTATCCAATGAAGTTTCTTGCCCAGAATTACTTGGACCATGCATAGCATCTAAAACAACCGAAACAATACCACCAGCTGTTGCTAAAGCAGAAAAGTGCCGAGACATGGATTGTTAATGATAGTATTTTTACTATGACCCAATTTTTTGCAGGTATATCAATAAACTTTATAATTTATTTTATTCGATATGCGTTGTACGTATGTCACTTAATAGCTACTTTAAAAAGAAAAGAAAAAAAAAAATCAAGAAAGAAATTTGCTTTTAATGCTTTGAAATTTTGTTTTGTTAACGTTTATATTACAATAATTTACATTCCATATGATGCATTAAGATGATTTTTAAGAAAATAATATTAAAATACATATTATCAGTATTTTTAAATAAAACAAATTTCTCTGTATAATTAAAAATATAATGTACACAATTTCATTTTTTTTTTCTTTTTCTTTATTTTTCTTTATTTTTTTTGTTTTGTTTTGTTTTAATATAATGACAGTGGTGCTGAATAAATATAGTAAAATAAGATTTTTTAAATGAACATAAATTTTCAAGAATTCTTATAATGATTAGTTATATGGCAGAATGTTGAATGTTCAATAAAAAGTATTTGTTACACAACTTGTTACACAAATACGATTGGAAATCCTGTAAATTATTTCATCAATTTTATTTTATTAATTCGAAATCTAAGTTGTTAAAATTTGGGAATCTCATATCAGTATTCTTTAAATTTTCTGCAATCCATTGATTAGCTTCAATTTCTAATGTTGGTGTAAAGAAATCCTTCCAACCACCACTTTGCCCTTGTCTGACAAACGTTTTTTTTTCCATGATATTGCATTCTTTTAATTCTGAATAATTTACCATTTCATTATTACGAAAATTCTTTATATCCAAATATGTTGCAAGTTTATTTAATTGTTCGTCACTATATACTTTTCCTAAGAATGTTGCAATTTTTTTAGTAGTTTGCAGGAAATTCTAGAAAGAAAATGATAAATACATATGTATAAATATATATATATATATATATATATATATATATATATATATATTTATATATATATAAAGTATTTGAACACAGTTTAGATTATATTACATAGTAAAATAATAGAGAGTAAATATTTTTACAATATCATATACATACTGCTTGTATTTCTTCATAAAATATAAACAAAACATTAGGATGTTCTTTAAGTGCCCAAGCCTCTTTTAAATGTTCCCAATATGGATTCCATGGAGCTAAAAATATAAAAAAATTCATCATTATATTATATCAATTAATCACAAAGATAATATTTATATAAATAATACCTACTTAAATTATTTTGAAAGTAATTCCAAAATTGTTCGAATGTACCTACATAACCCATTGTTTTTATATCCTTACACAAATTATACCATGAAACGCCTACATCCTTAGGATTTCTTGCAATATAAACTATCTAAAAAAAATTGTAATATAAAATTCTAATTATATGATAGAAATATGGGGGTATTCATAAATGATTATCCTGATTTTAACAGTTCATAATATAATAATATGTTAAAGTTTATTAACTTTTTTTCTTTATGATTAGAAACTTTATTTATGGACCAATGTATAAGTTTGTGTTTCATTGCAAGTATCAGATAAATAATTATAATATATCATAAGCAGGATAATCATTTTTGGATACGCTTCATATAAAAATGTTCAAATAGAATTTTAAAAAATAAAACAATTGAATACTTTCTTACTTTACAACCAGATTCCAAAATATTAGGTAATAGACTAAATGGAAAATGTGTCTTAATAAATCTGGGTGAAGACATTTCTTCCAAAACTTCATATCCAGGTCTTGCAATTGATCTGCATAATTTCTCTTTACTTGAATCACCTTTATTCATTTCTATAAATTCCTGTGTTACTTCAGGGTGATTAAATAAAGAAAATCTAAAATACAAAGTTTTTATATATATATATATATAAATTCTGTGCGTATTACGTATGTCCTTATGTGTATGTGTGTGTGTAAAATTTTAATAGGAAAAATATTTCAGAGCCTTTTTTCTTATTTAATTAAAAGGTACATTTATCCTTACTCCAAAAATGGAAATTTTTCTGTAAGATATTTAGTTTTTGCTGTATCATAATCCAAATTATTGGACAACATCCAAACAAGTTCTTGAGTCAATGTGGTTCCTATCAATAGAAGAAAAATGATCAGTATTAGAAAAATAAGATAAAAGACAAAAAATAGGTAGATAAAAAATAAGATATTTATATTACGTAATATATTTATCTAATATTCCATATAATTTAAAGTGACATATATAAAAAAAAAAAAAATCTAGAAAGAAAGAAATTTATATAAATATTTACCTGATCTTGGATAGGACATTACCCAGATATCAGTGGATTTTGCTTTGAAATTATAAAATCCTTCTCCTTGTTTTGTGTAGTTAGATGGAAAAATATATTTTTTCGGTCCAACCATTACCCAACCAGTTCTCTCACCCTTGAATACTTTTAATAATTCTTTCGTTTTTTCTTCATTTAAAAATTCATATACGGGTAGTGTTAATCTATTCATCGTAACTATATTGCTATATCTTCTTCATTCAAAATTGAATTTACGAAAAAAACGAACACTTATGCTCTTTAACTGTATTTATCTATAAAAATTATTTATATTAAAAAAAAAAAATATATATATATACGAATGAATTACACACACAATTTAATATATATTCGTTGATGTATAATTCTATTTACACTGCTATATTCTCTGACTAAAGATATACGTTAATAAAATTTGAATAAATCAACAAATAAATAGAGTCACAGGAGCATCCATTCACTGGAAGTTCATCCGATATACTGGATATATAACTATTTGTTAACAGGTTTTATTGACTTAGAGATAAAAACTCAGTAAGAATTTAGGCCGACCATTATACTACTTTCTCCATAATAACTAACGGCTTTCTCTACCTATGTCACAATACCATTAAAAGTATGCAGCAATATACAAAAAAAATGTAAAAATATTTATCCATACAATAATTAATTAAAGAGAGATCGATATTAGATTAAATGCATGTTTATTAAAATCTCTTTTTTTTCGTTAATAAAATATTGACAATCGTATATTATATCGTTGTATATATACATATATACATATATATATACATATAATGTTGCATATATATATATATATGTGTACATATATATGCATACATTATATATTATAATGTACATATAACGCGCGCGCGTAACAATGATCTATTCGCATAACTGCAGTCAATGTATTAATACAACACTGTTATGTATTCATTATTATATTAATACTATTATATTATTTTTATTCAAGTCTAATAGTTTACATAGGAACTTTATATTTTTTTTTGTAAATTCATTTACAAATCAGTATAAATCAGTCTTATCGTGTTGTAATTATAATAAGCGTAAACACTCTTTGTTAACAGCTTGTCACAAATATAATACGTGTTCCATGTAATATATCAAAGAATATTCTTTGGTCTTTTTTATAAAATAATTCTTATCAAAGCTGTGAACTTTTAATGTGGCATTTGTTTAGAAAAGTTATATTGTTTACATATATACACGCACACATACAGATAAGAAAGATTAAATAAAATATTTTTTCTTTTTTATGTATGATATATATATATATATATGTGGGATTCGTAACAAAAATTAGGCCCTCCATTAATACTCCAGTATTAATGTCTGTTTGTTTAAAATGGAGGTGCTCATTCCCATATATATATTCTATATATTAATACTTCGTTTATAACAGAACATGCAAAAATATGATTACAGAAATATCGATATATATAATAATTAATAATAATGTGAAACTATATTGTAATACTGCAAAAAAGAAAATATTAATACAACATAATTTATTGTTTTCTTTCTCTTTTTTTTATTGATTATTATTATTATTTTTTTTTTTTTTTTTTTTTTTTTTTTATGTATATATATAAAAATGATTATTTACTATTTTTGATAATTTTATTTACTTTGTAATAACAAAAAAAATTCAGTGTATTTTCTCTTTAGAATATTATTTTAGTTTCACACATACGCACATACACAGTCTCACGTTTCTCGTTTGTACTTATTAACGATTATATTAATACCTGTAATATAATTTTTACATAAACTGAAACATTTTTTGAAAAATTATAAAAATAATTAAGAAATTAAAAACAATCAGAGTGCAGGACATTTTGGATCACTGTACTATTTTCTGGTATAATATCGTATGTATTCTCAGTCGATGATCCAGATAATTCGATCATTTTTTCCAAACTTCTGATTGTTTCATTACTTTGTACATTTTCATTATATACATATTGACTAATATTCTGTTGATTATTGCTATCGTTTTCCTTATTAATATCTTTGGGTATCACATTATTAGCAGTCTCTTCATATTTCAAGATTAATAATTTATTACTCTCGTTATCTGTATTCCTAGATGTTTCTTTATCTGTATTCGTAAATGTTTCCTTATTTGTATTCATAGATGTGTCAAGAGTAACGTGATCATTGATCTTTCTTATATATTTAGTCCTTCCCTTGTTCTTTAAAAGATCTTTTAATTCAGGATTGGCTAAAAAGCTTTTACAACGCTTGGTATGTATTTTCATATTATCTCGACGATTGAAAGCCTTGTTACAACCAGGACAATGGTATCTAAAATAAATAATAATTAAAATATAATTATCGCACATAGTGTTGGGATTTGTTAAAGAAAAAAAAAAAAAAAAAAAAAATAATAATTTCCTTTATGACATTATATTCACCTTATTTCACTATGTACTGCCATATGTGCAGCAAGGTGCGATTGTTGGGCAAAAGATTTTTCGCAATTATTACATTTGTACTTTCTAATACCTTCATGTTTTAAAAGATGTTCTTTTAATATATGACTGCTTTTATATACATTAGGGCATAAATCACATTTATATTTAGCAGCTGCGTGGACCTGTAAAAAATAAAAATAAAAAATATTTAAAAAGAAAACAAAAAGTATGAAAGAATAAAAAATCGTAAAAACCACACACACACACACACACAATACATATGTGTATATATATATACACACACACACACACAATACATATGTGTATATATATATATATATATACACACACACACACAATAAAGTAAACATTTTTATGTAAAAGAAATTTACATTTTTATGATTCAACAATGTTTTTCTGGATTTTAAAATTTTCCCACAAATATTGCATATATAATCACGTGTATGAATATTTTTCATATGCTGTTCTAATGCTGTTTCATTAGATAAATAAGCAGAACAAAGCTTACACATCACAACTTTATCTTTATTATGAATAAGCATATGAGCTCGCATTCTCCCTCTTGAATAAAATTCTTTTCCACAAACATTGCAATGTATGTCCTGTTTGATAATAAGAAAATTAGTAAACAAAATATATACATATATATAAATAATGCAATTTTATCATATACAATAAAACTCGATTACAGCAATTAGTATTATCATGTTGACTACAGTGTTAGTATCACAAATTTTGTTTTAAAAGTGTTACTTTGACATAATACTCTAATCAAGTTTTAGTATATTTTATTAATTTTTTTTTTGTTACGTTACCTTTACTGGCTTATGTGTCGTGTTATGATAACTCAATACTTGACGACTACAACTGGCAAAATCACAGATCTTACATTTGAATGGTCGAGCACCTGTATGAGTATTCAAGTGTTCTTCTAAAAGGACCGCAGTGACATATCGTTTTTCACAGAGATGACACGCAAAAGGTTTTATTTTTAAATGACGTTTTCTAATGTGACAGCGTACATTGCTTATAGTTACCGTTGAAAATTCACAAGCTGTACATTTATATGGTCTCATTTTCAAATGAGCCCAAACATGAACCTAAAAGTACAATTCATATGTATATTTAAATATTTTGATTTAATTTTATATGTATAATATTATAAAGAAAAAAATAAACGAAATAATAATTTCTTTCGTTTATAATATTATAAAATTTAAGTTATATGTATACCTGACATTTGTCCAATCTAGGGTACATTAATCCACAAATATTACACTGAATAGTTCTTTTATCAGTGATTGTTAGATTTTTTTCGACAATGCTTGAATCAACAACTGACATATCTATCTTATAGTATTTTTCAATTTCTACTTTTTGCTCGTGACTTATTAATTCGGAAATTTTACCAAATTTTCCATTTCTTCTGAGTCGTTCATTTAAATTATTCTTAAACTCTAATTGTTGAGATGTTCCGGGAGTAATATCTTTTTCGCAATTGTGTTGTATCTTCTTTCTCGATAATTTTACTTCATTAGGTACATCTAATGAAGAGTTTGAAACTTCTGTTTGAACTTGTTCTGCAAGACATTTATTTCTTATAGATTTAGAAATGGGAACAACTTCGGATATGTGAATATGATTCACTATTGAATTTGCATCGACTTGTTGATTTGATTCTGCTTCATCTCCAGGTGGAGGACTTGTATTCAATACAGTTTCATCTTTCTCAGATTTTGGCTTATATGGTTCCTGTAATAATGTGTCATTGGAAGCCCACACAAATTGATTTGATTGTAAAACTTGTACTTTATGTGGTATAACATGATCAGAATTTTCATTTTTTATATTATTTTCATTAGAATGGCACTTCACTTTTTTAGATAAATTATTTTTTTTCTTTTCATGCATATTGTTATTATCCACATTATTTTTATTATTGTCATGGATTTTATTGGACAATACTTCTTCTGTTTTATTTGAATGAGCAATAGATTGATTCTCATTAATAGAGAATTCTTTGGAAGAGTCTTTAGTATTAGATATGGACAGAATATCAGCTTTGGTCGTATTTGTATCATCATGAGACAGTATTACTCTTGATTCTTTTACATTGTTGAGTCTTTTAAGATTAAAGGAATCAATTAAGGATTTATGAACAGAACTTTTACGTCTTGTTTTTTTAATTAGAGAAGAATGGGTCTGATTATCTTCACTTCTTGTTTCTCTTAATGTTGCTTTTCTCGTTCTATTTTTTTTTTCAGACTGATTACTTAGTTTACTTTTATCTATTTTAACATTTATTGAAGATATTTGAGAAATTTTAATAAATGGCTCTTCTTTTGAAGAAAAACTTTTCTCTAATTTTGTAACGTTACTGCAATTTCTTTTCTCGTTTAGTTCAGTCTCTTTTATATTTGATTGTTTGACGGTAACAAAACTGTTCAAATTTTCAATTGAACAAACATTGGATTGATCTAATTCACTTTTTGAACGATTTTTATAACTACTTGATTGATGACATTTTCTAGGAGAAGGAAAAGCATTTTCTTTATCAAATTCGGCATCGTTTTCCATGTGCACTACGTCGATTACATCTTTTACAGTTTCAATTTTCTAAAAAAAAAAAAAAAAATAAATAAATAAATAAACCGTAAAAAAATAATTTTTTTACCTTTTAATATAACTCATAATAATAAATAAATTAAATATCTTACATTAGTTAGCTTTTTTTGAGTATGATGACAAAGGTCATAAAAATCGCATAAAAATTCCAAAGTTCCTAAGCATCGCACACATACTATCTGTGGTAATCCATCATCCTTTTGAATCTGAAACATTTTGAAAAAACTTTATTTCACTTTAAATTAATAATCGATAACGATTATTATAAAATAGAAATATAATTCTTAAATGACGATTTAATACATACAATCTCATACGATGTATTTGATTTGTAGAATTTGAAGAAATTCTATTATTTCATGTGAAACATTATCTTCTTATATAAATTATAGATATATTAATAATATAGTAAGGTATATAAAAAATGAACAAATATTAGACCCCAAAATATTATATCTTTATTAAGACAGCCATGGAATCGAAAAACATGTTTATTGTCAAAAAAATCACTATTTCCTATTTACCTAGCATCATTAACATATTCTTATTAATGCCCATGCCAATAATTTTTTATATTGGCCAAAAGTACAAGATATTCTCTCTTCTCAGAAAAATATTTCAAGTTGCATAATCATTTTATAAAATAGATATTTTTTCTTATCACTGAAATAGTTTTGGAGAAGTATTCTATTTAAATATTTATGTGTGTATGTGTATGTGTATATATGTATATATATATATATATATATACATACGTACGTATCTTATAAACGAAAAATGATATTATGATCACATGAAGACATAATTGCTTCTTCATTTTTGTTAAAGAAGCATTAATAGTCTATTGCTTTCTTTCTCATTAGTAATAATATTAATCAAAATATCATTCCAAATTTGAATATTATTATTAGCTATCATTTTGTTACATTATATTCATTATGTTTTCAAATTTATGATTACATTTTATTAAGAAATCCTCAATTAAGGCACTTACATTTCATTGTGTCTTTTCGCATAGTGTATAAAATAGTTTATAAGAAGAATCTATAAATTATTTTATGTTCATATGTATAATTCTGGGGCAGTTCTTTTTTTCATATTGTTTTAATGTAATAATCTGTATATAATAAAATATATCCAAAAATATAGTATATAAATACTATATTTTTTTTTTTTTTATGAAGACCTCAAAAATTTAGAGTTTTCTGAAATACTCTTATATGTAAAAATATATAGAAAATTCTTTTCCTCTCTTTCTCCTTCGCTCTGCTATTCTAATATTTAATTTTTTTTTTTTTTTTTTTTTTTTGGAAGCCCTATACATACTATACAATTTTATGTTTCTGAACACATTATGTAGTGCTGTAGAAAAAAACATTAGTGTGCAACCAATACAATCTTTGGAAACAAATTTCTATTATGTGTTTCTTTTGGCGTTATAAAAGAGAACTTTTGTTATTAAACCATATATGGTCCAAATATTAATAATAAACGTAATCTCTTAAATCTGTCGTACTATGTTGAAATATGCAATTGTTTGCTATTAAATAAATTTATATTGTTTCTTAGTTGAATATATATCGCTAATATATATCATATCTTTATTACAAACAAATATTAACAAAAAAAAAAATCTTTTGTGATAATAAAAATCATATACACTATAATAATTATCAAATAATAGCATTAGAATTTTTAAAAAATTAAAAAAAATTTACAAGAATTTAAAAAAGAAATAAAACAAAAATAAAAAAAAATGTTATTACCTTTTACATGTTTTTTGAAATCCAAATTAAATAAGTCTTTATCTTCGTCTATATATTAGAAAATGCAATCTATATGATATAAAATTGTTACGTAATTGATCTATTTATGATTTAGTAAATCAAATGATTTACCAAATGTCTAAACAGACAATTTGTAAATATAGAAAGATGTTATATATATGTATATATAACATATATGTATATATAACATATATGTATATATAACATATATGTATATATAACATATATGTATATATAACATATATGTATATATAACATATATGTATACATATATATATATATATATTTATATTAAAACAAAAAAAAGAACCATTTGCTAAATTTATCTTTCTTTTTTTGTTTAATACTGTAAAGCTTGTTGAAAATTAAATTAAATTTATTACATAATAGAAAAGAAAAAAATAATGGAAACGAAAATGTTTCTTCTTCATTCTATTAACGCGATGAATTTTATAAAATTGCAATACAAACTATTTATATTTTATAAATCACATATTAAATTTGCCAATTCACTGTGTCAATGTTTCGTGTTATTCGATATAGAATTTAAGTATCTAACATCATTTTAATTGCAACTTCAACAAATTCACTTTTTTTTTTTTATGCACACAAGTATTATTAACTAAATGTATATAATCAAATAAACGTGAAAAGAATACTATAATATGTCAAATGCATAGCTATAACGTAATATACAAATAGTAATACATAAAATTAAAGAATAATAAACTAAAGTATGAAATGAAGTCAGTGACACAATTGAATCATTATAAACAAAAGCATATCAAGTAGATGACTATCGAATAATATTTAGGCATTAGCAGAAAAGTAAATTTCTAATACCATGAATAATGTATACAGTATCCCTAATATTACCTTTTTTTTCTCTCTCGATGATGTATATAATATCTCTAATATTAGAAAAACTTATTTCTACTTTTGACAATGGTCTAAATGAGCTTCACAATAATACGCATGCATTTTATATACATGTATCAATCTCAAATTGCATTTTTGTCAATAGTCATTTAATGTTCTACTTGGAAAATTCGTTATTCATAAATGAGTTTGCATAATATAAAGATTATTGTTACTTCTCATTCGATGCACTTGATGTTTCATCAGTAGTGGAAATAGTTTTTTGTTTATTATCAGTCTTTTTTATTTCAAAATGTCTTTTCCTATGTACTTTCATATTATCACGTCTATTAAACTTTCTTCCACATTCTGGACAAGCATGTGTCTTTTCACCATGTACATGACGATGCGCTGCAAGGTGACTAGCTTGTGCGAAAGTGGCTCCGCATTTTTGGCAAATGTGCTTTCTCAAGCCTTCATGTTTTAATAAGTGCTCGTTTAGGAATGCTTTTGATGCGTACCTATTATTGCAAACATTGCATATAAAGGGTTTTGGATTGGAGTGCTGCAGTACATGCGCTTTATATTTAGATGCTACTTTAAATGTTTTACTACAAATTTCACAGGTGTATGTTGTTGCATGTCTCGTTTTTATATGTTCATTTAACACTGACAAACTTGAATAAAGATTATAACAAAATCGACATCTAAAATTACGACGATTTTTTAAATGAACACTGGCAATATGACTAAGCAAACGCGTGCGATATGGAAATACCTTGCCACAGTACTCACAAGCCAGATTTTGTGGTGGTAAGTGTGATTTTCTATGAATTTGTAAGGACACTTTATGGTGATAACTTTGTTCACATTCCGTACAACTGTACGGTCGTATTCCTTTATGGACATTATCATGTTCAGTCAAATAAAATTTAGATTTAAATCTTTTTGGACATTTTGGACATTGTATTGGCCTGGGATTAGTATGCGAACATCTAATATGCTTCATTACATCAGATTTACAAACAAATTTAGCGTTGCAGAGAATACAAGTATATTGCTTAATTCCAAGGTGAGTTTTAACATGAACTGTGCATTTATCTTTACGTTCATAAAATTTTTTACAAAGTTTACAAACATATCCATTTTGATTGTCAGCCACAATGTGTTCAACATTATCGTCTACGCGTATTTCTTCCCCGTCAATCCTAAACAACTCTTCAGGATTTTGTGAATTTTCCAGTCTCTGTTCGAATTCAGTTAAGTCCTTTAACTTGATTGAATTATTTTTCGAATTCCCACTAATAATAGAACTAATTATACTATTTGCTTCTACACTGTTATGATTTTCAAGTAAGTCTACGATAGCAGTATCTACCAAACACGAGCCTTGATCTGGGAACACTTTTGCTCGTACTGTAGCTATACTATCACACATTTTCCTACACAATTCTACGGTAAAACTAATGTCTTCTGCATCATTATGGCGATTTCTTGATTCTTTTACAGAAACTTCTATGTTCGGTGAACCTGAGACGATAGTAAGGAGCTTGTTCAATGCTGTCGTTGGAATTTGAATAGTGTGAGAATCTTGTTGCTTTCCACTTTGCTTTTCAACGTTCTCATTTGTATTATTGCGACAGTTAATATTATTATCTGGAGAAACAGTATTATGACTTCTTAAACGATTTGCAATTGGAGTATTCAATTCATTATCTGCAGAATTCTGGTTAGTCATTACATCTGCACTTTGTCTACTTCTAAGCCAACGTGTATGAGAAACTTCAGGATGTTGAACAGTCTGTGATCCATCCACTTTCTGTTGACTATTATCTTCAATAGTTTGATCTTTGGAAGTGTCATCGCTATCCTTTAATGTGTGTTGATGACTTCTTAGATTTCTTTGCGACTTTGTATGATTTCTGACAACACGTTGATCTACTTCTTTTACAGTCTCGCTAGGCGAAGAATTAAGATTCTTGTCAATACTATTATTATTATTTGCTGATGTACTTGGTGCAGCATCTTCTTTCTTTACTTCGGCCTAGGAATAGATCGAATTAAACATAAATGGGTATCAGGAATCTAATCTAATACAATTTTTATTTTAACAACAATTTACTTTCATGCCTTCTTTTATAAGAACATGCTTGCTTGTGCATAAATAATTAAATAAAATATATGAAACATTCACAGTTATGTATTTTCAAATATCATTATCTTTTTTTTCATCTTATTAGCATACAATATATAGTCAAAAATTAACTTTGTTAAAAAAAAAAAAAAAAAAAAAAAAAAAAGAAAGCATGAAAAATTAATCTTATTTATAAACTCTTGTTTAAAATTCTTTATTTATTATAAAGAAAAATTAACTTTAATATATATATGTATATTATGCAGTTTTTTATTAAATAAAAAATATAAAACCTACATCATTAAACTTCCGATATTTTGCTCTAATGTAAGGCAGATAAACAAGATTATTTATTTTAGTTGCATCCTAAGAGAGCGGTAGAGCAATACATAAAATAAAATGCTCACTTACAATCTCTGTTAAGGATGGTAGATTGTATCGATCGCGTAACACTTGTTGGGTGCGTAGACACTCCTCTTGGAAGTCACAAACGAATTCGAGTTTGCCCAGACATTGAAGACAGATCGCCTTGGGCAGAGGATCCTTTTCATCTATCTGTGATTTAAACAAAATACCTAAGTACTAAGAACGTAATGCACTCTTGAGAAGGATCGTGTTTCTGAGTTCAAATTGACGAGTTTCATAATCAAGAAGAAAAAAAGAAAAAAAAGAAAAAAAAAAGAGAAAAAAAAAATAAGGATTTAAAAATACCTATATAATCGTGAAAAGGCAAGAAAATATGTAAGCCTGAACCCTACCGCTCTATAGATACAACATGATAGAAAAAAGAAAATACGATACCCATTATATGTTTAAACAATCAAATCTTATCTTAACATGATTACAATAAGATATACTTATACCTATATGTAACTAACATTTATATATCGCATATATAATTCTATTCTTTGATATATATATATATATATATATATGACTTAATACTAAAATTTATACAAGAGCCAATTTTTTCTATATAAATATTATTTATTTATTTATTCATTATTGTAGAATTTTAATACATAATGAATAAATTCAACAGAATTATAGTTAATAAAAATCATTTCGCTTTAATACATTGTTCTAAATATCATCAGCGAGATAAATAATGTATGAAGATACAACATTTGTGATTAATTATAATAACTTAAATTAGTATGCAACACACACACACATATATATATACACACACACACACACATCGAAAAACTTCTCACGTTTCCCTACTTTACGGCCATTTTTCTAGTCCCCTACCCTAAACCTCAAGGAGCAACGAGGGCCCGGACCCCATAGCTCACACCACGCACCGTTGCTCTTACCTTAAATATTACTTACCAAAATGTTGATCTTCGAATGTATTTTCAAGCCGAGTAACCTTTTCGTCCCTTCTTCTCCAAACACATCAATGTAAATGCTTTCACGTTGTCCACATAGTCTGCAAACCTGAGCTTCTTCTTCCTTCAACTCCATTTTTATTTATCTCTGAAGGCTGTCTGAATACGCTTCTGACTACTTAACTAGTAGAAAAACAACGCTAACTTTTTAATAGTATTAATTTCCCGATTATGCCGATCATCTGCTTTCTCCCTCTCTCTTTTCAATCTAATCCATTCCATAAAACATTTTTTCCAAATGTTTAAATGAAATATATAAGAAATAAATAAATAAAAAAAAAAAATTAAACTTGCAGTGTTAACGTTACCATTTATCTTCGCTCGACTACGGGGATGCGATCAACTCGACACAGTAGTCGTTTTGATTATCCCCACTATTCGCGTTATTCCCTCTTCCGAATACAAATTTCTACCAATGAGAGGTGATAAAATAATAAAGGAAAATTACTGATTATTCGATTGGTCAAATATATGTCGTGTATTCCTTTGTAGTAACCAATCACGAAACGCTAGAGGAAAAGATGACAGGCAAATCAATTGTATACATGACTATCAGTTTATTATTAATTATAATTATTATATATAACCGCTAAATATTTTATTAGTCAATTTATTATTAATTATAATTATTATATATAATCGTTAAATATAAGAATCAATTAAAATTGTTTTCAATACATATATATCATTGGAGTTGATTTTGATCAATTTCTATTGGCTTAGACGGGGAAAGAGGGAGTAAATTCTAAATATGATTTAATTTTTTAATTATTTGTTTGTACATATATACATCGCATTGATATATTTAATCAAGGAATAATAAAGAAATAAAAACATAATGTATTCACTTTTAAAGAGCCAAACAATAATAATTATCTTGTATTATATTTATTTTTATCAAATGTGATTGGCTACTGTGTTTCCATGGTAACGACTCAGTGCCGTAACAAAAGTTGTTTATAGACAGGGCACCTACAGTAAATCTAATAATGAATCGTATATATGTATAACATAGATGGCATAATCTACTTCCGTACATATGGACTAATATTTTCTACTTGATGATGAAAAAAAATACAATGAAATAAAACACTATTGTTGGAATTACTATTTAAATTAATTCAATCTAAAAAAGATAAGGTTGAGGCATTGTTATGAATTGACGTTTTTTACAATTTCAGAGTGATCAGCAGAAAATCAGTAAATAAAGTTACCTTATTGAAAATTGTTATTGAGATATTTTAAAATGCGTATATACATTCCCACATCGAAATCAATTTAACTGTCAGTTGAAATATTAATGTAAGTAAAACAATGTAGAAAATTTCATATGCAAACATAATTTCATCTGATACAATATAAACATTACACTATACATTTGTTTACAGATGATATGAATAGTGAGTACGGTTAATAAATTTATAACAACAAATAATTGTTCTGTTAAATAATTATTCTATGTATAAAAAAAAAAATAAAATGACACGAAAGAAAAATAATTTAACAATGTCCATGAAAAGGTCATTGAATCGTAAAACTACAATTGACGCAATAAAAAGACAAGCTTCATATGAAAGGTTAATAACATTAATTAAAGAAAGGTACTAAAAAACATATTATATTATGATACAAATTCTATGTAAAAGAAAATTATAATTCTCATATTTTTTTTACAGTGGAAAACGTCGAATCAAGAAAGCAAAACAATTTCAACAAAATGAAAAAGTATCAACATCTTCGTTGAATGACAGTGTAATCATTTTAAGTGACAATGAAAATGAACAAACTGAAAAGATGAAATATACTACTCAAGATAATAATACAAATGAAACTGTACATTCTACACTTGGACAACTTTTTAAATCTTTTCAATGCTTACGTAAATCTAATGAACATAACATTTCTAATAGAATTGTGAATAGCACAGAAAGTAATAAATCAAGAAGAAGTATCATAGAATGTTCGAGTCCTGATACGTCATGTTGTGTAGTTTCAGATTCAACAAATTTGAAATCTAAAGTTTTAAATACAAATTCTACTAATGAAAGTATGTAGATGAATAAAATCATCATATTATTATGACATCTTTTAATATATCTATACTTAAATAATATATCTAAACTTATATAGTTTAATATATCTTATTTTTTTTATTTCAGTATCTTCAAATAATAAATTAAATGAATCTGTCGATGATATTGTTGTAGTATGGTCATCCATAAACAATTCATCGACAAATAGATCTATATCAAATAAAACAGATATAGAAGGTATTTCAGATGAAGAAAATCAATCACGACTTTTTATGTTAGATTATGATGGAGATCCTGGCAATCTAACATGTTTAAAATCAGTTTCAGAAGAACATGATAAGGAAACAAATAATGATAACGATCTACTATTTAATAAACCTGGCTTACAGTTACCTCATTGTTCTAAACCAAACTTTTCTATTAATGTAGAACCTCAACAAAATATGAGGAGGATCAGTGCAAAATTTTATGGTACAGCATTTAATACTAAGCAAGTACAACTTGAACAAGTAAATGAAACAGACCAAAATAAATCTAAGAAATTAAGGGAAATAATTATCGATGGCTGTAACGTTGCGATGGCGTGAGTTGTATTAAATTTTATATTTAAGATATTTTAATAATGTTTACAAAAAGTTATTTTTATATTTTAGACACACGCATGGCAAATCATTCTCCGAAGCAGGATTAAAATTAGTAATAGATTATTTTCAACAGAGAGGACATTCTGTTAAAGCATTTGTACCTCAACATAAACGATCTCTCTCTCATCGACTTCTTGAAAAACTGTGGAAGGAAGGAACAGTTGTTTTTACACCAAGTAGAAGCATTGCTGGTAAAAATATTACTTCTTATGATGATCGGTAAGTTTTATAAGTAATTATGCATTTACATTTTCAATCTTAAAAATATATTGTCTAACTTTATTTATTGTATATAATATATCTGTTTAGGTTTATATTGGAGTATGCAACAATGTGCAAAGGCATCGTTGTTTCTTTAGATCAATTCAGAGATTTATACACAGAAAAGCCAGAATGGCGTGATACTATTGAAAATCGATTATTAGCACCAACTTTTGTAGGAAATTATGTTATGTTTCCTGATGATCCATTAGGAAGAGATGGTCCTACGTTAGCCCAATTTCTGAGACACGATTCATAACATTACTCTAAATTAAGAACTTCGTTACACATTGATCACACATTAAATATTTCAAAGAGTACATTTAATTTGATAGTTACTATAATTTTTTAAGTGATTTTTTTTTTGTATCATTATTTTCTTATAAGTCCTATGAGTTGAGTAGATATAGATGTGAGCACATCTATATATATAATGAAAGAAAAAAAAAAAAAAAAAAGATAAAAGATTAAAAAAAATTATACAAGCACCTAATTTGTGTAAATGAATATAAATGTTTTACAATGCTTTGATTTTTTATATAAATTAAATTATGTTATATATATATACATATATATAATATAAAAGGAAATATAGCAAATGAAAAAGGAAGTTTGGCAAGTTTAAATAATTATACAACAAAAATGGGATCTATTGTTTTTTATATCACATAAAAGAAGTTACTCGCTATAACAAAATACACTTCGTGTTAAATTTCTATAAGTCGAAAAACCATAAGACAAGTATATAAAAAAAAATATTTCTATAATCATATATAATATATAAATGTATATTTTTTTATTTCATATTCAAATATCCATTAAATGGTTTTTCGAGTTATAAAAGTTCAAGTAACAGAAATTTAACCATGTATATATACATATACATACTTATTATTATACTATATTATACAATTGTATATATATGCGTATAGAATTTATTTATATAATAATAAATTAAATAAGTAGCTCTAATACAAATACAAAATATTAATTCTACTATGATGTTGGGCAATCTTAAATCATAATTTTAATAGCCTACATCATATGATATAATTATAATTAGGATTTATTCCATGTAGGTATCGAGCACCACTTACGAGATTTACGAACAAAAT
Organism: Vespa mandarinia; assembly: GCF_050613455.1. Classification (NCBI taxonomy): domain Eukaryota; kingdom Metazoa; phylum Arthropoda; class Insecta; order Hymenoptera; family Vespidae; genus Vespa; species Vespa mandarinia. The sequence continues at coordinate 17,712,013 of NC_140811.1, forward strand.
CCATACTTTCTTGTGCAGTTTCACGTGCTAATCGTTGCATCATGTTTTCATCCTTTACATTTTGATGTGCATTCGACAAAACAGCTTCATGTTCAAAAGCTGAGCTAACAGCTGAAACGAAAAATATTTTGCTTTTTATTTTATATATTATATTTTCTAATAACAAGTTTGTACTTTTACAAATATTATATGTGTGATATGTCACAATCTTACTCGAATTGGCAAATAATTTTTTTAACACATATTCGTCATCGGAAACTTCGGTAGATTCTTCTACATGTGATTTAATTAAACGTCGTCCAATCAAATAAGATACATGCTCGCCTTCGAACAAAGCAGAAATATTATGCTTTTCTGTACGTGATTTCTTTTTTCTCTGTTGTTGATTTTTGTTGTTAGGTTTATCATGCAATTTTATTTCATTAATATTGTCAGTAAAAAACTCAGTTGTCATTTCTGATTTTAATCGACTAACTTCTGAAATACTATGATCTTCTGTATTATCCAAACTTGCATCAGGCAAAACTGTTTGTTCTTTATTCATTAATTTTTCTTCTAAATGGTTTTTTTTGGAAATTGAATTTGTATTAGGACTCTGATCAGTTTTAAGATCATCCATTTCAGTATTTGTATCATAACTTTGTTTCATGTTATTGTATCGAGTATTTAAAATATTATTGTTACTAATATTGTTATTACTATGATTAGACGAAACGTTAGTTACATTCAAATTTACATTAATGGGATGAACTTCGGATGCAGTTAGATTATTTTCATTGTTATGTAAATTATTAATTTTCGTTTTATCAGGAATCTTGATATTATCCTCTGGATCGACACGTGAATCATCCATTTTTTTTTCAAGATCCTTTGTAATCATCTGCTTACTTATGTTTTTACTAAGGGTGGAAGCCAATTTCTTCATTTTTTTAATTTTATTAGAAGAAAATTTTAACGAATTAGGTGTTAATTTAGAATCTTTAAACAATCGATCTGATTCAGAAGATTCCCCATTTATAGGTTCATTGAGATTAAATAGTTCCGCTAAATCTGTCGTTTTAAAAATTTTCCTCTGTCTTGGATCATCCAAAACCTTATTCGAAAGCAATAATTTAAAAATTTGCCTATGGTATATCTGTAACATAAAAGAGTTTTTTTATTATTATTATTATAAAAAAAAAAAAAAGCAAATTTTGTATTACCTTTTCTTCGATTGTACCAGCAGTAATAAGTCTGTAAATAGTAACATTTTTATTTTGACCAATTCTCCAAGCACGTTCTCTTGCTTGTGCATCAGTTGCAGGATTCCAATCAGGATCATAAATAACTACACGATTTGCTCCAGTTAAATTCACACCTAATCCTCCTACACGTGTCGTTAGTAGAAATATAAAATATGAGGTATTCTTTAAACATGAAAAAAATAATGTTATTTATATTATTATCAACATCGAATATAAGAAAGAGAGAGAGAAAGAGAGAAAGAAAAAGAGAGAAACAAAGATAGAATGAATTATTTTACTTACATTATTAAAAGTATAAATTGTTTCTTGACGTTGTGACATAGGTGTAGTACCATCCATTCTTAAATAAGAATGATTCTCTCGTTGTAATAAAGATTCTAAAATATGCATCATCTGTAAAATAAATGTATTATTCTGTATAAAAATTTTCTTGTTAGATTTTTACTAATAATAAAAAATATAATATATAAAGAATTAAAACGCATACAAACCTGCCTTCCTTGAGTGAATAACAATACTCTATGTCCTTGCTTTTTCCATATTTTAAGTAAAGACTGTACTACAACCATTTTTCCTGCACGTTTCCAGTACCCAAATTTGTCTAAATCTTCTGACAAATCGATATCTTCATCCGAATCCTACATATGTTTTAATGGACATATTCATGGTAACAATTTTACAAACTTCATATAATCATTTACTTATAATCTTACCATTGGATTTGTATAAAGGTATAAATCTGGATGATTGCATATTTTCCTAAGAGCAGACAAGGCTATCAACAAACGAGCTCTGTATCTCCCAGTTTCTTGAAGAGAATTTTTTTCGTGTAAAACAAACGATACATCTTCTGATAATAAATGTTCTTTATATAATTTTCTTTGCTCGTCTGTTAAACTACAAAATAATACCTGGAACATAAATAAAAATAATAATTTAATACTGATATAATTATCTAACATAAATATAATAAATATACCTGTTCATTTTTTTCTGGCAAGTTAAGATAACGTTTTACATCAGCTTTAGTTCTTCTAAGTAAATAAGGTGTAATAGCTTCCTTAAGCATAGTGGCTATTTGTAAAGCTGTAGCTTGTTGAAGAGATGTAGCATTGGCATAACCACCCCGAGTTATAGGAGCAGCACAATGCTCTAAAAATGCAGGTAATGTGCCCAACTTACCGGGCAAAATAAAGTCGAATAAAGACCACAATTCTTTCAATGAATTTTGCATCGGACTACCAGTTAATAATATGCGATGTGGAGTAGAAAATTCTTTTACTGCTTTACTTATCTATAAAAATTAAATTTAATAATTTCTTTTTTTTTTTTCTTTTGCATAATAATGTCGACATAACTACATATTCACCTTTGCTTGAGGATTTCTTATTTTATGCCCTTCATCAAGAATAACATAATGCCACTGAGTATTTGTGAGTAAATCTTTGTGTTTAAGCATACCTGAATATGACGTTATTAGTATACCACCAGTTTCTAAAGAATTTATTAAATTCTCGGGATTCACTAAGGATAAATAAAAGAATATTGTTACATTGAAAAATGTACAGCACATACAAACACACACACACATGCATACATACACATTTATATTTATAATATTCTTTATATTTTAAAATGCTTGCCATCATACGTTCCACATTGGTGTAATACAGCAACTCTTAAAATAGGCCACCAGTCATGAAAATGTTTTACCCACTGCTCCATCAAAGTTGCTGGACAAATAATTAATGTTGGTCCCAATCCTCTAAATCTACACATTAAAATAAACATAAATTATCATTAAATAAAATGTTATTTATAAATTTTATGTAAATTTTTACCTTCCACCATCAGAAAGTAATTCACTGCAATCCAAACCAGCTAGAAATGAAATAACTTGTATTGTTTTGCCCAATCCCATTTCATCTCCTAATAGACCACCTAAATTATGATTATGAAGTTCCCATAACCATTGGACTGAGACTTTCTGATATCTATAAAAAAATTTAATAAATTATATTTATTAACCTCTACAAATACTTCTACTGTAAATTATTATATTTTTGATATTTTATATACCTATATAATCTTTTCCAAATAGACTGAGGTACTTTAAATAGATTATCCACCATATGTACAGGTTCATCTTTCATATTCTTATTCTTTTTTATTCTTGATAGATAAATCTGTTCATCTCCATCATCTAATACTAAAAATATAAATCGTATAAAAAGAAAAATAAATAAAAAATGTATCATTTATATTCGTCATACATACTTTTCTTTGTACTAATACATTTGGGCTTTGAATTACTACGTTTCTTCTTAGAAGTATATCTTCTTTGTTCCATATCTAAATGATAACATATTACAGATAATTTTATTGATCTTTTTATTATAATTAATAATTTATAAGTTTCATTTATAAATATATATATATATATAGAAAACTTACCAGAATCTCCTTCATCATCGCTAGGAAAATATTCGCTTTCAGAATGATTTAGCTCACCATCAGACGTTGTATTATCTTTAATGTCACATTTGATAGATATACATTTTTTCTCGCTTGTATTAGAAGTACTAGCTAAATTTTTAATAGCATTTGTTTTTATTTGACTTGAACAACATTTAGAATTATTATTCCTTGACTTAAATGGTTTATTAGTTTCTATTTTCATTCTTTTATTTGGTATTGAATTATTTTCATCGTTATTTAATGATCTTGATGCTTTCTTCAAATGCTTTTTTTGTTTGGTAAGTTCGGCTTGTCTTTGAAAATACGTTTGAAGATCAAACAAATTCGATAATTTATCAAGTGTCCTAGAAATATATAAAAAAAATTCATTTTTATTATATTATGTCTTATTAGATATCATTGATATAAAAATTTTATTTACCCTTCTCGAGCATTTATTTCATGTTTCTCAATTGCTTGAAATGGTGTAATTTCCCCAGTCTTAACTTGATCTTGTAATGACTTATCATCACTATTACTATTAGTAATAGCTATTCTAATATTATCTTGAAATTTGGATTGACCTGAATGTAAATCAGATAATTCTTTTAATTTTTTTGATGCTTCTTGAAAAATACTTTCTTCACTTCTCACTGATATAATCTATAAAAATGAAATAAAAATACTTTGATGTTTCAAAAACAACGTACGTTTAATTACATGATTATCACAAAATCATGAATTCAAATATGATACGTATAAATCTTTACGTGATATAAATCACTATTTGAATATAAATATATATATATATATAAACGTAAGTATAAAGTATTGAATATAATAAAAATTAAAAACGTTTAATTTATAATTTATTAAATGATAAATTTAACCTTAGCCGATGAATTAATATCCAAGTCTTGTGTAGTTTCATTCTGCATTTCCTTTTCATTAAGTTTTTTTATTAGTACGTGACAATTTTCCATAGTTCAGTGCATAGGAACGATAGATTCTAATGGAATAAATAGTAAAGAAAAGCCTATAATTTTTTTTTTATTGAATACTATTTCAAAATTTGAAGTAAGTAGTGAAGTAGGGACTCGTATGAAATTTTTTATATATATATATATATATAATATATATATATAACGGTCTTGTAAATATACATACATATATAAATATAAATACAACTGCACTTTGTATTTTTGCTTTTATATTAATATTCCTAAAAATATTCTCAAAGTACAATAAATGCGATGTGACTGTCACGATTTTAATAAATTCGCTTACATGTTCGTTTAAGATAGTTCATTGTCTCTGGTTTTACAATGGTTTAAATCAACGATGAGAACATGCGTAATTCGTAACTGATTTTGATGAACAAGATATCATTTTAAAGATGAAAGTTTAATCTAGGATTCTGCTTTTACGAATTTTTGAGAAAGCTTTATTTTCTTTGAAAAAAAATCATGTTAAGAAATGATATTTTTTTCGAGAATAATTTATTCACGAATATAAAGCTTTTTAAAAAATTATAAAAAGCGGAATCTTAGATTAAATCTTTGTCTTTAAAATAAGATATTTTTCATTAAGACTGGTCAAGAATTATGTATTTTCTCATTGTTTCCATAAATGCTGTTTTCGACATTTTTCGCAAAGAAAAAATTTTGTATAGTGGCGCCCTTCGAAATCAGCGGCAAAAGAGAAAAAGCTCGTATCTCAGTAGTGATTTTCATATACACGTTTGAACGGTGTATGCTTTGTTCTGTGAAATAAACAATCTATTCCATTTTCTATTCTATATTTTAATATATTCCAAATGCAAAGAAATAGACTTCACGCTGTTCGTTCATGTCAATGGATTTGAGTTTCTAAAATATTGTTAAATTTTGGAAAAATTTATAATTCCTTTTGGATTTTATTGATTAAAAATATAGAAATTCTACAAACAATTTATAGCGCATTACAAGCGTTGAATTACATTCATAATTTAAGAGTCGCGTAGGTTCTCTCAAGACTGGGAAAGATTTCATTGTTTTTTTTTTCTTTGTTATATCGATGTAAATAAAAATAATCAACTAATTTATTTTTTTTTCTCATTTGATAGTTTAAAAATAATAGTATTACTGCTGTATCAGACCTTTTATATTTATTTCCTACTTTCATAGTTGACTTGAGTTTATCGATGTTCTGTGTTAGATAGAACACAGTAGCGGTATAATTTGGTCTAATGACAAATGCATATAAAATATATACATTCGTCGATTATTTTTTCAACAATTATAATTAGTAAATATACACTTATACATTATACACTATTTTTATAAAGATCAAGTTCCATATTATTAACGAGATCTTTCTCCTAGCGTTATTTTTTTTTTTTATAATTTCTTCCATAGTTGAAAGTCCACTTTATATTATTACTATAATTACTATTATTATTATAATAATAATAATATATAATATAACAATATAATCGGTATATATATATACTAATTATTTTTAAACGAAACATTCCATTAAATTTTGTCAATTATATTTATTATTTTGTATGCATTTGAAACAAATGCATACTGACACCTTGATCACTGTAAGACCAACATTACTAACAAAAATTATATACATATAAAAATGGCGTTTTCGAAACCAAAGGAAATGATATTAAATTTCGCAAGTGTATATTTTCAATACCTTTACAGTAATCCGATTAAAACAAAAGCAATTTCCAGGTAATTTTATGTATATACATATATATATATATATATATATGTGTGTGTGTACATATATACACAATGTCGCAAAGTATGGTTATATCTTAGTTTTATGTTGTACAAAAATTTTTATAAAAATATTCTTTTGTAGCTGCATTATTAATGTTTTGGGAAACTTAATACACCAGAAGTTAACTGGCGGGAAATCTATAGATGAAGATAGACTTATTGCATTTGGTCTTTTTGGGTAATTTATATATAATTAATATTATATATATATACTATATATATACATATAATATATACATAGTATATATATAAAATATATATATATATATATTTCACATTTTTTTTAAATATCTAAGACATATATAATAATATGTTACAGATTGTTATTAGGAGGTTCTGTACCACATTACTTTTATTTATACACACATTCCTTGAGAAAATATCCATTGACTTTGCTTTTGATAGAAAGATTGGTTTATACACCTTGTTTCCAAGCACTAACGTTATACATACTTGCTCGATTAGAGGTAAATTTGATTGACTGATGAACATAATTTCTGAAGAATGATTTTAATATATAATATTATTATTACCAGGGTAAATCTCACAAAGCCTCTAAAGAACAATTACAAAAGCTTTACTGGCCCGTTCTTCTAGCTAATCTCAAATATTTAACTATATTTCAATTTATCAATGTAAAATATGTTCCTTCAGTGGTACGTATATAAAATTTTAAATTTAATATTTTTTTATGCTATACTTTAATAATCTTTTTTATTTCTTTTTTTATTTCATTTTAGTTACGCACATTAATATTAGATATAATCAGTTTTATATGGTCGATTTATCTCACTAATGAATGCAAAAAATCAACTGTTACTGATAAGAAATCAAAGAAATAATATCTTAATATAATGTTATTGATTTCAATTGGTACGTATTAAAAAAATGAAATAAACGAAACAAAAGTAACACACACATATATATATATATAGGTTTATATGAATTATATAATAAAAATGTAAAGATTGTTTAAATTAATATTTGGGATGTATTTCATGAAATATATTGTATAAAGTTGTTTGCAAATAAATGTGGTTATTGGTGTAATTAATAAACGGCTCTAATGTTCAAGCTTTGATTTAATCACACAACAACAATACAGAATATGTTACAGGAATGATCAGGTATTATCAGACACACACACACAGATATATATACATATATATATATATCTGTTTTCTTTTAATGATAATAACAGTTGATCAGTTAAATTGTAAACAGCAAATATTGCTGTCAAAAGCTAGTGGTGTACTTTAAGATAATGAGAGAAATTTGAACCTATCTATTTTTATTTTGATCCTTAAAGGAAGCATATGTTCATAATAAGTAGAAAAGTTTTAATGGTATATAATTAACTATATATGAGATCCAAATTAAGCAACAAAAAATGGTATAGGTAAAAAGATATTAAATATGAAATACTTTAAAGGCTTAAAAGAATAATCAATAGATAATATAAATATATATGGTAATGATCACCACTGCGATTGACAAATATATTTGATAAGTTGTATCAGTCATTACAATGAACTAATGTTATTTAGGACTGTGTAAAGTACTTTTTATAACTGTTTTCAGAAAAAAATGTTGTAGGACACAAATCAATTTTTTGTACTATTTACCACATTAGATTAGAAAAAGAAAATTTCTGTATAAAACTGTGGTAGAACAATAGATATAATAATTAGAAAGAGATCTTAAATATTTTAAATGTTTGTAATAGTACTTTATTCAGCCCTAACATTATACAGGTCTCTTCTATTTATAAATAATGTAGATTTTCCAAACATGTTTTTTTCAACCTTATATATACATCTTTAAGACTTAACTCTTGAATAAATAAGACTAGAGTCTAGTTATGTCTTTTGGTACGCTGCCCGGTCTTATGACCAAATAACATTTATGACTTATTTATATATAGGTAAGTGGAATATTGCAAACAAATATTCATTGCTATAATTCCCTCTGTACTTTGTCGAATATTTACCATGGACAAAGCATTACATATATATATATATATATATATATATATATATATATATATATATAAAATTTAATAATTAAATATTATTTAATGCAAAAATATATATAAATAATAAATAAATAAATAAATAAATAAATAAATAAATAATAAATTAATAAATAATAAATATATAAATAAATAAATAAGTGAATACTATTATATATTTATAAAAAGTAATTTATACTGAATACAATAGAACTGAAATAATCTTCCTAAAGAATAGGCACATCTATTTATACAAGTAATGGCAGGAAAACATTGCACAGGAAAAGTGACTTACGATCATTTTTCAAATAAGTTGAACTTTAAGAACATTATTTCTCACTAGAAACACATAAAATTTGACTAGCACGTGTTTGTATAACAAACAACTTTACACAATCAAGTAATTACTAAAATGTACATACGTAGTATTATCAGTTAAAATGGAGAATTGTTTGTTTTTTCTTTAGAAATAATAAATATTAAATCATTATATAAATTCTTAGAGTAAAGATGTTCAGTATCAATGATATAATCTCCTATTCTTATATTGCTTATACAATGTTAAAGTTTATGGTGTTAGGACACACATCGTTTCTTTTCTTTTCTTTTTCTTTTTTTTTTCTTTTTTTTTTTTAGAAAGATTCCATTAGTTCAAATCTAAAGGATGTAACTTAAACACTTTTCTTTTTTTATAAAAGTCCCATAAGTTACACATATTACCATTATTATTAAAATATCATCTTTCCAAACGTTATTTAATACGTTTTCGAGAATAAATTATAATAAAATAAATATTATATTAACTTAACTTTAGTTTACTATACAAAGTGCTTTATAGTATTGTTCTCCCAAAATGCATGCATCGTATCGACTACAAATATGATCTATAATCTCTTTTTTTGGAAAGAGGATCGATTATCCGGAAGGGGAATAATACTAATATACTTAAGTTCATAATATTTAAGAGATGAGAGCAACCATCAATGAGTATTATCGAGTTAGAAGATTTAAAGGAGAGCAAATTTGTTCGTAAAGAATTTATGAAGAATTAAAACTATATCTATCAAATTTGGAATGAAATATGTAATAAACTATAGATAATCTCTTAGGTATGTGCTATTATAAACAAACAAATGAACTTATTCCAAATTTGATATAATAGAAAGGAACATCATGTTCTCTTTTAAGGACAATTCGATTAATACGTTTCAACGTGTGTAAGATGGACTTCGACTCGGAGAGCAGCTTGATCGATGACTCTGACTCGACCAGTTACTGTGTCTACTGCTCTCTGAACTACTTGGTGATGAAGGCGGCGTTGGAGTTGGTCGATGATATGGAATCGGTCGTTTCCTGGCACTAAAATTAATGAGTGTAAGTATCATGATAAAAAGGAGGTCGTATATAGCTCCAATATGAATTCTGAATGAAACTGAATTATATTTGTTATATATATAGATATATATATCAATTGTTATATCATAAAAATGTTCACGATAAATTATATCTAATGGTCAATTAATATAAATGAAATATCATTTAATAGTTCTTGATAATATATCGTATTAATACATATTACTTTGTTAACGTAGTCAGATATATATGTTTCAATATTTAATCGTAATTATTATTTCAATCAAATTGTTTTTTGCGAGCATGCTTATGAAACGACGTCATGCAAATTGCAAAAGTGAATCATGCAAAAGAAAAATGTGTTACTTACCTTGCAAAAATTATAACTATATATATATTTTTTTTTCTACTTATAAACACAGTGAAAATATAATTGGACTAAAAAAAGAAGCTCTTAGACTAAAATAAATGAATATTTTATTTTTATGTGATCGACTTTAAAATAAAATAAAAAGAATCAAATTCTACTGTAAATATTTAAATTTACAATAACTTATAAGAAAATACACACATGCTACATCTACATAACATTTATAAGTCAATAATGAGTATATATAGATATATATAAAGAAAAATTAACGAAATTATGATAATTTAGTTTAAAAAAAAAAAAATTTATATATGCGAATACTGGGACACTTTGTTGATTTAGTCTAACTTCGTTCGACAATAGACATTGTATGAATGAGGAGACAAAATGTGCTCGACATCAAAACTATTTAAATTCATAGAGAAACAACTCCATTTACACTTATTTTAAAAGCGGTATTAAATAAACAATTCAATATATTTTTGTTTTGCATTATAATCAAGTTAAGCTATGCGAATTCTCAAATATATATATATCATTATTATACTGTTCCAATAATTGTGAACTCTGAATGAAATCACATAATAAGTTTTTTTCTGTCGTAAAGAAAAAAGACTAATATGAAATTATTGCTATGTCAACTGTGTAGTAAAGTAACAAATGTCTGAGTGTAGCCATAGTTTTATCTTCTATGCCTGCCCCTCGATCTGTCCCTGTTTGACATAACAAACACAAAATAGTATTAGAGAATTACCTAATGTATAATAACTTAATAAAAATATTTATAAGAGAGAGAGAGAGAAAGAGAGAGAGAGAGAGAGAGAGAGAGAAAGAGAGAAAGAAGAGATTAGCAAAGAATTGTAGACAAAAATTTCGCTTTTATTCCCTTGACATATTTTCAGGATTTCTATTTTATTTCTCAAATACAATATTTGCTAATTAATACAATGTAGTAAAATGTTTTAAAAGAAATTTCGAATTCAAAAGACTGAGATAATGATAAAACGGAGGGGTAGGAAAAAATAAAAAATAAAAAATAAAAATAAAAATTAAAATAAATAAAATAAAATCTAAATAATAAGCAATATACTCTACAAGAATTGATGAAAAGGGATATTACAGATTTACCTTGGTGCATTTTGTGTGTAAACATATTGCTATAATAAAAGAATTTTTCTAATTACACGATTTACCTTGTAATACGACGTCTATCAAGAAAACTAGGCGAACCATGACGACGTGGTATAGACGGTGAACGGGATCTACTAGAACCCGAACTGCTGGAAGTTGAGCGCGAGGATCTACTAGAAACGCTGCTGGTTGATCGTGTAGAACTTGAAAAACTGCGACGACTATGCCTTGCCGAACTAAACATAATTTGTTTATATCAATTACACACATACACATACACATACACATACACATACACATACACATACGCACACGCACACACGCACACACGCATAGGCATATCAGAAAATATAGAAAAATATATCAATGTAAATATCGAAAGATCCATACCTGACAGAAGAACGAGAAGTACTTCTACTTCTACTTCGTTTTTCTTTCTCTCTTGACATCCTAGAGGCCGATCTAGATCGACTTCTTGATTTTTTTGATAACGAACGACTCCTGCATTTCTTTGAGGCTGAACGACTTCTCGATTTTTTGGACAAAGAACGACTTCTTGATTTTTTAGTTACCGAACAACTTCTAGATTCCTTCGACAGAGATCTACTTCTGGATTTTTTCGATAAAGAACAACTTCTAGATCTTTTTGACAACGATATGCTTCTACTTCTAGATCTTGACTTTCCAGGGGATTGAGAAGGTGACTTCTTCGATCTTGATGCGGATCTCGATGGAGAGTGTTTTGATCCAGAGGAAGATCTTGACCTTGATATTCTTTTCGAATGTGCTTGAAGAGAATTCGGTGATTTCTTTGATCTAGACCCAGATCTCGATGGCCTATGCTTTGGAGATACTGATTTTTTGCTACGAGCACGCGAACGCGATCTATTTCTGGATAAAGATCTTGAACGATGTCTCGGTGATCTGGAAGACTTCTTTTCCAAAGATAATGACCTTGTGTATGATCTTGACGGGGATCTGGAATATGATTTCTCTCTTAAAGAATGTTTCCTAGGTATTGGAGAATTTCTTTTAGATGTACTTGGAGATCGAGATCTTGTGTCGGATTTGTTAATAGTGTCACTTGGTAAAGATGGTGGTGACTCACTTGGAGATCTTAACTTTATTATAACATCTTTGTGAGAAGTCGCGATAGGTGGTGAATGCGTCAAAGAATTACTTTTTGGAGAAGGTTTCTGGACAATTATTGGAGAACTCCTTTTAGAATTACTAGGACCCGAAGAGAACTGTTTTGTTGTTATTGTTGTTGTTGTTGTTGTTGTCGCTGTTGTTGGTGTTGTTATTATTGTTGTTACAATTGCCGACATAACAGGTGACTTTGGACTAGTTTTATCCAATAGTGTTTGCGACAAGAGAGGTGGTGATTCGCTAGGCGATCGAATTTTTATAGCAGCTTCTTCACGAGTCAATGGTAATGCTGGTGAAGGTGATCGACTGGAAACTGGTGACTGTACAGGAAGTAACCGTACAGGTGATATTAATTTTTCTTTGGAAGAAGAAGAAGAATTTGTTGGGTCTTCCGTTAGTTTTGGTGGTTCCACCGGTAATGCTATATCGAAAACCGATTCTTCTTTCTTTTCTAATTTAACTTTTACAGGACTTATTACCTTTTTCCCTAATGTTTCTCTAGCCTTCGCAGCTAATCCACTTTGCAAACGTTTCAACGTGTTCAATTCCTTAATTTTTTCCTCATCTTCTTGTTTCGGTTCATCGTCCGCTATATCACCCTCATCTTCACTAGAAGATCTCAAACTTACTCGCGGTGTAATCATTTGTATTTTTCTACCTTTCGATATTGATCGAGATTTTTGTCTAACAACATCCCGATCTCTTTTTTGTTCTCGCTTTTTCTTATCTTCTAATATATCCTTATAACGTTCCGGGTTTTTCCGTACTGGTGAATAACTCAAAGACGATCGTCTAGATCTACTCTTGGATCTAGTACGGCTTCTACGACGTTCCTGCGATTTATCTCTCCTTTCTTTTGGTCTTCTTGGAGATCTAGATCTTTTACGAGAATCTGATCTCCTACGTCTATGTATAGGAGAAAGTCTACGTCTTGATCCATAACGATCATATCTTGAACGACTTCTACTTCTTGAAATAGAAAATCTATTGTAACGTCGCGGTGATCTTGAAATCCTTCTTCTTCTTGGAGAAGATGTTACGCGTCGTGATCTCGAATATCTTCTTGGAGATCTTCCTCTGTCTGCTCTACCTCTGGATGGAGATCTATGACGTCTAGGTGGTGGGGTTTTATGTGTAATCGGTGGTGACTTGTCCCTTTTATCTATAATAGTAGTTTTCTTTGTGGCTGATTCCTTTTTCTTTATAGGTGGTGTTTCATTGCGAGATGATCTTTCTACTGCTTTTTTTGGAGATCTATTTACTCGATATTCTTTTGTAACATTTTCACCGTCATCAAACGTATTCTTCTCTACAACAACTTTATCATATTTCGTTCTTTTCTTTGGCCTCTCTGGAGAACTAAAATATATTTCAAGTAACATAATAAACTCTATGAAATGCGTGAAAGAAATTGATAAAAATACTAATAAAAATTATTTCATTTACTTGTCTGTAGAGCTATCCGTTGATTGATGTTTCCTCTTTAGCGCTGCTTTTTTCTTCTATAAGAAAATAAATTTTATATTAATGAAAATTATTAAAGTAACTATCTTACATCAATCATGCAAACTGCTCATTCTGTGGAATCTGCTTATTCCTATTATGTCTTTAATATTTTTTTTTTATCATTGACTTAATGTTATTCTCTTTCCTAGGTTTTTTTTCCTTTTTTTTACTTTTAATAGATTAACTTGGAACATCGATAATAATACATTAACGATACTGAATCAAAAGCTAATAATAGCTTAAACGAAAATTAACATATACAAATATATATATATATATATATATATATATATATATATATATATTTGTGCACAAATATATACATATATGCACACATATATCTCTTATAACAAGAGTAGTTATTCAAGAATAAGCAATTTCCTAAACTAAATTATTGCATAATAAGATAGTGCTTGTTACAAAACGAATATGTGAAATATACAACAATCATAAAAATTCGTACAAATTCGTACAAATAATAAATTTGTAATACGTATAATACACGAGTAGCGGCATATCTGGTACTCACTTAGGGAATGTATCCTGTCAAATGGCGCTGATAATTACAAACATACCGAGATTTATACTTAGAAATAATGACTGTTAACTTGAAAAATCAGATAAAATGTTAAGATAATTAAATAGAGCGAATTTCGTATATTTTGTTTCGAAAATAAATATAAACATAAAGATGTGGATAGTTTAATGTGAATTCGCAACTAATTCAATATAACAAACTAAAATGTTGCATGCTGTGGCATTACATGCTTCACCTTTCTGCGTTTGCTCGTTTATCGTGTATCCGTATTCATGCGTGCGTTATAGAAAAAGAGCAGGGGAAATTTTGCACATACTATTTTTTTTGTTTTTTTTTTTGTTTTTGTTTTTAACGTTACAACATAATTTCTTACCTCAGATTTTTCTTTTCCTTCAACTTTGTTTTTCTTTTTTTTCTTCTTTTTCTTCTTTTTTGATTCAGCTTCAGACGAACTAAGGAACACAATATTAAATATTTTTTCATTATTACAAATTCCCATGTGAAAATTTATATTTTGTTTAATATTAATTAGAGATATTATAAATTTAATCTTATATATAATAATTACCAGCTCTCTTCGGTATCATCGCTGGATTCACTGTCAGATGAACTGGCCTCTACCTTTTTGTGCTTTTTCTCCTTTTTCTTTTTCTTAGCTTTTTCTTTCTTCTTGGACGTCCTTGGAGATTCGGACCTATGAAATTCGTATTGCATTAGACCAAAGATTCTCCAAAGATAATTGTTATGAATTTTTAAAAATGATATTTATATTTATTAATTCTTGCAGTGGGCGTCTTCCTGTCGACAAGTGCATACCTTGTGCTGACAATAAAGAAAGCCTTTGTAGTATATATATACTTGTGTGTCAAACGAGTATTTCATTTTAACTGCATAAGCTATCTCACGCTTAATGCTTTTAACCATATGTAACAGCGAATAGCTTTGTTTTAATAATCGAGAGAACACATTGCCAATAAAATTTCACACAGAAAATTCTTTGAGTATTGAGTTATAGTCCCAAATTGAAAAATAAAATCGAACTTACGTAGCTTTGGTAGTGCAGTGTATAATAATATCTTTCATAAATTATTTCAGCAAAGATTAATATATCACTGCAATTCCAAGTGAAAAACAAATAAAAGACGTAAAACAACGATAAATGCACAGGTGAAAGTCACAATGTTCCGGCTATAGCTAACGAATTGACTACATAAGTATCTTTTGTTTTTTTTCTTTTTTTTTTTTTTTTTTTTTTTTTGTATTTTTTATTTTGAAAGATTTAGTTTTTTCATTGCTTCTTTTAAAACATTAAAAAAAAAAGCTATAAATAATTACAAATTTGAAATTCTTCTCCTCTTTATAGAAAACTAAATCTTTCAAAAAGTTACAAAAGACAAGTATACAAAGTATGAGGAGTATTGATATAATATGGGATTAGCATTACCTTGATAACCATCGATAGGGACGGACTTGTCAGAAAAAAATAGAGAGATGACATTAACAACAAGCTTTATCGATAACAACAACAAAGATAGAAATGCATGAATGTACGCAACATAATGTGCGTTATATTAAACCTGTGCTTAGTGTTGTACGCCAGGTAAATGTTTGCCAATGATATTTGAATGATATTGTTTTGATCATCATTAATTGAAATCAACGAACAATAAGAGAAAATATTGTTATTGATTGGAAAACATGAATAAAGAAAATGCAACAAACATTTACCTCTAAGAAAAATTGCAATAAATGGAAATATTAATAATAGTTAATCGCGCCTACATTTATAAAGGACCTAAATACTCAATGAAAATATAATAAATTTAACAATTTATTTCGCGGTAAATAGCATATTATCTATTAAAATATTTCTTTTTTCTTTTCTTTTCTTTGCTTTTTTTTTTTTTGGTTCTGTAAATGTACGCGACGTCCATACTTACCTACTAAGCCTACTAGATAGGCATTCAGTCCTCCTTAGTTCTGTTTGAAACAGAGAAAGTTGTATGGGGCATGAAATAGTAGGCGAGTAATGATTCAGTATCCGATAAGTAGACGTGTAATAAGCAAATGAACGAGTGGAGTTGCGATAAATGAATAATTAATTAAGGAAAAATGGGGAACTACAGGAAGATGGATTGTGCAGTCTTGGAGCCTCGACTCGTATATGCCATCGCGTTGATATTACAAAGAAGATCAAAAGCTTTTTTTTTATATTTTTCGTTACGATTAATTAACGACGGCATAGTTTCAATATATAATCCAATAAATTTATTTGCATGTGTGTGTGTATATATATAAACATATATGAACAGATATATTCTTTCACTCCTCCTCCTCTCTCTCTCTTTTTCTGTTCCCTCACATGCATATATATATATATGTATATACGCACAATATATGTATATATATATATATATAGACACACACAACATGTATAGATATGTATGTACATATCTAATTATAAAACATAGCAAAAATCCGAGTCCAGTCTCCATTGACCTCTGCACAGTTCATTATTTTATACCTTTCTTTTTTATGCTTCTTTCCCTTTTTCTTCTTGGACGTGCTACCAGAACGTTTTCTTTTATTCTTCTTTTCCGGAGCAGAGGTAGTATCCGGAGCAGGGCTTGGAGTGCGAACTAATTCATAAACCTTGTTCGCCGCCGCTCTTGCCTCGGCTTCTCGTGCCCGCCTTTCCGGATCTAGGCTACTTCCTTCCACGAAGAATTCTGATATTCCAAAGGCTTCCCGCAATTTAGCATTTTTTTCTTGTTGTGCCTCGGCTATCTGATGTGTTTCTCGAACACTGAAATTTCAATGTTTGTGGTAAGATTTTTTTCTCATTAAACAATAATTATTAAGATTAAAAAAAAAAAGGGGGAGGGAAGAAAAGAAGTAATAATAATGTCAATATTTGTCGATATCGACACTTCGATCATAATGATTAAAAAAGAAAAATACATGGGAGGAAAAAAGACAATAGAAACAACAACAAGAGCAACAACAATGGCTGACATGATCTTAAATATAAAAGATTGACCTACCGCGATGAAATTTTTACTGTCATCGTTGATAAACTATTTCCTTTTATTATTATTATTATTATAATTATTATTATTTTTAATTGAAATATTCACTAGCGATTTATTCAACTGGAAAAAATCAAAGAAAACGAGAGAGAGGGTGGGATCAAATGAAACAATTAGATATTAAAGAGATTCCAATGATGACGATGAGTAACAATAACTAAAGTTACTGGTGGCAAAGGCAGAAAGAAGTAGTGGCGATGGAAAAAGAGGAAGAGAATGAGGAGGAGGAGGAGGAAAAGTGACATAACATAGGGGGGGAGAGAGAGAGAGAGAGCGCGCGTAGAACACGCCGAGGAACCACCGTGCAGTCTCTCTTCTTCGCGAGGAATGAAAAGCTTCGAACGACTAGATCAGAGTGGGAGTAGGAGTGGGGATGAAGGAAGTCCGAGACGAGAGAGGGGAGAGGGGATACAGGGGGTGCAAGACGAAAGAGGGGAGTGGGGATGCAGGGGGTGCGAGAGGAGAAAAGGGAGCGTTCGCGAGCCACCCCTATGCCAACTCGCTCGACGGATCAATACAATCCAGCTGGTGATACTTTTTCCGCCATCCCCTTTCGCACACCATTCGTTCATTACACACATATATATATATATATATATATATATATATATATATATATACATATATATATGTGTACAAATTCGAAATTAGAGTTGACGAAAGAGAAACAATTATTTTTTCTTCTTCTTTTCAATCTTTTTAATCTTTTCCTCTTGAACGAATTTCATGTATGAAATTTTTATATATGTGATTCTTTTTCTTTCTCCTTTTTTCTAATTATCAAAATTTAACTCAAAAGTCGAAATAGTTTTTATTTGTATGCGAGTACAAAAATACTAATATTTGTGTGTGTGTATTAAACACACACGCATATATATATATATATATATATATATATATATATATATATATATATATATATATACAGGCACAATTTTTGATATTATATATATAATATAAAAAATTGCAAAATAAGTTTTATTGATCGATAATTATCTTTTTATTTATTTTTTTTTTTTTTTTTTCATCAAATCAAATATCTCAATCGAATATTACTTCTTTATTTTTTGTTTTTCTTTTCTCACAAATTTTATACATTAATTATTTTAAATATATCAAGATTTTAAAGCGAAAAGAAAAAAAAAATGAAAAAGAAAAGATTGCATTACAATCTTTATTTTAGATTTAGAACATTATGCAGGGGAAAAAAAAAGAAAAGGCAAGAAAAATGGTCAATAATTCTATCATTCTAATAAATATTAATAAATAATAATAATAATAATAATAATAATAATAATAATAATAATAATAATAACACTAATAATAATGGTAATTATAATAAATATGATGATAATAAACGAAAACAATGGAACACGACCGCTACAAGTTTACCTAACAACAGAGCGAACATTGTTTCCTCGTCCGGCAAGAAGATGAAGCTGTATACGTTGACAACAACAACAATGTTGTCGCATTTGTAATTGGGCACGTTTCTTCTCGTTTAAAGCTTGTTGCAGTTTACGTTTACGACCGCGTTTGAAAACTTTCTGTCGATCGAGGAAAAAATTACCACGCCATAACGTTTCGAAAAAAGCACGACCATCTGCCGGACCTCGTCCTCGAGCTACCTTCTGCGTTGGCGTTGGCGTTGGTGTTGTCGTGGACATAGTCATTCCCTTCGATTGTTATAAAAAAAATAAAAAAATAAAAAAAATAAAAAAAAATAAAATAAAAAATAAATAAAAAAACAATGAAAAAAAAAAAAAATATAACAAATTTTCTCGAACGACTAGCAGTAGCGACGATGGTGCTTTTGAAATAATTATTTTTATTTCTTCATTTCTTCTTTGAAAAATTTCTATTCCTCCTTTTTTGTTAAATATTTATATGTTTATATTCAATGCACATGGACTCTTCAAATTCATCCTTTCAATTCGTCGAAAATAATTGATCTTCGATTATACCAATATCAATTTTAAGTGATTATAATTTAAAAATAAAAAAAAAAAAAAAAAAAAAAGGAAATAACTTTCTCGTTCAAGTCCTTAGATGATGATTTTTTTCTCAATTCTTCATTTCTTCTTTGAAAGGTTTTTGTACTTTTCTTTTTTTTCTTTTTCTTAATATTTATATATTTGTATTCAACACACATGGATTCTTTAAATTCGTCTTTTCAATTCGGTGAAAATAATTAATCTTCGATAATATAATCTCAATTTTAGAAGATTAAAATTAATAAAAGAAAAAAAAAGAAAGAAGAAAAAAAGGAATATGCGCCCTCATTCGAATCTTTAAGATAATCAAGATGATGAAAATGATGAAGAAGACACGATTGTAGCACACATAGAAATGAATCCCACCTTGATGTGAAAGGCATTTGCAATAGTTCAGACGAGTAACAAGACTGTGAATAGGATAGCGAACGTAATGCTTTTCCTTCCTTTATTGTACTCATCCTTTACATACGCGCGCGCGCGCGCGCACGCATACACGCACACACATCACACAACACATAGAGTTCCAAGAAAACCTTTTGTATACGAAATCTTCTTGCTTTCGTTGGGTAGAACAATTATTTGGTGAGAATGCCGGAAACGTTAGTATGTGTAATGCTTATTTATGTTTCTTTTATTCTTCCAATGATATATATATATATTTTTGTATGATATCACGTATTTTTCTCAATTGATAATTTTTGTATCTTTGCTATCTTATTTTTCTTCATATATATTTCTTCCTTTTAACATTATTGTTATTCATAATGATTCTCATACAGTACATATTTCTTTTCTTCATATATATATATATGTGTGTGTATATGTATGTCTATTATACATACAATCTTATAAGAATATTTTATAGATATACATTGGTTCATGTATATATATATATATATTATATATATTATATATATATATAATATATAAATATGTATACGTTTTAATTATACGCATACATGTGAACATTTGATCATTGAGATCATCCGCTTAAATAATAAGGAAGACTTTGGATCAGGCACGCTAGCTATTGTCGTATCCTTTATTTTCGGATATCTGGAACATTGAGATTATTCATTATCATCATCATCATCATCTATATGTTCATATATCGACGTATTGTATTCTCTCCTCTTCTTCATATATTTTCTTTATTTTCAAATTCTTTTCGAAATATTCTTCTCTTCCTTTTTATCCAATGAAAATCATTCTCAGATAACGATATATGTTGATTATTGCATTCTTTCCCACTGGTTATTTTAATTTTGTCAAGAACGAATTTTCTTGAAAAAATTCTTTTTTGTTTTTATATATATATATATATATATATATATATTTTTTATTTATTTATTTATTTCTTTTTCATATATACGATTTTGAAGAGATGTTTCTGTTCACATTTGAAATATCACTTTCGTTGGCACGTATGTTAGAAATCTAACGTTACACTTCCCAACACAATCTTAACACTTAATATCTAATGTGTACATAAGTATATTTATATATGTATATGTATATGTATATGTATGTATGTATATGTATCTATATATATATATATAGAGAGAGAGATATATAGATATACGTCGACAATATATATATATGTATATGGTAATGGAAGACTTTTGTGATTTTACGTTAATTTCGCGATTACATTATGTTTATTTTTCTTTCTGTCTTTGTTTTTTGATCTTTTCAATGTTCGATGTTTCTACGATGGTTTTGTGGATATTTCTTGACGCATAGCGTCGCATCGTCGCGGTCCATTCTTGCACTGAGATAGCATTTGTCGAATGATGCTAGAATAAACTCGTGTACCGTCGTCTCTCGCGCATCCCTCCAACTACCGTCTTCTCTACACCACCCATCTCTCTCATCTCTCCCTTCCTTCTCGTTATTAGCGCCGGCGCTATAGGGTAGGTCGATATGACCTAACAGAGGAAGGAAGGAAGAATGGGTGGGTGTATACACCCTTTGACAATCTTTCAATTTTAACTAATTAATTAATCTATTATTACTTGCATAACAGAGAGGGAGAGAAAGAGAGAGAGAGAGAGAGAGAGAGAGAGAAAAAAAGAGAAAGAGAAAGTATCCTACTCTTGATCAAATATCATATCAAATCCAAATGCTACTCTATTAATTATTCTACAAAATTGTATCACAGTAAATTTTCATTAACGAATAATCGAATAAATATCTTTCTTATTTTCACAAAAATTTATAAATGATTCATTGTAATTGATTATGAATTTTTATATGATTCATTGATTATAGATTTTCTTAAAAAGTATATATTAATTCTGCATTAATATAATTGACATTTATATGAATAATGCAATCGTAATCCAATTGCAATAATATCATGTGACAGAGAAATGAATCAGATGTGAATTCTATAATGGAGTATATTCATATGTGATAGGCCTTGGAAAGAAACCTTTCAAAAGTTAGTTGAGCAATCGTGAATATGTTCATGCAATTCTCATAAAGTTACCATTCAAAACTATGACGAACTTTTTTAGTTAAAAAATAATTGGAATAGAAAAAAAAAATATATATATATAATAATAAACTTTACTTTATGCGGCCAAATTCATCACGTGGTGCACTTGTCTTCATTTCTGTACCCATTAACATTGAACGATAAGATTCCACTTTCTTTGTTACTTCCTCGGTTGTGAATCTGTAAGAACGAATTTTATAACAATAATTAAATTTATTCTGCCAATTGTAGGTATATATTAAATTCTTAATTAATATAACATCTGACATCTATAGGCAAAATTTTAACTCAATGATATTTGTAAATATAAAGAATTAAATTAAAAAATTGCAAAATAGCAACAAAGTACTATATAGGTTTTTTTTTAAACCACATAAAACTATGGTATTAAAAATTATTATATAAAGCAAAATTTATTTTTTTATTTCATTTCATCAATAGCATCATATGGATTATTATATATGAATATAAATAAATAAGAAATAAATATAATAACAAAGAGCATAAAAATATATCTACCCTTGTTCTTCCAAAATGTCTGCTAATTCGGCACATTTAACTTCAACTTTTCGCTTTCTGACATGATCAAGAATCTCCTTATTAGGTTGTTTATTTATTTGTTCTATCTTTCCTTCATCAGTTTTATAATTAACTTTATCCTTTGTTTTGCGTATAATAGCCCAGTTTCTTTGAACATGTCCATTGGTTCCAGATCCACGGGGTGTTTGAAGACCAATACCATTATACATTTTATGTAATAACTGCAAGTTCTAAGTAATAAAAATTATTTATTATCTATCTATTATGTAATATATCAGTGATTAAAAGTAAACATCAATGATTAATTATTTGAAAGATTTCATTTATTTTCTTTTTTTTAATTTTTAGTTTTCTTAAATATTCGATTTTATCATCAACAAAAATTCTACATTTTCCGATTATAATCTATACAATTATATTAGCATTTGAATATTATCAATAAATATTATTAAAATGTTCTCCTCATTGAATTCTATTCAATATTAAAGTTATGTGTGTCACGAATAGAGATTCCATTAATCAAAAATATGCTATATATCTTGGGAAAAAAAAAAAAAAAAAAAAAAAAAAAAAAGAAAGAAAAAAAAGAAAATATTTAGAGATTTACTTTTCTATAGATTTATACTTAACCTATAAAGTCAATAAATGAAATGGCTTGGAAATAATAATTGCAACTATTAAATAGTAAAAAAAGTGATATAAAAAGAAATAACATATAATGTGAAGAATAGAGGACAAACGATAGGTTAGAATAAAGCAAACGCAAATTATTGATCGAATAGCTTCTGACGCAAATACATTCTTCAGAACTCACGTTTCAAACTTGATCCAATTTATTGCATAGAAATCACTTAGAATATCGTCAATTCTGTCTATATCATAAACAACTCACGTAAACTAAAATTCAACGGTCAATCCCTAAATTAAAGCGCGAATAACACTCCACGTTTTCTATAGCGTTGCCGTTATTACGCGATTATTACCAAATTTCAACGTATGGTGGCGTTATACGTCAAGCTATGTTATTTTATGCGCATGTCATCCATTATTCTACGTTCAAGAAATATTTTGTATTCGGATTAATTCTAACTAATACTATGTATCTAACATATATTTAATGTTTTTTTCTTTTCTGGTTTTATCTTTTTTTTTTTTTTTTTTTTTTTTTTTTTCGTAAATATATGCAATATAATTATTATAATTATTATAATTATTATAATTATTATAGCTATTATAATTATTATAATTATAATTATGATAATTACAAAAGAATACGATAATTCTCTACTTTAAACTCTTACATTTTATTTATATATTTCATATAGAACATTTGATATAAAAAAAATCTTTCTGAAAATATATACTTTTACAATAATTTACTTATTATTATCTTATTAAACATTTGCGTAACTATTAAAAATAATATTGTTTCTAATGATCGATAATTTAATACGCTCCTGGCTATAATTTTTTATCTAACAACAAATATTTGAACACGCATATCAGTTCTAATAATTATAAAATTTAAATTAATGAAATATGGAATTATTTATCATTGTCGTCATCACTCATTACCGCATTTCAATGCACATAACAATTATTTTCTCAATTGAAAATATGACGTCAGTAAAACGTTTAAGCGCTGTACTCGGAAGTACAGTACGAGTATGCGCGCATCTAGTTTGTATTTCTTTATAGTTATGTATATCAACAGTTCTTTAGTATAATTTAAAGAGAAAATAATTTGTTTTTGAGAATCATTAAATATGATAAGATTGCAGAATATTTTTTTTATTTATATGATATTTATTGTTTATATAATACAATGAATAATAATTCTTGAATTTGTGTACTACTTTAGTGATCTTAAAAAAGGGCGAGCCATCTGTGTTGAGTAAAGAAATGTGATATATGTATGTAGTTCAACGAAATATTCATGAAAATCTATAATATTTTATTGGCAGTATCTAATGGAATTTAACGCATTGCTATATCTTTTATTTATTATATTAAATGTATAAAATAATAATATAATTTTTAACACACGAAATGTCCATACAAAGAAGATTGTGTTTTATTGACAAGTTGGATTAATGAAAATATTTATCAAAGTTAAAATTTCTATAACAAGATGAATAAAAGTCACATGGATAAAAGATTAAATCAGCTACCAACTTGGTTGTGGGCTAATTCCGCTACTTTACCACCAATATATAAGATTGTATGGGAAGCAGTAAGAGAAGATAGAATTAAATCTAATGGATTGCAGACTGAAGTTTTAGTCGACACTAATAAAGTTTTTCCATTATTACTTACGAGCCAACTCTCAATGGAGGTTCTAGGTCATATATGGAATTTGGCTAATCAAAAATATGCCGGACAACTTACAGAACAAGAACTTTATATTGTACTTGCTCTTGTTGCTGCCGCACAAGCATCTTATACGTTTAATAGCTTAGATATATTACATTTACTTCCATTTCCGCCAATTCCATATTTAAATATAGAATGTGTATTAAATGTTCAATCTACAATGTATGTTAATGCCTCATCAAAATATCAAGCTAATAAAAAGGAGGAATCTAATAATAAATCAATAAATTTTGAAGAAAAATATACGTCTGAAGTTAAAGGAAAAATAAATAAAACTGGCCAATTAACATTTGATTCCAATTTACCAGTATCAAATGTATTAGATAAGACACCATATTTAGACAATGAGACATGTTCTACTCTAATGATAAGTTCTAATTCATCAAATCCATGCCCTCGAGATTATTCCAAATATACTAAAATTCGTTCAGAAATGAAAAGTAATATATGTACGTTAGATAATAATGATGATTTTTCTGAATTTCAAAGTGCTCCTATTGTCAATAATACACCTAGCATGTCGAATTGGGATATGAGACAAGGCTCTGCAATTGGAAGTAGACTTGCAAATCATAACTTAGGTGTTAAGAAACCAGTTGAGAAACCTAAAAGAAATAATACAAATTCTAAAACTATGAACTTTCATATGCAAACGCATGCTTCTTTATCATCTTTAAATCCTGTCTCTCAAAATTTATCATTAGAACGTTTATCAGAATTATTTCCTAAATGTGCGATAAAAAATCAATCGAAAACTGTAATATTAAAAGATACTATTATAAGAAATAATGATTTATCAAAGGACAATGGTGAAACTATAAGAGATCTGAAAACTAATATATTAGAAAATATACAATTATCTGGTAATAAATCTATAATGTGTAAATTAGAATCTACTGATAAGGTATGTATATTAACAATTAGTAAAATATATAAGAAATGTAGAAATTATATGATAATATATAAAAACATTCAAAACAATAATTTCTTTCTGCAGGCTGGTATTAAAGAAGTAAAATCTGATCAACGAGATTTAATGAATTTACAATCTACTGAAGATAAATACAGTGCATTGCGTGCATTAGTAAATGAAACATCTGTAACAAATAAAATAAACTCTGTTGACAATATTGCATCAAATGATGAATTTGGAGAATTTGTTTCTGCCGAACAAACAATCACTGACGCTAATTCTATTTTGGATAATTCCAATCCTGAATATTTCAGAGATACAATAACAGGTTTTGAAACTAAGTCTTTTAACAACACTAATGATAATAATACAGCAGGTATTGACATTATACAAGATATTTCTCAATCTTTGAACAATGTCAAATTTGGAGACAATGTTGAAGAACAAAGAATTAATGAAAAATTTGAACCTAAAATTGAACCAGGTATAATAATATGTATTTAAATATTTTATTATACAGTTTTTATTATTGAAGTCTTTTCTAAATGAAAATGTGGAATAATTTTGACTATTCTTGGCAAAGTAATTTTATCATTATTATATCTGTAAAATATAAATAAAAGGGAAATAGAGTTAATATAATTAATGCAGTGTATAAAAAAAAATATATATATATATAAAATATTTTCGATAAATAATTATACAAAAATTTAATTACATAAAATTGCGTTTAGGTAAACTTATTCAAATGGAAGATGCTATATCTCTTAATAGTATAGAATTGATGAATGGAATATCTGATCGGACAATAACAAGATCAGGTTCTGTACCTAGCTTAGATCTAAAATCCTTTTTACCTACAAATTCAGAAGAAGATCAAATAATACAAATAACACAGCAGGTATGACAATATCAAAATGTGAATAGAAAAATAAAATACATATATAAAAATGCTAAAAATAATACTTTACAGACAGTTTATTGGGAATGGAAACAATATATGGAAAGTTGTATATCATTATTACAAATTGCAGCTAATATATTCACTAATATAACATCCGAAGTTATACTAAATGAAGTATTAAATTCCGCACAAGGATATAATTTTCTTTGCAGTAAGTAATTTCATTAATCTCCTATAAATGAATATATAAAATGTAATACTTTAAAATACAAAATTTTTCTTTATATTTATTAGATTTAGCTGAAGTTGCAGCAGTTTGTAGACGAGTAAATTTTTCATATAAGGAAATGGATATAAATATTATCGGATTTGATGATCTTCTTATGGATATCGATAGAATTTGGGCAGAAATGGAACCTTTTTATGCTAATATACCAGTAAGAGAATATATATACATACATATATACGCACATTTCATATAACAAATTTTCTATTATCCTTTATACATTTTTTATAACATAATTATATAACTACGTTTATTAATCCAACTGTATTTTCCATATTATTGTAGATCGTAACAGAACTACCAACTTGGCCTTTGCATCAAGGTGAATGCATTTCTTGTGCACTCTGTTTAACTGTCATTACCAGCGACAAAGTAATTTATAATGAAAATAATTATCACGTAACCTGTGCAAATTTATGGCTGAATTGTGTAAACAATCAATTGCCTGCGATACAATATCCCACATTCTATTCCTTTACAAACGTATGTTCAACTAATAATCACATTTGACACTAACTTAAATAAAGTTATATTTCGAGTTATATTGTACAGTTTAATCAGAAGAAAATACAGTATTCAAGTTGGAAAAATAAAAATGATGCAACCATACATTTGTTGTATGATACATCTAACTTTATTATTAGCTAAATAAAAAAAATATTTCAAATAAATCGAGTTAAAGGCACACTCTGTCTATTATACTATTCTGTATTGTACATAAGTATTCTTTAATCATAATTACATTTATAAAATATATATATATATATACATTTATGGTCATGTTAAATAGTTATAGAAATCAGTAGGAAAATTATAAATATAATAAATATTTATTATTGGAATATATATTTATCTCTGACTTGTATCTCTTGGTCTATAAACTATACCTCTACTTTTCATTTCTCTTATAACACCTGCTGGAAGGCGACCCGATACCGATATCGCATAAACTCCTTTACAAAAACGATCTGAAAAAAAAAACATATTGGGTTTGATACGAGAAATGAAACATGCAAATCTTTTCAAATATTTATGTAAAATTTAAAGTATCTATTTTTGATAATATTTTATTACTTACTAATTCTTTGCCATTTGCATACCCAACTATCTTCTGGACTCATTGCTGCAATCATGCTGAATAATAGAAAAACAAAATAATTACGAAATAATTTATAATTTAAAAAGGAATATTTTTATGAATGTAACAAATCAAAAGTTTTATTTATATTATAAACGTTAAAAAGTACAAAAAATTTACCCATCAAAATTAGAACTCGTACAATCAAAGACATTGTCTTTGTTATTTTTCATACGTAAAAATTCATCACAATTGTCACAGCCATCAAATTCGAACTGATCGAAAGTCTACGACAATTAAATAGAAAAAAATATTACATATAAATAAAATATAAATTTGTTTTTATGTTCAGAAAATTATTTCATAAAAATATATATATATACCTTAATCAACGAGCATACTAAACATGCTCTTAGACCACGTAAATCTTTCGGCACCGTTTCCATTGATATAATAAAATTATACACTTTCTTTTTAAAATGTTTATAATTAATTAATTTTTCTATTATTTATAGGTTAAGTCTTGGCATCATTTGAAATGAATCAAATATGACTGACGAATTGACAATGAGATTTGGAAAAAGAAGACGCACCACTATTTCATATGTCCAAATCTATTCCCTCTAGCGGTACTAATATGAAACAAACTCTGTAACTTTGAAACTGTTTATGATTTTTCACTCGTAGCATAAGCGACTTTAGCGACAGGTACGGGTAAAATATGAACTACAATCTTTGAAGTATGATTAGCAATGTAAAATGTTAGAAATTTAGTGTTTAATCAGAATTAGATTGAAAGGACTTTGAAAATACATTGAAATATGCAATTTATGTTCATATTTCGCAATCCTAACAATTCCTTAATAAAAATTTAAAGTATTAGAATTTTAAATTAAAATTATTTTCTCGCGCGTTACGATTTTTTAAATATTTAAACGAATATATTATTATTTAAATATTTATTTATTTTACTCCGTATACATTTATACTGTTTAGATAATCATATATCATGTAGGATGTACATAATTTATATAATATTTCGATATTATAAATTATTATTACAGTATTATTATCAGTAATTATTATTAGTAATAATAATAATAATAATAATAATAATAATAATAATAATAATAATAATAATAAAATTAAATAAATATATAATAATATAATGATAATAACGAAATCACAAGGAAATAGTGCTCAGAATTTTACCTCATAATGTGGTAATGAACTCATGTTTTGATTTTTGTAAAAATAATATATACTATATATATATATATATATATATATATATATATATATATATATATATATAAAGAATAAATTAGTTCATTATATTCTTTTATATTAATAAAGTAAAAAAAAAGTTACGAACGCGATCCATCCTGTTTTGAATCTACTATTTTAGTATATATCTTTATACTAAATAACAAATCTAACTGTTTGCTATTATACTAAACGTTTTTTATAGTATTCTTATATTTTTAATATATACAATATAAAAGGAAATATTGTTAAATTTCAGAAAAATATTTTTTCAATGTTTTCTAAATATAAAAAAAATATATTTTTATATTTAGAAAAAATAGTTTTTCAATTTTTCAGAAAGCAAGATCCATTGGCATGAATGTATATTTTCTTATTTTTACCATAGGATCATCATCGGAAGCTCTTTAAATTGTTTGAATGAGTTAATATAATTCCTCCGCGTGAGCATTGCGAAATGCATTTTATTGCATTTGTAATAAATCAGAAGATCTACACATCGGTTTACGCATTAAACGATGTAGCAATCATGTTATACTTCTAAAATATACACTATTCAAACGTTCATATAAAAATCGATGATAGGGATACGAATTCTTCTTTTTTTGCCGTAAAGTTCAAAGGGCACTCGCTATAAAAAATCTTTTTTTCACGTGAAAATATCGAAAACAACATTTATAATGAATAACGACATCCGGACATAATTCTTGACCAATTTTGGTGGTTTTCATTATAAAGATGAACTAAACAAAATTGTCTATGCAATTAAAATTATATGGTAATTAAAAAATAAAATAAATAAATTAAAAAAAAAAAAAAACACAAGAATTAATATACCTTCTATTTACATATTATTCTTATATATTTTCTATTTACATATTATAAATATATACGTATAAATAGAACGTTTCTATGTACACACTCGTATAAAATTTTTCATGATGATCGTCATTTCATCATGCAGTACATATATATATATATATACATATACATATGGTAGATTGAATAAATTTCGATGATTTTAATTATCATCATCGAATAAGTCCATTTATTTAATCAATATTTTATAGTCAATAAGGTTGCGTTGTGTACATTATATTTGTAATGTAATAACCAAAATATCTTGTTAAATAACAAAGAAAAAGAAAAATCAAAATGAACGATCAGAAAAGTTAAATAAAATTCATTGATAACGGTGGGACTTAATGTTCATTTTAACAATGTATCAACTACCACTTTGATTTTTTTCATTATTCATGATCTTTCCTTCCTTTTCATATTCATTCGTACAGATACATCATAATTTCTAAAAATTCTATAATCAATCAATCAGTCTTCGCGTTCTCTCTCTCTCTCTCTCACTCACTCTCCCTTTCTCTCTTTCACTCTCTCTTTCTCTCTCTCTCTCTCTCTCTCTCTCTCTCTCTCTCTCTCTCTCTCTCTCTCTCTCTCCCTTTCCCTTTCTTTTTCTTTCTCCAACGCGAACAAAGCGATCTCTCCTCGCATATAGTAAAAGAAATGCGAGTTGTATTTGTTTTTTGTTTAGTACTTTCGAAAGAAAACCTTGTGGATACTCGTTCAATGATAATCTACGTCATGATCTTCGATCGATATTCGCCTAAGTGTTATGTATCTCGGTGAACCTTCACGATGTCCTTCGTTAGTCGTTTCCTTTCTTCGGCCTAGTTCACTTATCAATGGCATATCTTTTCTATCATTATTGAAACGTTTATTTCTGTAAGATGATCTATCAAAATTTCCCTCGATATCACTTATAGATGTTAATAATGGCATAGTGTATTTAAATTCCTCGATGTCATCATCCCTCGGCCGAAATTTCATTCTATCATCTGGAACTGGACGTCCATCCGGATAAACACGTGTTACCATTGGTCCGATCAAATATGGACCAACGTGAATGTAATCATTCGTTGACACGCTTTCCTCTGTAATACTATTCGTCTCGCTATCATCATTTCCTGTAAATATATCGAATAAATTAGATATAGAATGACTTTAATATTTTTCACACGCATGCATATACACACACACACACATACATACGCAAGCAATCTTTCTTTTTCTATACTTTACAATTTTTCATTAGAATAGGAAAATATATCAATGTAGGATAATAAACTCTTTTTCGAAACTTTTTAGAATTAATTCTTGAATTTTTTTTCTATTATTTAATTACTTTTTGTTTATTATTATCGACAATTTTGTATGATCATGCCTGTGAACGTGTATGTGAACAAAAAATAAATTCAGATAGTGAGAAGATAAAATTTTCTCGTCGCATTATCAATGGAGATTATTCATTCGAATGCGATAATGAATGGCATAAGCAAAATAGTGGCGAGTAAATTACACGAAAGAGAGCAATAATTTCTTTCTTTCTTTCTTTCTTTTTTTTTTTTTTTTCTTCAGATAAAACTTTAAAACTACTAGCTTAGGAACTTCTGACCCGGTCTATAATCTTTTTATTCGTAATGATTTTTTATATCAAAGAGAAGAAAAAAAAGCAGAACGAAGATGATCATGAAATACAAAGCAATAGTCACTTGTCAGAATATAATATTCGTTTGACAATATAAATTAACAGTAACTCCTCCAATTCCTCCTCCTCCTTCTCTTGCGGAGCTGTGGGTTTCTAGAAGGATATGGAGCACAGAGAAAATGTGAAAGCTACGTTGTACGTTCGATGAGAGTTCTCTTTTCTACTTTCGAGAAAAGTGACCCCGTTTAATTCACAAACAGCATCCAATAAATCTCTCGAATATGGTTACAAATGTATTAAGAAAAAAAATTCAATGATCGTATATTGCAAACTTTTTTTTTTGTTTTAATTCTTTTCTCATACCTATCGTAAGTCCATTTGTAGGAAAATAATTTCCTTTGATATCATCTTTATTAGTCCTGGACGAGAGTCTATTTGTTCCTATTAAAGTTCGCCAAACTGTGAATCAATAAACTTAAATCAGTACAATTAAGATGATAAATTCAAAATTATATATATATATAATTACACAAAATTATATATATATATATATAATTATACAAAATTATATATATACTTACTTATTTCTCTAGCACCACGTTGATATGGATCCAATTTATCGAGAACATTATCGTCCATATTAACAAGATTTCGTAAACCGGTAATTAAGAAATTCTTATTACAATCCGGTCTCGATGAATCAGCACAAAATTGTGTCGCTTGTTGACTAAACATTTTGTACAAACGGCTCATCTGTAATTAATATGAAAAATTAATTATCAATTATTTAAAAAACAAAAGACAAATTGTTAATTTGCAGGAGGGGAGGGGAGGAACAAGAAACGAAAAGAAATGTGATTATCGAACGTGTTTTTTATATTTCCAACAGCGTCTTATATCGCACATTAGAGAATTTAATTTGTCTCTTCGATAATTCCGGAAATTGGGAGAAAGCAGGGATGAGCGCGACAATCGAATCGAATAGAAAATAATTAGCGCGGAAAGACAATGATAATGCAGGTATATAACTTGTTCTTTTACATTTACCTAATATAAAATCTATTGAAAATTATAGTATATATACGTACATATATATTGTAATATATTCTAGTTATATATAATTATAATATATATATATATATATAATATATATATAATATATATGTGTGTGGTATTTATATGAATGGTCACTGAAAAATTAGACCTTCAAATCTAAAGAAAATACAAGGAAGGTCGACATTAAGATTAATGTTGATTATACAAGGATTTGTGTTTATGTATGTGTGTGTACAGTAGAAAGATATTTAGTACTAGGTCGAGTGTATGATCTTGAACTTCGACTGGAAAACGTTAATCACGTAGCACATATCGCATATTTACATTTATCGATATTCTTCTCGAATATTACATTTATCGAGAATGAAACAAGAAAAAAATATTCTCAATCACGTTCAATGAAAGCATAAGATAATTTAAATAAATTCATTCGAATATTTACAAAATTTTACCTTCTTATCTAATGAAAAGTTATTTGTTTTATTCAGTGTAATACATCATAAAACATATATATATATATATATATACTTGATAATCCGGATTAAACACGTTCATATATTTCAAACATTATCTTACTTACTTTTTCCTCTCTCGAAAGAAATTCCCACATAGGTATAGCTGATCCAATGACTCGCATTGTCACAAAAGAAATGAGAAAAATGGTGGTAAAGATTAGACTCCTCATCTCGTTTTCTTTTTTTTTTAATAATATAATATGATATATACAAATGCGTGTATATATATATATATATACACCTCGCTTAAGGATTAATATGTGTATATATCTTTCGAAATTCTTAAAAAACGTCGTAAATGAAGTACCACGAAATTAATTATCTATATATATATATATGTATATATATATATATTTTGTTAAGGCACAACTCCACTTGTATTTTCGTTAGATGTAATTTGTATTAAAACGAGAAAAAGAGAGAGAGAGCTAATTTTTAATCGGCACGTAACATACGTTCTCATCAGCTAATAGACACAGAACTACGTTCGAATCGTTCAAAACATTTCATTTTATGTTCTACCACAAGTGTTGTTTCGCGGTGCTCTCACTTCCTCCCACTACACAACAGTGGCGCTGTTAACGCTTCCTCTCATTAGACGACAGTTGGCGCTGCTATCGTCATCACTTCCTCAATGGTTATATATGTGTATATATATATATATCCGATTCCGGTTAATACAAAGTAATATATTTACATATTTTCTTATATTATATATATATATATCTTATACTTTATAAACACATGTATTGTACGTAAAAGAAAGTTGTTTTATATTCACGTCCATTCATTGTATACAACGAACAATTAACGTAAACAATTCTTAATTTCATTTTCATTTACATTTATGCACGTATGTATGTATGTATGTATTATGCATTATGTATGTATGTATGTATAAGTATATTCATGTACCTTACTCATTCGTAATTTCAATTTATTTTTTTTTTCGACATTTATGTCATTAAAAAAAAAAAAAAAAAAAAAGACGAGAAAGAAAACGGAATCCTTTTGATGATACATTTGCGGATACGCAATGGATAGAAATTAAAATTGATAACGACTTTAACCTGCAATATTTCGACGCGTGTATGTTAATCAGTTATCTGCCGTTCGGGGAAAAAGCAGACTTCGTCGAACATACCAGACGTCAAAAAATGTTGGCTTCTCTCATACCTTGAAATACCGGAGACGCTTCCGTGAGAGCATCATATTTTTATAATGCCTCAGGTCACTGTTCGATGACGTTACCACAGAACTACATATATGTGTAATATGTACATAGATGTATGTATCTATGTGTGTGTGTAGATGTCACGTAGATTTCTTTCATAAATTTTTGGGGATTTTCTTATTTCAAGGATGACTCAATAACGCTAGAATAATAAATAAGAAAAATAAAAGAGAAACAATATTTTTTCTTACACGATTTCCATTCAAAATAATCTATAGTTAAATAGTTATATATATATATATATATATATTTATGTATGCATATCATTAATACTTTAATAATTTATCAGATTTTCATATTGTACAAACAATAAGGTAATATATTGTTCGAAAACTTATTATAGTAATACCGATCGTATATATTACTTAACATCACATTTTTTTTTCATTCGATGGGAAAGAAATATAAATATAAATAATCATCACACGTAAGAATAATTTTTGTATCGTTTAACAGCGAGAAAATAATAAATCAATGTTATTTGAGATCATCAATATGCGAACAAATTTTAATGTTGGTTCATGAATCCTGTAGGTATATCTGTCATCGGTTTCCAAATACATACCTAAAGGCTTAGTAAATCTTTAATGGTGTCATAAATAAAACACATGCTAATTTCACTACTGGCGCCAAACCGACCGCTATCAGACTTTCCTCATCCATACCTTTCGGGATATTTATCGAAATCTGCATGTTCGTTTTGGTCCGAATAATAAATTGAATAATAATAAGAGAGAGAGAGAGAGAGAGAGAGAGAGAAAGAGAGAGAGAGAAAGAGAGAGAGAGAGAGAGAGTGAGAGAACGTGTAACGGAATTCATCTTTTTTATTTTTATTTTTTTTTATTTTATAGTAGTAGGTAAAACCCCTAATAAAATGACTTTCTTTCTTATATTTGATCTACAAATAGTCATTAGATAAAAATTATTTTTAATAGGTCATTAATCTCTATAAAAAAACGTATAAATAAATTTGTAGATTGTATTAAAGATTAGAGATGTGCGTGTGTACGATCGTTTCTTTTCATCTTCTTTTTTTTTTTTTTTTTTTTGAAAGTAGAAGAAACTTCGATGACATCAATCTCGAAAGAATGCGTGACGAATACATTAAAAACGATTTAGATGTAATTTAATGATCTCGAAATTCCTATATAAATGTGTTTTCATTCTGAAACATTTTGTTGTTGACGTCAATGGAAATAACATTTTTGATTATCAATATCACATTAATTGATTAACATTCGTAATGTAACGAAACGTTCGTATGTAACGAAATTTTGTTAAGATACCGTTAAAATTAAACTTAGGATAAAAGCAATATTTATGTAAAATATTTCTTTATAAGAATATTTCTTTTTATATGGATCTATATATAAAAAATTTCTATTAATCAAATAAAAAATTATTTATAGTTCATGTTCAGCTCGTGACAATAGTACCGTCTTTATACATTAGAACAGAGCCCCATAAATCATTATTCTCAAATAACATAAATATATACATATAACGAGATAAATTGCAGATATATAAAAATATATTTGTTATTGTCTGGTGCAATAAGTGAATATAACATTTAGATTTAATTTTAACATACACAATATATGGTGTATAAGCAACGTTTAAAAATTACTTATGCATATATCATTCATGAATATTAAAGTTAAAAAGATTCAGTAATTTTGTTTTGGCTTTTATAGTTATGGAAGACTTTGATAGAATTTTATCTAATTATATTTCATATTACATTATTATTATTATTATTATTATTATTAATATTATTATTATTACCATTATATTTCTTTCAAGTAAAATTATATATTTAACCAAACAGTTTCTTTTCTTCTTTCTTTTTGCCATTAACATCGGCCATACGCATGATGAGACTGATGAGCTGAAATATTTATATATTCGTTTTTTTAATAAAATTAATATTTATTTCAATAATAATAAAAAGAACAGATGTTTGTATTCCAAAAAATTACCTTTATAAAATTCAGTAAGAAAGTTTACTTCTGGTAGAAGAACATGAACCCTTTGTAGAATCGTAGCTTTAGGTGCCAAGGCAGCATTCACATTCCAAATCTGAAAGAAAATAACATTATAATATTATGATTTACAATAAGAAATAAATATATCCCAATATGTTAATGTATAATTAGAAAAGAAAATAGAAATACTTGTATCAAATCTTCCCTATCTCTTATAGAGACAGTTACACCACAGACTTCATCGCCTTCCGCCATGCATTCAGCAAATTGCTCTCCAATTGCAGCAAGTACTATTTCTTGCCAAATTTTTGCCTAGAAAATATTGAAAAATTAATGGTAAAATAAAAGAGTTAAATACACCATGAAAAGTTTCATCTCTTACAGTGTCAAACTTATGACATTTTAATCTCCATGTTCCTCCTTTTTGATTGATTGGTTCTTCCCATATAGGATATCTACCATCTCTCATCAGATGGTAACTATATCTAACCTGTGAATACGATATTACCTAATGCTTTTTTATCAAAATAAAATCAAAAATATTATTTCTTATAAAATTTGTAATGATTCTTATACAAAAAAAAAAAAAAAATGACCTTTCATATTGCATTATTTTGATCTAAGATAACAATCTAAATCAACTTGTTTACCTGTTCAAAAAAAAAAACAATACCTGTATCTCAGCAGCATTTGGTATGTTATTGAAGACTGCCCAAAAGCTTTGTACAGTATTCACAGTATAAATCTTCTTTAAATTGGCTTTATATTCTTCGGCAGTTGTACCAGAAATAGCTCTGTTAATTTCATCAATTTTTTTTTTTTAAACTTCTTTTGCACTTTTTTTTTCATGTTATTGCGATATCAATCAATGTTTCGAGCCAAATATTGTTCAATAACATGATCTTTTAAATTATGTAAATAATAAAGAAGATGTATTAAATAAATGTAGAAAATAAGTTGAAATATTTAAATGATAATTAATTGATTGCATTGGGACATAAATATTATTTTCAGTGTATAACCTTTTTTAATTATCTATTGCAAGTATGAAAAAATAAATGATATGCATGATCTTATATGATTTTGAAAAACATATTGTATTTTAATAAATTACTAAAAATCCATAAGATCATTTAACGTTTGACAAATATATTGATTTTGTATAAAACATTGTCACAATTATGATATGTAAAGATTGATAGAATTTTTCATCAAGAATAGTAGATGAAAATTATATTTGTATATGTTGTTTTGACGTTTTTTCTTTTCTTTTCTTTTTTTTTTTTTTTTTTGTTATTATCAATCGATAGATAAAACGAATAAACAATATAATTATGAAGAGAAACATTTAGATTAATAAATATCGTATGCATAAATGCTACACACACAAATGATACATGCATATTTTAAAGAACGGAAGTTAATTATTGTCCTCTCACTTGTCCAACCAAAATGTCCAGGAAGATTGTAAAGGTAGTCCGGTGTTGTCATGCTCTTCTATCGCTTCAACGGTTTTGCTAGAGAATACCGGTGACTTCGACAAATCCGATTCGGAATCATCATCTTTCGACTCACATTGTACCGCAGCCATCTTCGAAACACGATGTGCACTTGATTTTATTTCAGAAATCATATGACGATTCACGCCGCTTCTGCGATAGAGAGAGAGAGAGAGAGGGAAAGAGAGAGAGAGAGAGAGAAAAGAATGGATTGTATAACCGAATGAAAAAAAGAAAAAAAGGAAACATTTAAGATCAATTTATAAAAGACGTTAGATCGATCGACTCCATCGACGTAAATGCGATAAACCATAACTCTGTAATTACTGTGAATAGAATCCTAAAGCTTCGAGCGACCTCTTGCTAATTATCTTTCTAATTTTTCTTCCTTTTTTTTTTCCTTTCTAGATAATATACATTACAATATATATATATATATATATATGCACATAAGATATTCAATATAATAATAAATATTATCTCATTTTATTTTATCTCTCATATTTAATTATTATTCTTCAAAATGATTTTGATTTTCGACCAAGTATATATAATGATAGAACCTAATCATAATTGCATCGTATTATTATTAACTTTTATCTTAAACGTTTCCTTTTTTATTCACTCTTTACATAATATGTAATTTTTAATATAAAATAGTTCATTTATACGCGCAAAAATGTGACAATATCGTAAAGTCAATTTTCTGATCATTTATATATATATATATATGTATATTTAAGAATGCGTAATTGTTATTGCGCGCGAGCATTGTCGACAAAATAAAAGTTTATGTATACGTATGTACACGTCTGTAGTAATGATGAAAAAATGTGGCGGTGGGGAGAGGATT
Organism: Vespa mandarinia; assembly: GCF_050613455.1. Classification (NCBI taxonomy): domain Eukaryota; kingdom Metazoa; phylum Arthropoda; class Insecta; order Hymenoptera; family Vespidae; genus Vespa; species Vespa mandarinia. The sequence goes on from NC_140811.1 coordinate 17,751,137, forward strand.
TATGTAGGTACAGACACGGTCTTTTATTTGCACGATTATTAAGTTTGAATACGTATCCAATGATCATAATAAAAGTTTGCGTTTTCTTGCTCGTGCGTATATACATATATATAAAACTCTTTATCTATACATCATACATTTTTGACATATGAAGCCAAATAGGTTAGATCAAAAATTGAATAATTTATTCTTTTTAGTAGATTTCTAAGAGAATAGAGTGGAATAATTAAATAGAAAATCTAGATCCAAATATATAAGGGTTCTTTTCGACAAACAAAACATGTGGGTATTTGGTTATGGATCTCTTATATGGAAAGTTGATTTTCCTTATGAAAAAAGAATCATTGGTTATATTAAGGGGTATGTGAGACGATTTTATCAAAAAAGTACAGATCACAGAGGAACACCCGATAAGGTGCGTTAAAAAATGAAAATATAATTGCTTTTGTGAAAATTTCTTATATCTTTCTATTGCTCTTAATCTGTACTTTAAAGTTTGAGTTGTTTTTATGCCTAAACTTTTAGCCTGGTCGTGTTGTTACATTGCTTCCATCTGAGAATCCAAACGACGAAGTATGGGGTCTTGCTTATAAAATATCTATTGAAAATGTAAATAACGTCGTTGCACATTTAGACTTCAGAGAAAAAGGTGGCTACGAAAGGAATATCGTCCTCTTTCATCCTTATGCTAGTCTTAACGACATTGATAAAAAACCTTCTTGTACTTCCTTAGATAGCATTGTAAATATAAATAATACAATGGTGGTACCGGTTACAGAAAAGGATCCATTTTATCTAACAATTTACATAGGAAACAAAGATAATCCTAATTATGCAGGTGTTGAAGATATAGATACAATAGCAAAATACATATTTACAGCACATGGTCCTAGTGGATCTAACAGAGAATATCTTTATAAATTGGCAACTGTAGTACGTACATTAATTCCCAATGCGAATGATGAATATTTGTTTTTGTTAGAAAAAGCTGTGAAAAATTTAGAGAAAGATTCGGAAAAAGAAATAATTGAATAAAGTGAATATACATATAGTACACTTATTTATAATATATAGAATTTATTTAATTCTACGATAAAAAGTATACGATGAAATGATTTGAAATAATAATTTCAAGAATGAAATTTTTCAATTTTTTGATTTATTATCAAAGAAAAAAAGAAATATTCTTGTATATTATTTCACATAAAACGTATATTGATAGTATTAAACTATATCCATTATATGATACATACAATGTTTGATAACATAATTTCAACCGATGTACATTTTATTCTGTGTTTTGAATTTTGTCCTTCCAATTCGTATTCCCGCGTTATGCGTCACGCGCGTGATGTAATATATATATTTACTAAACGATGATATTGTTGATTGAAGCTAGTCGAATCCGAGTATCTATCTTAAATTCTTTTGTATTATTATATCTATTTAATATAGAGTACGTAGTTGCACGTAGGAAGTACAGGAAAAGGGTAGATCTAAAATAAGAAAAAGAGTTTACATAAACATGTACCTTATGTGACCTTATATTTGAGTTACAGTTTATTTTATATTTTAATAGCTGCTTATCTATCTTCAGAGAAATTTCTCGAAGTCACCACCTTCGACTTCGATATAAGTATGACACATTGAAACACTATTAATTGGAGTTTTGTAAACTACCAATTTTAAATATCTTCATAAATAAAATTCAAGTGTATTCAGGTTTAGACAAAGTTTACAAAACAACGAACTGTAACTCAAAAATGAAATTACATTGTGCATCTATTTATATACGAACTTTTTTTTTTTTATTTATTTTAGTATAGAATATACACTAAATGATTCCCATATGCAATCGGATATTCTATAAAAATCGAATTCACAACAAATTTTTAACAAATAATTTATTTTGATCGTTCCAAAGATACAATAAATTAAAACTCATCGATATATATAATATGAATCATGTAATAAGAAATCCAACGAAATCGTTTGAACATAATAAGGTTTCATGGACATAACCTACTTTTTCGTCGTTTTCAAAGAACCTGACGACATCGCTGACGTAACATCTTATAACTTTAATATCATACTACATCTTACACTTAACTACACTACTAGTTTAAACAATAATATATAGATATTCTAAAATATAATATATATATATATATATATTAATATACATATATATTTTTTTTCTTTTTCAATGAATATAAATTTTCCATTCTTTTAAACATTATTATATCTTGTAACATATTATAGCGCCATTTTTCATTTTTGTATATTAAGCAATTGAAAGAGTGGGGGAGAGAGAGAGAGAGAGAGAGAGAGAGAGAGAGAGAGAGAGAGAGAGAGAGAGAGAGGAGAGAAAAAAGTAATGAAAAGTATTTTTATAAATTTCTATGGAAATCTACCATTTTATTCTTATCCAATTAGAAAATGGTATGAGGAGTGAAGATGGAAGAGATCAAGACAGAATTCGGTTAGTAGTGAGAGAGAAGGGAGAATATAGTAAAGGAGTTGTGTGTGTGTATATGTGTGTGTGAAAAAGAGAGAGAGAGAGAGAGAGAGAGAGAGAGAGAGAGAGAGAGAGAGAGAGAGAGATGAAAGAAACAGAGAAGTCGATGGTCTCTTGTGCTTAGTTCCATTAATAATACGAGTTGTATAAAGTTAACTAGAATCTTCTCTCTTTCTAAGAAAACGAGTGTGTTCTATGGTGACGAATTCGAACATAATAAACGGCTTTGTCGAAAATTCTTCAAATTTCGTTGACACGACAATAGGACGCGCAAAAAAAATTATTTGAGAATCTGAAAGAAGTAAAAGGAAGTAAAAAGAAGAAGAAGAAGAAGAAGAAGAAGAAGAAGAAGAGGAGAAAAGAAAAAAGATAGATTGCGCTTTGTCAGTGCAATCGATTCGCACACGAAACAAATTCAACGAAAAGAAATTGTGCGAAAGCTTCGAATGAATTGTATAATATATATTTTTTATATGTATATAATATATGTATAAATATATATATTTATAATCAAATCGAAAGAAATAATCGAAATTTATCGAACGTTATCGACCGTTGGCAATGAAGTGCGAAATGAAATTTCTATGGGAATTGAAGTTCGTTAAAAAACTCTATAACACGTATACGATCTCAAGAGAAGACAAGACTTGAGAACGTAGTATATAAAAAAACGTTTTCAACAGAATATCGAGTTTTTTCCTCCCAAATATATATATATGTATATATATAATATATATATATAATATATATTTTTATTTCCCCTACGATACATTTTTTTGTCTACAACTATATAAAATATTTTCAAGAGAAAGCCTACACCGTACGCGCATACGGTTTGTACATATTAATTTTTTTTCTTTTTTTTTTTTTTCTTTTTTTAATTTTGAATTACTGCATTCTTTGATAAATATCTAATCTCCAAAAGAGAAAAGAAAAGAAAAACAGTAAATATTTCGATCGAATTCAATCGTCTCGTCAATTTTTTTTCTTTCACTTATATTTTATATATATATATATACACGTGTATGTGCGCGCGCATATATAACTCTTTTTAGTGATATGAGCGTATGCGTTGTGTGTGTGCGTGCGGTGTACGTGTATATATATATGTGATATTTATACTGAAAGATTTGAAAGATTCGATTACGAAAGTTAAATACAAGTTCTTATTTGCGTGTATGTGTTTCTAACGTCATTGAAACCACAGTCACATTCACACACACACACACACACATATATATATATATACATATCGTGTTCTGACAGTTCGTTTTGTCGTTGGTCATTGACGCTTTGAACTATATAGTTCTGCTTTTGTCTTCTTCCTAAAGATTATTCGAACGAATCTCTTCATTTAGTATCTTTTCTCGAGTAAGTGAATTTCTTTGTTTTGTTTTGTTTTGTTTTTTTAAATTATTCTATTATTAATATTATTATTATTATTATTATTATTATTATTATTATTATTATTATTATTATTATTGTTTTTGTTATTATTGTTGCTAAGACTATTATATTTTATGTCGTTCATTTAAATATGAATGGAAGGATGAAAAAAAAATTGAATCGATCGTTCGAGAACGATTTAAAAAATTTCGTAATGCTTATATATATATGTGTGTGTTGTGTATGTAAAGGCACAAAAGAGAATGAATTCTTTTGTTTTTTAATTTTTTCGTTCTCACAATTTTTGTCGAAATATTTAATAAAATCTATTTATTTATTTATTTATTTATTTATTTATTTTTTTTTCTTATCACTCGTAATTGTGATCTCTTTTATCTATTATTTTCTACGTACATACACATACATAAAAATCTCACTACGTCATTTTGTATATGTATGTATGAATAATTCGATCGAAAACAATTGGCTAACTTTTGTATCGGATGATTCATTTGAAATAAAAAAAAAAAGAAAAAAAAAATATATATATATATATGTATGTGTGCATATATGTATATATATATATTTTTTTTTTTTCTTAAATTGAAAATTAGATATTTTTAATTTGATTTTTAGAATTTTTATTTAATTCGTAAAATTATTTATTACATTCTTATGAATGATGGATTATATTATGGAAAAAGAAAATAATGTGATATTATTTCAATATCATTCATGTGATACTTTTTATTTCAATTGGATTATTTTATGATTTAACGATGTGCGTATATAAGATTTGCTATGGTTGTTTGTAGATATATTGCGTCAGAAAGTAAAGCGTTGCGTTGGAAGACATACACGAAATACGAATAGTTCTTAGCGCAAACACAAAAAAAAAAGCACGGATTATAGTTAAAAACGTACTATTTTCAAGTACATAATAATTTATCAACGTAAATGATTATTTGCACGTTAATATTTTGATTAGATTTTATGAAATTTTGCAAATATCTTTAATGGTGCTCGTAATATAATGATCATGATAAGCGTGTGTATATGTATATGTGTATATGTATACGTTTAAAAATTGGTGAAAAATGTCGGAAAAGAAATTGCGTGTCAATTTCTTCTTGTATATTTTGGTACGTAATGCGCAATAGCGTCGCGATATACCTACAAAACATTATTTTATTTTATAAAAGTTAATTGTAATCCTTGTGATAAGATATGTGCTTTGAGAAATTTGATATTTATAAACATGCAATGTTATTTGGTTCATTTGTTTTCCTTTCGTGAAACCTTTCGTTTCATTCTAAAGTTTTGAACAAGGTCTATTTACGTCTGAGATGATGTTTATAGAATCTCACAAGTGAATGTTGTGATAACCTTGAAATCATGACTATTTGCAGAGTTTCTTATTCTACAGAATAAATATTCTGTAACACAATAAAATATTCTTTTTACATAATTCATCAAAGATTGAATCTTTTATTATATATTGTTAAATAAATGAAAGATATTAAGAGATTAAATTTTTATATCAATCCATATGATAAAATTCAAAATATAAATTTCATTCAAATATTATATTATAACATTTCAATTTTACAGATACAAGGCTAGCTAGTTGTGTCCTTATTGTATGATTTTTAGTCATTCGATCAATAGTCTTTGGGACTATATTACAATTTTACCGTTTCCAAAGAGAGCGGTTTATCACACAACATAAGAATGGACACATCAGGCTTTCCTGTACCAGATGCGATCCACCCATTACTTGAACAATTACAAGAAGCTTTGGTGCTTGAGGTTAAATATCAACCAAATCTTCAATTGCTCACTACAACGCAAGTAAGTTATTAACGTTGTATTTCTTACTGTAAGTTATCATGTGTGTATTTGAGCATGCTTGTATATATTATTTATATATGTAAAAAAATATTAAATAGTAACATTGTATCTATTACAGAATGATGAAATTACAATTGGAGCACGGGATGGATCCGCTCATGTATTAAGATGTTTAAAAGTATGGTATGATTTACCATCCGATGTATTTTTTGTTGCTATTAATTTGATGGATCGTTTCTTAACCAAAATGAAAGCCAGACCAAAACATATGGCTTGCATCAGTGTATCAGCTTTTCATATCGCTGCAGTTCAAATGGCTCAATCTTTGGATGCTGATCATTTAGTATCCATTTCTCAATGCAAGTGTACCGGAGGAGATCTTAAGCGTATGTCAGGAGTAATACGTAATAAATTAGAATGGGCACCGGCTGTACAACCAATTACATCATTAACTTTTTTACAATTGTTTAATACAATGTTTCATACTGTTGCATCACATTTGGGTATTGGCGATATATATGCCAATGTTGTAATGGTAAATATTGCTAATGTAGTTGTTAATGAATGAAATATTTTTTGAAATATAAGGTATATATATATATATGTATGTATATGTTTAAGGAATCTGAACTTTTTCTAAGATTAGAAATGATTGCTTGTGATGGAAATTGTGCAAGTTTAAGATCATCTGAAGTAGCTTTGGTCTTACTCTGTACATATTTGGACGCAGCTGTTAAACGATTAGATGCAAATAAAGATGTTACTAATTCTGTAACATCAATGGCTGGTCCTTCTACTATTAATTCATCTGTAACACCTGCGCATCAAATGTTAAGACTGGTAGAATTTGCTGCTGAAGTACAAAAAATTTGCAAGGTATGTCAGATATATATATAGGTGGTAATGATTGTAAGTTATATGAAAAATAAATATTAATATCATATATAACAAAAGATTTCAGACGATAGCTTTGTTTCTACTCATGAAGCAGTAAGTGCTGTTTTAAATAAATACAATGCCCAAGAACAAACGCCTCATAGACAAAGACTCATATGGAGATTATCTTCACGTACAGCTCGTCTTTTGCGTCCGACTGATAAATTTACTTCTGTTTTACCTGTTATTGCTGAACACACTCCAGTTCCATCTCCAAGTAGGATCAGGTAAATTTTGACATTTTATTAAATCAAATAACAGAGTTTCAAAAATTATATACATATATATATATATATATATAAATGATAAATATAATAATAATTGTTATATGTTTATATATTGAACATTAAGATCTTTATTGTTATATTACAGAAAAAACCGTAAGTTCTCCCGTCGTCATGGAAACAAAAGGCGTTAGTATATCTCGCTTATACTCGATAATGAACAAGAAAGATCTGTCGTATTTGGATGAATTTGAATTTAAAATAGCATTTTTCAACACAATATTTAATAATAGACATGGTATTGACCTTGCATGTTATTTGGAAATGGAAAATCATTCAATGTAAGTCATTATCTTAACGTGTTATTTTAGAGACACACACATGTGTAATTGTTCTTTCTTTCTTTTTTTTATTTGTTTTCAAATTTTTCTAAAGTTTATTTTCTAACAAAAAATTTATGAATTAGGAAAATATAATATTATTTTGAAGCAATTATATATTATAAAAGTTATAAAATATTAGAAAAGAAATTAATATAATGAAAAAAGAAAAACAGAAATCAATTTACCTTTTTCTAAAAATGGAAATTGATGTGATATAATGTCGACTATATTTTATAATTTATTGAAAGAATAATTGTTGAGAAAAATTCATTTTAACTTTATATTTGTGGTATATTCTAATAGAGAAAAAGAGAGAGAAAAAGAGAGAGAGCGAGAGAGAGAGAGAGAGAGCGAGAGAGAGAGAGCGAGAGAGTGAGAGAGAGAGAGAGGGAGAGAGAGAGAGAGAGAGAGAGAGAGAGAGAGAGAGAGAGAGAGAGAGAGAAAGAGAGAAAGAGAGAAAGAGAAATTATGTAAAAGCGAATAAGAAAAATTTTGCACTTATATAAAATATAATATTACACAAAAGAGTGGTCTTTATAAAATAAAGATACAGTAAAGTATAATGAGGTATTTGATAGGTTTAATAATGATATTAGATTATATCTTTTACCATGATCCTGTAATTGTAAAAAAAAAAAAAGAAAAAAAAAAACCAAAAAAGAACAAAAAATGAAATAAAAATTGTATGAATGTAAACATTTGATTATGTTCTAGCGAAATAGAAAATCTTCTTTAGTATTAAACAAAAAAAAATTGAGTAAATATGAGAATTGTCTTTGTACATAAAAAAGATGATGTTGCTTGGAAGTCTTTATGATACGTGTGTGTTTGAATTGGATGATAAATATACAAATGCGTGTGTATATGATTTTGCAATTGATCTAATAGTGAAATCTGGAGTATTGAGAGCATTTAATTTTTAATATATATTTCATATATTTCAATAACTATTCATATCAAATAAATTCAAATTTTTCATATAGAAAACTTAAACATACAGTAAAGTTTTTTTTATAAATAAATGTTGTATTATAATATAATATGTAATATTATATTGTGAATTGATAATTTTATTTCTTGATAACTTAAAGATATATAAAAAAAAATATAAATATTTATGAATGGTTTAATTCATTAAGCGCGCATATGCATCGTAATACATTTAAGGAAAAAAAATGAAAATTAAATATTTAATTCTTCATTTCTTGATTTGTTATTAAAAATAAAAATTAGGATTGTTAAATAATTAGAAAATTTGAAAAAGAAAGAATATTATAACAAAGTTAATCATTCATATGTTATTTTATTTATCTACAGATTTGAAATTGCACAAATATTATCATTTGTAAATCTATGTTTATTTATAACCAGGACCATTTAACTCCTAATATATTTGTTTGTGATAAAAAATTCTTACTTATATTTATTATTTGCTCTCTTTATCTTGTGTAAGTATACAAGAAAATAATTTTGTACTGCCAATTGAAAGCGCAAGTTTTAATACTCAATTATCACTTTTTATGAATGTTTGTTATAAGAATACATTTTCTGTTATTAATGAAACACAGTTCTCTTTTATATAATGCATGCAATTAGTTCCTTATTATAATTATTTTATCGAATAACTTTAATGTACAAGTTTCTTATGCATGTGTAAATTACACGTATATAGAAAGAATCATGAAATACCATCCATATTACTTTTTAAGAAGATTAGAAATGTATATTTTTTAAAATAAAATTTTTTCAATTATTTGCACAATAGTATTTCAAAAACTATATATCACATAGCCTGTAGCGTAGTTAGATTATTTACAATAACATTAACTTCATTGTAGGCAAATATTTCACACAATAGAAAGTTTTTAGCAATTAAAATTAAGATGAAGGTATTATTTAAAAGTCATATAAATTACACACACACACATACATGCACACATATACACAATTGTGATATATTTTTGTTATTGAAAATATAATACTTGCGCAGAATTATATTGGTCTCTTTTGTGACATGTGCTATGTACAATAAACAGCATGAATACTTTGTAATATTATTAGGGATACCAAAAAAAATATTCATATATAAGAAAAATTTGTAAAAAATAATTTAGTATAATATATGTATATAAAAACAAATATGTCAGTATACATATTAAATAAAGATAATTATTTTAATTTTATATATATACAAAACAAAATTATATAGCACGAAAATTAATTTATATTAGTGCTAATTCTGAAGATAATCATAATGTTACAATTGCAAAATAACTTGTATTTCTCTCAAGAAATAATAATGATAAAATTTAATATAAAATTGTTCAATATAATTATTGTTTTTTTTTTTTTAATAATACTAACTTATATTTATTTTTGTAATTAATAAATTAATATGCTGTATTTAAATTATTTTATAGAAATTCTTAAGATCTAACCGTTTTATGTTATTGTTAAATTAGTAATATGTGTTATTTTTTAAGGGGAAATGTAACGTGTAATTATAAAATTGACAATGTTATTCATAAGTTTTATATAAATTTAAATATTTTATATTTAACTAAGCATATTTGAACGCACGTAAGTTAAATTAAACTGAATAAACATGTATTCAAATAAATGAAAAATGTATAAAATGTTATCCAGTTTATAAGTAAAATTTGAATATTTTAAACAATACTTTTAGAAATATTATTAATCAAATTAATGGATTTGTTTTAACAAGTACAACATTCCATAAAATTGAATTTCAGTTTTTTTGGCACACCTTGGATTAAAATATATGCCCTTGTAAAGAAAAGTAAAAAAGTATGGAGTAACAAAGATGGAAATGTTAGTATTTATTAAAACGTCATTTACAATAAAAATTATTTAAATAATTTCTTTCTTTGAATTTAATAGTTAAAAATTATTAAATTCTTTTTAGCTTAATTATATTATTAAAACACGTTGACAAAAAGCTGATAAAAGAGAAAATACATTGTTGATCCAAATGATTAAACTTTAAACTCTGAATAGTTGAACAAACATACAGGACAAAGTCTGATAAGATTTTTTGTTTGGAATTGTAAGAGCTGACTCTAATGTTTATATTGTTTACAAATGCTTATTTTCTCATAGATGGCACTCCGAACAGTGTGCATGAATTTTCATATCTCTGTTTGTGTGACTAGTTTGAGTTGTGTGAAATTTTTTTGGTTTGAATCCATTTTAAAAATCGAGATACAATTATAATTACTTTGAATGAGATTTTTTATCTTTACCGATGTTACGATCGTGTTCTTTTCGTAAGCATATAGTGAAGAATTCATTTGCTAATTCAGTGCCGCTATTGGTCAATGAAAGATATCCGTTTCGTTATTGGATGCAAACAAAAGAAGAAATCTTAATTCAGTTGTGAAAAAGATACGAGATTTGTTTTCAAATATTTGAAACACTTTATCGAGACAGATTCTATGACATCTCTTAATCATTAACACCATAATCAAAATAAGATATTATATTTATTGTTTTTTGTGTGAATTTATCCCCTCTTTATACCACATTAATATTAAAACATGTGTAAATAAGGTTAACTCCTCGAAGATTACTTATATTTTGTGATGTCTATTTTAATCCTGCAACTGCTCTGCAATAACACATGAACATATTTCAACAATATCATATTATAACATAGAATATTTGTAAACTTTTTAAAATGTTTAGAAATTGGTTATATCAATTTCTCTAATGCTTAGTGAATACAATGAAAAGTAAAATGCCACAATTTCGGAGGAAAAAATCGGGGAAATCCTTTCCAGTGAAAGTCTCTACCTTGGACGCAGAATTGGAATTTAATTTAGAAGTCAGTGGCGTATCATTTAGTTTCTTTATTTTTATTTATAATTTTTCATTATGAAATATTTTGTTGCAAATATATAAATATATGTTTACAGTGGAGATCCACGGGAAGAGATTTGTTTGACCTAGTGTGTCGAACAATTGGACTCAGGGAAACATGGTATTTTGGCCTTCAATACGAAGATTCTAAAGGATTTATATCTTGGTTAAAATTAGATAAAAAAGGTAAATTTCATTGCGATTAACTGTTTAACATTATTAATATACTTTAATATTTGTTAAGATATATGTTGTTCTCCTCATAGTTCAAGATCAAGGCATTTCACAACAGCCCACAACACCTTTTATGTTTTTGGCTAAATTTTATCCCGAAGATGTATCAGAGGAATTGGTACAAGAAGTTACGCAACACTTATTTTTTCTTCAAGTGAAACAAGCTATTTTATCAATGGACATTTATTGTCCTCCAGAAGCTTCTGTTTTACTTGCTTCGTATGCAGTACAGGCAAAGGTATTTTGAAAGATATTAAGGTTTTTTAACGTATGGGATAAAATTGTTTATTTTTGCATGCATAATTGAATTTATCTTTCTTACAATATATAATTTAAGAAAGATAACAACACATGATTTCTGGCAGATAAGTTTAATGTGTATATACATATATATGTATACATATGTATATATATTTGTATGTATGTATGTATGTATATATAAGTACAAGTATATGTAGATATTGATTGGTTTTGATTGTAATTATTACTGCACGGTTGTTAGTACGGGGACTATGATGAAGTTTCATACCGCCCAGGAATGCTGGCCAGTGAAGATCTACTTCCACAAAGAGTCATAGATCAATATCAAATGACTGCTGAAATGTGGGAAGATCGAATAAAAATTTGGTATGCTGATCATCGTGGAATGTCTAGAGATGAGGCAGAAATGGAATATCTTAAAATTGCTCAAGATCTGGATATGTATGGTGTGAATTATTTTCCTATTAGCGTAAGTAACATTTATCAAATTTGATTATTTGCAAAAGGAATAGTTGATTTTAATGAATAGTATTAAGGATATATGTATTTTTCAATTGTAGAACAAAAAGGAAACAAATCTATGGCTTGGGGTAACGGCATTGGGACTGAATATCTACGAAAAGGAAAACAAGCTCGCTCCTAAAACTACATTTACGTGGTCTGAAATTCGACATATTAGCTTCGATGATAAGAAGTTTGTCATAAAACCAGTGGATAAGACATCGCCAAACTTCGTGTTCTTCTCGCAGAAAGTTCGCATGAATAAACTGGTAAAAAAACAGTCAGATGTTGCCAGCTGGGTGAAGGGTTTGATAGCTTTAGGATTGGACGAACATAATAGTGACAAAGCTGCTAACATATTATTTGTTAAGATCCTGGACCTGTGTATTGGCAACCATGATCTATTTATGCGAAGACGCAAGCCTGACTCCATGGAGGTACAGCAAATGAAGGCACAAGCTAAAGAAGAAAAATCACGGTAAACTAAAATATTCATTTTTTCTTAATATAATATAATTATTCTTTTATAATTCTTTTATAATATAATTATTCTAAATATAATTATTCTTTAATTATTTTAATTATTTCAATAGATATTAAAAGTAAATTGATGATATTTTCTTTTTCTTTTTTTTTTTAAATACTTACAAACGTTTTATATCACTCAGGTATGATGCGCTTTAGATATTTGAAGAAATTAATTTATTTATATATTACTAATTTTGTCAAAAAGTTTGAGACAGGTTTCATCCATCTACTTGGATGTGCTTTGGATTAGAAGACCTTAATACAGCAAGAACGTCTTCGTATGTTAGAATATACCAATATAAAAATGGTTTGGGGGCATTGAGAAAATCAGATGACTTATATATACATATTATTTTATTGTATACATTTAAAAGCATATGAAATGAATTTTAAAAAATTCTGAAAGGCTGATTCTAAATTATGCTAGTCACTTTTACTTACAACAGTTAAAATAACAAATTTAATTAAAAGTACTCTTTAATTGTAGATACATATATATTTATCACAATATAATAAATATGTATATTCATCGATACTACATGCTATGATTTACTGAATGTTTCAGGTAATAACTCTTTGCAAAAGAACTATACATAATTCATTCAGGCTCCTGAGTACTCATATACATTATATATATAAAATTTAGGACATACATGTTTTCAATACTGCCACAATGGAATTATTGGTAAATGTAGTTTGCATGCTATTATTTGTTATTTAATAAATTGGCTCTGTCAGTAATTATACGTAAATTTTAAATTTAATGAAATATATAGAAAAAAAGAAAAAAAAAAAAAAAAGAACTTGAATTGAGAAATTTATAGATGTTGAAACAAGTTTATAAAAAACAAAATAAAAAATTTTACGAGTTCTTAGGAGCCTTAATGAGGATAGTAATCCGAATTCGTTTGTATTAAATTAATTACCGATCTTACTAGGAGACAGGTCGAAAGAAATAAGTTGGCAAGAGAAAAGCAATTAAGGGAAGCTGCTGAACGAGAAAAAGCTGCTATGGAACAGCGTCTTTTACAATATCAAGAAGAAATTCGTTTAGCGAATGAAGCTCTTGTAAGATTATTTATAATATATACATATATATTTGTTTTATAAAAAAAAAAAAAAAAAAAAAATTGTATATCTCCACAGAGAAGATCCGAAGAGACAGCAGATCTTTTAGCTGAGAAGAGTAGAGTTGCCGAAGAGGAAGCGATGCTTCTTAGTCAAAAAGCATCTGAAGCAGAACAAGAAATTACACGAATTCGGTTGAACAATATGAAAGCTGAAGAGGAGAAAGTACATTTAGAACGGAAAACTAGGGAAGCAGAATTATTAACTGAAAGACTGGTACAAGAATCAGAGAGAAGAGCTGCCGAAGCAGAAAAATTAAAAGATGAATTGTTAAGAGCACGTATTGCTGAAAAAGAAGCTAAGGAAAAGCTTTTAGAATTTCTCAGCAGAAATGCTTATACTGCTGCTATAACAGTAAGTAGAGATAAATTTAATTTTAGATAATATGATTTTATTACTTGGAAAATAATAACAATTTATTTTCATTATAATAGCCTGTTCCAAATCTGTTTCCTTCGACACAAGTATTTACATCAGATTTACAAGCGGATCTTCAAAATTTGCAATTAGATGCTGAACCATTGCCATCTGATTTGACATCATATGATCTTATAGCCGATGGTGATGTAGATCAATTATCTTTAGAAATAGAAAAAGAACGAGTCGATTATTGGGAGAAGAGTAAACATTTGCAAGAACAATTAAGAGAATTGCGATCTGAAATAGAAGTTATGAAAGTTGGTGAGAAACAGTGTGAATTAGATCAGTTACACGAGGAACAGATGAGACTCGGAGAAAATAAATATAGTACATTGAAAAAAGTCAAATCAGGTTCTACTAAAGCTAGAGTTGCATTCTTTGAAGAATTATAATATAATTCTTTTCTTAAAAAATACAAAAGATCTGTATTATATAAAATATGGATTAACGATTTTGAATTTAATTAATGAAACATTCACTCTTTTTTTTTATATATATATATCTGTATACTTCCATAGTTTAAAAAAAGAATGATAGAAAGGGCTATATATATATATATATGTGTATTCTTTTCTCTTAGCAAACGTTATATGTTTGTTAATAATAATGTATTACAAAGAATGATCATTAAGCTACTATGTAAGCTATTAAATTTTGTTTAAACATATATTGATAACTGAATTATATTTTTATAAATTTATTAATGACGAACTCTTAATAATTTTAGAGTTATATACTCTATAAATCTTTTATTAAAAAATGTTATAGAGAATGGAACAATATTATGATGTACTAAAGTTCTCTGACTTATTCTCTTAAACAAAGCAGATATCTCTAGGTATTAAAATACTAAGATATCGATAAATACATATTATATGGTAAATGCGTTAATATTGTATTTTTTATATTTAATTTTTCTTTTAAATTAGTATATATAATTATAGTGAAATCTTCAGTAATGATTCCTTAGAAAATTTGAATCGACTATATTTTTTTTATATATCACGCGCGCGCATACACATGCATACACACACACACACACACATGTATATATATGTAAAACAACAGTAGATAATATTCTGTTATTTATGCACTTTCCATATTATTACAGGAAATGATATTACATGCAATATAAATGAAAGTATACATTTATTTGAAAATTTAATTTCGTATAAATGATAATTCTTTTTATTTGTTCATATAAAAATATTTATCATTTGACACAGGTCCGTCTATAGTAAGTGCTTTTATAGCAATAATTTACACCGAATGATTTTATAAAATAGGAATTTAAAATAGTATTTCAATAATTATTATACTTTCTGAAAGAATTAGTTTGTCCCATTTTTTTCGCTATCTTTATTTCTTTAATATTTAAAGAAAAGTGCCTTATGATATAAGAACATATGCGATAAAAGGTATAATTATTAAACATCCATACTATGTGTGCTTATATTTTGTTATTATGTGCGTATTATATAATAATGTATTTATAGATTACAATGAAATATCATTAAATGTGTTTTAATGGCCATAGACTGCAATACGTAAAGTAAGAGAAATTTATTAAATTGTCGAGATGAATTATAATTTGTTATATTGGAAATGACTTACAATTCCTACATACATTGTATGTGTGAGCGTATGAAATGTTTGTATGGAGATGAATGTAAATGTGTGGATTTTAAAATACTGTTATATTTTATTATTATTATTATTATTTCTAAAAATCTGGTCTAAAATGTCATATGAATGTGTATATATATATATATTCAAGAGACATTTAAATACTATTATATGAAATTTTTTAAATTATATATAAACTCTTTGACCAATTCATTCATAGTATTACTAAAATTTTGTAGTAGTTAGATTATTCCAATAATGCTTAAATTTTAAAATGTACACATTATTAGTATATGAAAAGATTTAAATTGATATCAGTATTCAATGTATTAAGTATTAAACGATTTATTTTTACTTATATATTCCATACATTTTTTAGACATCCTTTATAAACCATATATTTAATGTCATATGTATTATTTTTTTTTACATTTGTTATATATACTTAATTGAATACAAAAGAAGTGGAAGACGACTTAGTCTGATTAAATTCTTTTGATAATGTTGGCATAAGATATAAACTTTCATTATCCTCAACGTTTGGTACTCTAAAAAATAGATCACGCATCAGTGTTCCGTCGCTAGTAAGTTCTTCCAAATCATTCTTACTCTTAGTTTTTATATCTTGAGAATGTTTTAGATTCAGTTCTATATTAGTGGCATTAAAATTATATTTTCTAAAAATCATTTATGTAAATTATTAATCAAGCTTTTCATAGAAAAATTATATTTCATTAAATAATATTTATTACCTGATATCACATTTTCTATACAAATGATTGAGATCATCTGTCGTTTGAGAGGCTTTATCGATCATTTTATTTTTAAGAAGATTTTGAGCAAGATCTTTGGAATGCAATAATTTCTCTAATCTAAGAGATTCTTTTAATCTTTGAATTTTTCCTATGAGATTACTTTTCTCTATCTCCTTTTGACTAAGAATCTCATGAATAATAACTTTTTCACATAAAAGATCCCTTACATTTTCTACCAGATTCATAAATTGTTTTTCTTGTGCTAACAATTGACATGTTAACAATTCAAGTGCTTGTATAATTTGAATCCTTAAACTTGTTCTTTTTGTCTTAGCTTCGGATAGCTAAAAACATAAAGAAAAGTTAAATAAAAAGATAAAAATCAAGGAAAATATTAATTATATAAAAAAGTATTAATTTTACTTCATATTCTAATTGCTTTTTTTCACATTTATGACGATTAAGAAATATTTCATATTCTTCTAGCAAAGCTTTTTTTTCAGATTCGCTCACGGCTAAATTAGATTTAATTTCATGCATCTCACGAGTGCATCTGTATGTAAATATATGTTAACATAATATTGAATATGAAATATATAATGAAAAAAAAGCTAACTATAACTTACTTTGCCAAATGTTTGATTAATAATGATATACGCTTTCTATCAGCAGGGCATAGATCTTGTATGTGAGAAAAATTATAAGTGCCCTCTTTATTATCATTATTACATTTTGAGCACGTTGTCTTTATCTCTTTTATTTCTTCACTTTCTGTTAACGTAATATACAAATATAATAATATATATTATATATATATATATAACATTTTTTGTATATGTGATTTACCTTCTTCACCACATCTCATATTGCAAAAATTTTGCCGAATCTGCAAAACACGTTGATGGAATTTGGTGAGCCTATGTGCATGGATTTGTTCTCATTTTTTCTTCTATACTTCACAAGTTAATAACTTAAATCAATAACTCAATGAAAAAAAAGATTCGATGAATGAATGAATGATGATGATGATGATGATGATGATGATGATGATGATGATGATAATAATAATAATAATAATAATAATAATAATAATAATAATAATAATAATAATAATAATAATAACAACAATAATAATAATAATAATAATTTGCAAAAAAAACGTAATTATCAGATAAGAATAAACACATTTATAACATCACAATATATGCACCTTTTAGACCATTTTACGTACGTAGTCAAGAGATTATTTTCATCGTTTGTTGTATCACACATCGTCAAAGCTTAATTCTCAAATCAGTGTTTTTATTATTGTTTTGTAATATTTAAAAAAAAATATCTTACTTTTCACAATACGAAATATTTGTCTTATATACGACACGTACAGAAAAAAAAAAGAAAAAAAAACAAAAAGTAAATTTGTATTTGTAATGTTATGCAATTGTTTAATATTTGCTTTAATATAGTAGGAACTACTTTTATATTATTTTCACGACTGATACTTTATATATATATATATATATTAAGAATATATGAAATAATATTCATTACCATTTATAATAAAATTAATTATATATCTTTACAATGAATACAACTATAAAATACAATTTTTTTTTGTTTACTATTATTTACTATTGTTAATGACAAAATGAGATTAATTCTAAGATACAATTATTATCTCATTGTATAAAAAATTAATACTCTAAATGTTCAAGTAACTAATATCAAAAGTATTGTATTTACTGTATATTTGATAATAATCTTTTTATATATATCACAGTTATATGTACAGACCAATGTTTATAGTAACATGTATATATTTATTATGAATATAAATTTTATTTTCCTATATTAAGTATTATTATACCACATATACAGAGTGATGAAAAAAGTTACCAGCAGACTATATTGTGATTGTATTACTTGCTAAATAAACAAAGTCTTTTAAAGTGAATATTAGCAGCCTGTAAAATTTGTTAGTAACTTTAGTTATACTCTGCACAATACATATATATATATATATATATATATATATATATATATATATATATATATATATATATATACATGATGTAATTTATGCACACTTTTCGTTGTTTTAATTTAATTAACATTATTTTTTTCAATACATAACACAACTGAATCAAAGGAAATATTTTTAACACGTTTTAAAAAATCAATTTATCTTGATATTCACGATTAATTATCGCTTTACATGATATACATTTTTTTTCACACTCCATATACACAATACAATATTTTTAATTATTATTAATATATCAAAATAGATTTGTGTGTACAACTTATTGTATACCCAATATTTTTTATCTTTTTTCATTTGTAGAATTTAAGATATATATGTAATCTCAAGTATACAACAAGCTATAGAAAAAAACATATCGTATAAACAACAAAATATAGACTATGAAAGTATGTTTATATGAAATGCAAAAGCATTCAATTAAGTCTGAACAAATAAAACTGGTGAAACAATGATGTAAAATTTATTATTTTTATATAAAATAATAATTTTAATGTGTGACTTGTTTTCTTTGTAATTCCATAATATGAAGTTATTTTAATTACTGTCGACCAGTAGCAGCAGCATTTTGCTGAGCTTGTATGAATTCTGGATAATCTATGTATCCATCCTTATTCATATCATCTACGGCAAGAATTGGATCAATTAAGTTAACCAATTCATCGTCCTGGAATAATTTATCTCCGGCATTTTGTGTTCCTGGATCCTGTTTACTTTGTTCTATATATATATAAATATTAAATTCGTTAACAAAATAATTTAATTTATGTAGAAATATAATTCTATATTTTTATATACTTACCATGCCAATGAATAAGAGATTTTATTAATTCACATCCATCCAATTTGTTGTTGTTATCTGAATCGTGCATTTTAAAATAATGAAATTGCAATTCTTGTTCTGTCATTTTATTTGTATCGATTGGAACTTCCATATGTTCTGCGATATGACTAAAAAAATATCACTTTAATTGTAAATATCACTTTAAATTAATATCAATTAAAAATTATTATTACTTACGCCTTTTCTTGAGCTATATTGGCAGCATTAAGTATTTGTTGAGGTTGATGATTGTGATTGTGTATTTGTTGTTGCTGTATAGGAGCTTGAACAGGTATCTGTTGTTGTACAGGTGCTTGATGAACTGGCACATGTTGTATTGGAACTTGCTGATATGTTATATTGATAGAATAATTGAATTAAATGAAAGATCAAATTAAATAAAATTTACAAATTAAAAATACATGGAAAAACTAATTGATTTTTTTATAATAAAATTCATGAAAAACATCTATATTCGTTATATATTTTAACATTATATTAAATTATCGATTTTTACTTGTTGTTGTGAACCCTGTTGTATTTGTTGTGGTACTTGGTGCATTTGTTGAGTAGGCTAAAAGAAAAGAAATAGATTCTATTAAAAGTAAAAAATATTCTTAAAAATATAATTTATAAAATAACTTTTTTTTTTTCTTTTTCCAATGACAAATATATATATATATAAAAAAAGTTCTGACAGACGAAATGCCAAAAAAAAAAGAAAAAAAAAGAAAGACTAACAATGAATCATCATCCTTTGTATACCATATGTTTCTTCATAATAATGAAATAAATGTACCTGCTGAACTTGATAATGTTGAGGAGGTACACCTGGTGCAACCCTTTGACCTTGTCCAAATGTATTATCTACTCCAAAAAATCCAATAATAAATAACCATAGAGTCCAATACATTTTGAAACACTTTGCTTTGTAAATAATCACTGTAACAAACCGGTAAATAAAGGATCACGTATATTAATAAAAATATATATATATATTTATATAGAAATAATTGATTTCTTTAATTGTGAAACTTTTTAATGATTAGTATAATGAAAAAAAAAAAAAAAGAAAAAAAAAAGAAAAAAAAATACCTTAATTATATATCAAAAGAGAAACAAGAGATTTTGATCGAGTATATGTTATTTTCTTTCTCAACAGAATTAACTACCGTTCAGGTTAAGTTATAAAAACAACCATACAGATCTGACGTGGACGTATTTCATGATAACGCTAGTATTTGTTAAGGTTGGTACTGATGATAACTATTGGATATCCTGTCTTAAGTTATTATGCGTAGATGTCGTTCGAAATGTGAATGATACCGATTTCTAAAATTACGTTGAATGTTGAAAATATATTTCAATATTAAATTAATAATGTTAAAAGTATACTGAGAGCTTTATAATATGCGTATGTATTAATGAATATAATGAATAAAACAATGTGATTTTAAGCTGACATTAATTAAATGTTGCAAAAAGCGAACTATGGACGTCGTCGCGGAGGACGCCGAAGGATCTTTAGATCCTCGTATACAGGTGACTCATTGATCACAATCGTTTGTAACATTATTACATTATTTATTGAAACTTTTGATTATTAATTTATATATTCTACGATTTTATTTCTTTAATGTCCAAGCCAATATACATTTGATGTATACAAAAAAGAAAGGTTATGTACTTTTGACATTTAAGTAACGCCCGTACTACTTTATTGCCTGGTACAATGGCCTAGTTATCAATATTTTTGTTTTGTCTTGTTTCCTTCCCCCCCTCCCTCTACCCTCCCGTTCATCACATATAATTATTAAGAAAATTGAATCGATTCTTAATCTCAATTAATTCTAATTCAATATTATTTTCTATCATTACGTAATTTTGTATATATATATATAAATGACAAAAATTGTTTCCCTATATAATAACATTTAAGATTGACGATATAATAAGTCTTCTGTTTTTAGATCGAGTTGGAGAATTTAAACAATGCAACAGATGATATTAATAAACTTGAGACTGAATTAGATGTGAGTTTTTAAATGGATAAGATATTTAGATCTTTGATTTGTTTTTTTTTTTTTTTTTTTTTTTAATCTATTATATTTTATAATATAGGAGGCACATACCGCGTTTAGACAATTGCTTAATGAATTAACGAGGCGATTAAAAGAGATAGCAGACAAATTAGGAATTACATGTATCGAAAAAGCAAGATGTTATTACGAAGCTTTGGAAGTAGCTCATTTAGCACAAGTCAGTGTTAAAATATAAATGTAGATTAATTTACGTTTATAAAAGAGAATTATTTTAATATTTATTTTATTTCGTTTAGGTGGAATGCCAGAAACAGGCACAATTATTTCAAAGAGCTAACGAGATACATGCGGCTGCTAAAGAAACCGTGGCTTTAGCCGAAATAAGGTTTACATCGCATCAGCACGAATGGAAGTTTGATCAAGCTTGGCAAGATATGTTAAATCATGCAACTATTAAAGTAAAATAGTTTTTATTGTTGGATCTCTTATATTTTAATATAGTATAATAAGGTTATATTAAATAAATAAATGTATAGGTTATGGATGCAGAAAATCAAAAAGCAGAATGCGGTAGAGAACATCATAGAAAAGCAATGATATTTCAAGACGCAGAAAAAAAGTTATTTCAGTTGGAAGAGAAATATCGTCGTTATATCATTAAGTCAAGGCCATACTTTGAGGTGAAAGCTCAATGTGATCAAATGTTAACAACGCAAAAGGAAAGAGTAGAATATTTGCAGAAAGCAATAAAAGATGCAAAGAATAATTATGCTTCGAGTCTTCGTATTTTAGAAGATATTAGTAATCAAATACACCAACAAAGAAAGGATAATGGTATCATTGATACAAAAAAGCTGCCTATGTTCATAATATTATATGTTGATGGCAAACATATATTTTATTACTCCTTTTTGTAGATATTCTTGCTAATGGGCCTAGAGAACCAGGTGTAGGTGCAGAATTGATTACTTCAGGAGATAATATAAAATACAAAATGGACTTTAAGAAAGTAAATAATAAAAATATAATCTCTAATGTAGATAATGAATATCGCAAAAATATTCAACACCAACAAGATAATGTTAGTATAGGAAGTCTTCTCTCTTCTTTTTTCTTTTTTCCTTTTTCAATAAAATTTTATCGAACTGTAGTTTGAGATTTATATTTTTTATATATAATTCTTTTAATTTCAGAATGATTTTAAGATTATATCGTGTGCGGGGCATTTAGGTCGAAGGTCGGTAGATGGTAGCGAAGCTACATCCAATCAATGGGAACTAGAGTTACAAGCTAGTATGGAAAAATTAAATTCTGCCCCATTTAATAATAAAGATTCTGAGAATGATGGCAGAAAGATAAGAGAGATCTTTAAAAAAGAAATATGTGATACGCATTTAAGAGATAAGAACGATACGATTCATTTTATAGATAACTTACAATGTAATGCTTCGAAAAGTGAAGAATCTACTGAACATACATCGAATTTATTGAAAAAACTATCTACAGATGTAGAAACAAATAAAACATCCATTGATGTACCATCGGTATCAAGTTCTATAAGTTTGCAATCGTTATGTCATAATTTTATTAATTCAGTTCAGACAAGATCAAAATATATCAATGATATTACTAAATCTTTATATAAGGAATCTATTACTAAAAGAGATTATTTTGTTGAACCAGTAAAAAGTTCAGAAAAAGTAGTTAATTTAAATGCATCTACGTACCTACCAAATAGAATCTCAGAAATTGATTTAAGAAATTCAAAATCTCAAAGTGACACCAAAACCAATGTAGAAGATATTAAACATAATTATAGTATGCCAAAATTAAATGATTTTACAGAATCTAATGTTCATGATAAGGTAACGACAAATGTTACGAATCTTAGTAATTTAAAAAGTTTATCAACATCTATTTGTTATAGTGCCAATTCTTCTCCGATTAAATCAGTAAATTTATTTTCATCGAAAAATAAACGATCGTCAAACAACGAGTTACATAGAATTCAAAGTAAAACTACATTTGAAAGGAAAAAATCATCTAGCATAAAAGAACTGCCACTACTGTCATTAGTCAGTATTCCAACAATATCATTTACAACGCGCAAAGAAAAAAGTAGTAGCATGAACGATTTAAATTCTAAGTAACAAGAGAAAGTGTAAGTTAATGATTCTAACTCGATCTCCATATTTAATTAGAAATATGTATGATAATAATAATAATAATAATAATAAATAAATAAAAAAAAAAAAAAAAAAAAAAAAAAAGAAAAAGAAAAAAAATACATATATATTAACAAAACTAAGTTCGCTAACAATTGTTTGCACAGGAAAAAAAATAGAAGATATAAGGTATTTCCAGTGATGTATTAAAGTTGTGATGAACTTTAGAAAAAATTTACATAGAAAAAAAAATATGATTATAACATAATTATAATATTATAAACATAAATAAGAGTCTCTGATTTATTTAGTTTCCTATAAAACATGTAATTTTACATTTGAAGATAAATCTATTAATTGATAAAGATATATATATATATATATGTATGTATGTATATATATATATATATCTTTATCAATTATATATATATGCTCAAAATGAAGAGAATGTTACGAATAATTCAGGAACAGGGTTTAATATGTGAGGTGCTTATTAAGTATATAAAAAATTAATATTTTACACAATTAGTTTTAATTATAAGAGTTCTTTGTATTTATTTGTATGGATATATATACATTATGAATCTAAAATTTCACATTTTGTAGATATTGCCAAATTTTATTAAACAATTTGATATTTTTTAATTTGTTTTTTATTTGTGTTAAATTTAAAATGTTGTTTATTTCATGTATGACTTATATTTTACTTACACAATATTTTTTATCTTTTCTTTTTTTTTTTTTTTTTTTTTTAAATGAAAGCAGTTTTTAATTGTGCAAAAATTTAAAATTCACGCATTATCGAATCGACATCGATATATTGTTTGCAAATAATCGATCTATCGATAATGTTGAAATATTTAATTCTAGTAAGCATATGAGAGTGCCGATACGCCGCATAAACGTGCTTTTTGTTTTGTATAGTCTGATGAGAATTAATTATTTTAATTTGACTTGTCATTTTGAATATAATGGATAACACAATCGACAGCTTAAAGGAGAACATAAATTCTACTGTAAGTATTAAATATGTTATGTTTATTTCAATATCATTTAGTTCAAAGGTGACAAAGGATTTAGTCAAGGTTATACCGTCTATGATATATTGTTATTGTCTAAAATTTAACAACATTATGATATTATTATTTAATATTTTACTTGTTTATTTTCTTATTACTGTCTCTATATATGTATATTTTTTATATATAATTTACAAAATTTTTGAAGTATGATACAGAATAAAATTATTTATTATTATCAAATAAAAGTACGTATAAATATACGCATACAAATATTATTTATAAATGATTATTTATATAAATATTTATATATGTGATTTATGAATTATATATATATATATATTTATATATTTATATAATTCATTACATATGAATATGTATGAATAAAAATTTATTTGAATTAATTCTTATCCTTAAATTATAAGATTATTTTTTTTTTTTGAATATATCAAATACTTTGATTACAGGATAATAATGATAAATTGGATAGATTGAAGAAGTCTTATTTGATGCTAAAACAAAAAGTTTGTAGATCACAGTAAGTTGTCTTGTTCAATGAAAATTAAACATTATATCACTTATATTTATAATTTATTTTTGTATATATATATTTTTTTTTTATTATCATTATATATAACCAAATGTAATATATATTTTTCAGTGAATTAATTAAACTATACAATGATAAATTGAAAGAATGTGAACGCTTGAAAATAGATTTAGATTTAGCACAAAAGGAAACCAAAAAAATGACGACTAATTATAATGGAACATTGGCAAAAGTTATTAAACTGGAACTTGTAAGTAATTTATTTTAGAAGATGTATTAATATATATATATATAATAATTGAATATTATATATTATTTTATTAGCAAAATACAGAATATAAGAAAAAAATCCAATCTTTGTCGAATACTATAGTAACTCATGAAACTAAAATTGCTGGGGATCAACAGCATTTGCAACAGTTAACATGTAAATTGAAGGAATTAGAAGATAAATATATGGATGAAAGACTTCAAATAGATATGGAAAAAACTTTATTACAAGGTATTAGATAAGTAAAAGTATAATAATATATATATATATATATCTAATTGGAATAGTATATTTTTTTTTGCATAAGATCTTTTTATATGTTTTAAATTATATTCTCAGATAAAGTCAAAGAATTGGAACGTCAAATGAAGATTTCTAATAAAACTAATAATTCAATAAAGAGAGAGAAAATTAATAAGAAACAACAAGGAATAGAAAAAGGCACATATTGTTGTTTGAAAAGTTAGTACTTCAGATATATTTATTGTCAATGCATATATAAATTGATTAAACACATTTAAGGATTTAGATCTTATTTATTTTTATAGATTCAATATCGAGGGTAGATGTCGCAGTGAATACAATCAATGAAAATGCCAATATAAAACTTAATACTCGAAATGAGAAGAGTACAATGACAGATATGACTTTTAGAGCGGATAAAGATCATCTTTATCCTTTGTTTTGTGATAAGTGTGAAAAATTATTATGTAATCCAGCTCAGAAAATTTGCAAAGCTATGAGTATAGATTCTGAAATTATTCCAAAACTTTTATCGCCTACAAGATCACATTCTACAGTTTCTGTATCTGTAGTTTCTCCTGAAAAAGGTTTGTTATTTTTTATTTTTTTTATTTTTTATACTGTTTACTGGAACATATTTAAAACGAAGTACGCAATTTCTTTTTTGTTTTTTTTTTTTTCAGATGAAGACCTTCAGACAAACAATAAAAAAAGACGTAATGTTCAAAATCCATTGGAAGATATAAATATTCATAATAACAGTTCACATTTAAATTCAATACCTTTATCATCTGAATTATCCAAAATGTTATCTTTGTCTTCTGAAGATTCTTATACAGTAAGAGAGGAACAACCTTTGTCCAATTCAACAAATAATTTATCTTTTTCAAATAACATTAATGAATCAACTGATTTAGTCGAAACTTCATGTGCAATTAAAGAGAATAATAATATGAACAGATCGTCAAGTTCTGACAATTTAATGCATAATTTTGAAAAATTAAAAAAAAAGATGAAAAAATTAGAAAGAAAGGTAGAAAAGCAATCTCAACAAAGGAAGAAATTGGATAAAAATTGTTTCCAACATTCACCATACGTAAATTATTATTCTAATGAAATTTTAAGTCCAAACTTTTCATTAAATATGATTTCTACATTCTTGAATGGAATAAAAGATATCATGAAGAAAAATACAAATAAACGTAATAAACCTCAGAAGAGAAGATACGAACCTAAAACTTGTAAATTTAGTTCGAAAAAGATCAAACTTAAACGAGTACAACGAAATCTATCAATGCGTAATAATGCTTGGAATGTGGATTCAATAATATCTTGCACGGAACGAACTACGAAAATTGATAATTCTATGTCGAATAATTATTTGGATAATTTATCCAATTCTATAAACAAAGATATAATGTTAAATGATGATTCAAGGGATATAAATGTTGAAAAAATTAAATGCTGCAATAATGTAATCGAAGAAAATGTAAATGGTACCGTTTTGTTCTCTAGTTCGAAAATGGAACAATTAAGAATAATAAATAAAAAAGATGAGAAGAATTCTGTAACTATTACGTATCAAACACCAAACGATAATATATTGAATTCTATGAAAGAAACAAATTCAAGTAGTTTGAATAACGAAGATTGTTTTACTCCAACAGTAATCAATAAAAGAAAATCAATAAGTGATACTCCACTTATTGTAGAAGCATTTGACCTTAAAAGTAAAGATTCTTCTAAAAGTAAGATTACTATTTGTACTAATGATAAGGATACTATTATGATAATTAATGATCTAGTCCCTACTGCTATTACAGCTTCTACATCTAATGCAAGTATTTCTGTAAATAATTCTAATGTATCTGACACCGAGAAAGAAATAAATATTCCTCTTAGCAAGGAATTTGAAAATACTGAACACACGCATATGAAAGATATGTCACAGATAATCGATAATGTACCATCTTCTATAGAAACTTCAACTTCTATAAATGAGGACAAAACAAATGATAGCTTTATTACTATAGCTACTTCTATTAGCAGTATTATTGGCAATATTAGTAATACTTCTACTATTTCTACTACTTCTACCGCTTCTAATGGTACAAGTCCTGGTGTCGCTGGAAATACTATCATTATTAAAAATCGTAAACGTAAATTGCAGACATTTGAGAAAGAATTAAATCAATCTAATTTAATTAAAGACTCGTCAACTCCCGAGAAAAATGATAAAGATAATTGTAATATTGAAAATAATGGAACGTGTGTCATTGAAAATACAAAAAATAATACTACTGAAAAAGTAATGAATAATAGATCCGATGATCAGATAACTAATACATGTTTTATACCACAAAAAAAACAATGTATAGAACGTCTAATGAAAACAAACAATCGGGAAGTATCGGCATTATATAATGAAAATTTAGATGCAAATCAAGAAAATGACGAATTTGTTAAAACGATGGAAACGAATATATCAGATCTTACATCAACAGATGAAGAGACAATTGATTCTATGGAAATTCAAAGTAATGACATAAATGTTCAAACAAAGTGTAATTTAACAAAAAGAGAAAATCTGGAATCCAATCGTTTATTTCCTTCAAATGAAACTCATACTAGTTCAATGGATTTAAAACATTTACGATCTCATTCACTAGTTAATTTAGATATATTCAATTCAAATGAACCAAGAATTGTAAATATTAAGAATACTGATCAGAATAAATGTGTACCTATAATTGTGTCTAATAAAAATAATGAAATGAAAGAAAGTACAAGAGAAAGTCTTGGCGAATTGAAAACAACATGTAAAGATTGGACTAAGGATATGTCGGATGATTCATTTAATAGCAATGAGAAATCAGTGGATGAATTTGAGGAAAATATTGTATTTGATGCTAGTTTGAGTCATATATTGACTGATGTAAATAAAAATATAGAAGGTGAATGTTCTACTAATATTATAACACCAATAGATGACTCCAAAGAAATGCAAAACAAGGATATATTAACTGATTCTAATATTGACGTAACAATCGAAAGAAAGAATATCAAATCAGACGGCGATATTCATTTAGAATTATGTCATAAAATTATTACCGATGAAGAGGATAAAATTATAAAGGATGCAAGTTTACATTCTTCTGTATTTCCATTAATTAGTCCTCTAAAGGATGATAGTATTTCCAATGATATGTCTGAAAAATTCTCAAAGAAAGAAATTAACAAATCAATTCAAGATATAACAATATGTCCACAAATATATTCTGCAGAGAACTTCAATATCCTAATGCATTCTAAACATGTAGTTACACAAGAAACAGAACAAACGAACATTTTTAATATTAATAAACCAATAAAAATTAGAATTGACGAAAGTACAAGTAGCAAAGAAGAAACCAAGTTACGATCTAAATTCGTTAATACAAATATACAACAGATTAATACAAAATTTCAGGAAAAAGAAAAGATCTTAAATAATCCTATATATGAAGAAAATATTGAGAAACATTCTAGCGTGTCTGTAAATGTTCAAAAACAAAATAAATTAGAAATGGCAATGAATGAAGTAAAAGAAAATACATTGATCGATGGTATTAATGAAAATAAAGAGGTACATTTAGAAATATCTAAAGGTCGAACAAACACAATAATACCTAATGACGACTTAGAGATTCAATCACATAATATGATAATTAATGATTTAGAAGAATCTTCTTCCGTGAATAACAGAGTGAATAACAAAAATATTAATAATGATTTGATTAATCCTATTACATTATTACAAAATCATTTGAAAAAAAATCAAAATGCTAGAAAATCGAAGCACTCCAAAAAAATATTGAAGACAATAGAACAATTATGCGTAAAAACAGGTATTTTGTTATACGATATTTTGCTGATATATTTTAATTATCTTTGAAATATTTTTATACTTTAACATATTATTTATATATTTCAGATAATTTTGTTAATAAACAATTATACAGAGTCATGAACGATACTGATTGGTCTATGTCCATACATAGAGATGTTATTAATAAATTGTCTTCCGTATGTAGCGTTCGTATTATTGCCAAGTACGTACAAATAATATTATATAGAAATTCTTTATTACCTTATTAAATGGAATTAATTAAATGGTATTAAAATTATGATTATATTATTTTTATATTGTTTGATTACAGGGGCATAGTAGACTTTATGTTTGAAAGAAAAGAAAATAATTTAGATAAAAGTTATACACCACCGGCACCATTGATGACAATGACTCAACAAAAAATTGTAACATTATTAGTTGATCTTGAAGTAAGATTGCCCACAGTGATAAAATGGGTACAAGCAGGAATCGAATATAAAATCTTCAGATTGAATAATGCACCAATGGTATGCAATTGTGAATATTAATTATGTTGGTTTTCTTTTTCTTCTTCTTCTTCTTCTTCTTCTTCCTTTTTTTTTTCGCCAACTTCTTTTACCAAGTTTTATAGAATCGTTTATATCATAAAAGAATTTTGTTAAATCATTTAGTTACATCAGATACAAAATCTTATAAGATTATACATCGTTCTAACACGGATACAAAAGGATCGAGAAAAGGCTAGAATGTTATGCTGCGATGCTTTATATTGTTTAGGATTACACGCAATTCCAGTTATTTACACAGTATTGACATGTTGGCCAGAAATATTTCCACAGTTTACAGAAAATATTGGTTGGTATATATAAATATATATATATATATATATATATGTATATATATATATATATATATATGTATATATATATATTTTGGCATAATAAAAATAATATAATGATAAATTGTTAAATTTCAGATATATTACCAAAATATATGGCACATTTTATCATGTCAGTGCAGGCCAATAATTTTCCTCAGTTATATGCTTTGAAAAATTTATTATCAACTTATTATAAATATAAAGCAGGAAGTTTCTTAACTAAAAGTCTAGTTGAAGAATCATTGATATCTTTAGAAGGTAAGGTATTAAATCTTTTCCTTGTGTTATAGAAATATTAAAAAATATTAATAATAAAAAATATATAAATAATACATTCTCATTAGCGAGAAGTGATTCCATTGTGGACGTTGTTGGTTTAAAAACAGCTATTATATTGCTTGCAAAAAAGGAAGGTATATCGTGGAGCTATACCAATATTATTCAAAACCGTTTGTTGCCAAATATAATTAATAAAAAATATCTGTCGATTTACGAGCCATTTAGTTTACTCGGTGAGCTTATTAATATATATATATATATAAAATAATTCATAAGATCATATTGACAATGTTTTATAATAAACATTTATTTCTATAGGCTATCTTATGCGTACGTTCCCAGTTGAAGATAATGATGGAATTGTTAAAAATATCATTGAACAACTCTCAGATTTAATTGATTCAGGAGAAGGTAATATAAAACATATTTCAGAAAAAGACAATGATATTTTAATCACAACATTTGTCCTGAAATTATAAATATTACACAAATTCTGTTATTTATTTATTTATTTTTTTTTTCTTTTAAATTAGGTTCCCACGATCAACAGGAA